>NC_045796.1:81011395-81325869 GCF_009873245.2 Balaenoptera musculus | reverse complement strand
AATTCCAACAAATGATTCCAAAACCAGAACCAATTCTACAAGTTTCCTTTTAAAAATGTACAGGTATTTGAACAATATTCATATGACATCCTGCCATGTCACAATATTCAGTCATGGTGGCCTTTTTCTTTTATCTTTGCATTCTTATTTGAATCATAACATTAATGTTTGATGTTTTTTTCCAGCTGGTGTTTCCCAATTCGACCATGGCTTTTGCCTGAAAATAAACACATGCTTGAAAACTAAGGGCGGTGTCTCATGAAGGAATCTGTTAGTGGTGACCTTAACTCTTACTTTAACAAGGTTTAAACTTTTTCACAGATCTGTGGAATTTTAGTGCTTGGGTGGACATCGAAGATAACCTAGCATGTATAAATCCCTTTGGATCCTTAATGGGAAGGGGAGATTGGATGGTAATGTGTATTTTGAAGTTGGTATAAATTCCGTAAGGGATAGCATGCCATGGAGAAATACAAGTCACAGGTATTGAGATCAGAACAGTGGTAGTTCTGTTCCCACCCCAGCTTTGGCATTTTTTCAGGTGTATGATAGCACACAAACTATTCACTTCTGTTTCTTTATGTATAAAATAGGTTTTAAAATATTAGCTCTGCTTGTGTTGAGGGGTTGTTGTGAGAATTAAATGGAACAGTCACAACAATCCCAGCAACAATGTCCTGTTGGGTGAATTTATTCTGAGTAGGAACCATTGCAGACTAAAATTAAAAAAAAACACAAAACTCTACTGGTTGCCGGAACTACTTCCCCCCTTCTGTCGTTCAATTAACTCATCGTGCATTATCAACCTCTGCTCAGACATCACTTTCCTCCAGAAGATCCTCTGCCTCCCCTCAAGAGTAGTCTAGATCAGTACTGCACTCACCACTCAGTCACAGCACTTACTTGTCTCTGTCTCGGTCTTTGGCAGGGGTTCTCTGTGTGCCTGAGAACCCTGGGGAACTCAGTTAGTAAGAGGTTACTGGGCCCGCTCACAGAAATCCTGATCCAGTAGCGCCTGAGACCTGGGAGTCTGCGTCCTCAACATCAGGGCATTCTGATGAGACCTCTTTGGACCGCACTTTGAGAGATCATTCATCTCAAGAGTGATCTCCCTGAGAACCAGGCTCTAACTGTCGTCTTTGTGTCCCCTTTACTTAGAATGGGGCTAGGCATATAGTAGGTGCTCAGTTGACAAGTACTTAATGAACACCAACATTTTTCTGAGGTTCAGTTTCTAGAAATATATAATGGCTTTGATTTTCCACACACAATTTATACATATTACAAAGAGCAATACACTCCTAAGAAATTCTGCCTTTTGTAGCCCAAACATTCAGATTTCCGAAATTACTGTATTCTGTTCAAATAGAAAGGAAACCTCTCAGCATGGTTTAGATGTCAGAGAATTGCAAAGACAGTACTCATTTATTTAAAAATAATTGATCACGTACTTTCAACATGCATCCATTATGTTGGGTGCCACAAAGATAGAGGAATTACAGATAAATGTAAGCAGGATTTCAGTTGCTCAGGAACTAGACATCCTGGGAAAATAAGATAAAGCCATGTGAAATAGGTCTGCATTAGTACGAATGCTGGAGCGACAGTTAGGCAGGGTACTGGGGGTAGGGATATTTAGGGAGGGATTTATGGGGCTGTTGGATCTTGAAGAACTGGAAAATGAGAGTGGAATCAACAACAAGCGTGGCTTTAGCAGGCAGGCTGTGTTAGAGAGGTTGTGGGAATCTCAATAAATAGTGCTGCCTCCTCCCTGCCTCAGTGCTGAACAAACAGAAGTAAACAGAGGACGAACCAAGATTGCATCTCCATTTCCGATAATGGCGACATTCCAGATTCTAGTTTACTGTGAGAGCCAAAAGCTCTGCTAACTGATTCCTGTAGGACTAGCACAATGGATGATGTCCACAGATGGCTTATGTTTTAGGAGGAGGAAAGGACTGAGCTGGGCATGCTCTCCCAAGCTGCTGTAAGTCACTGCATCTCCCTTGCTTTGAGAGATGGAAGGGGCGGCGAGGGGTCAGAAGTGTCCCCCTGGTGGTACTCCCTCCACCTGGGAGGAAACAAGAGTATGGAAGAAATGTTCCTTCTAGCATCCCTTTGCTTTGTGTTCTCTTCATTAGTGGGCTTAGCCATTGAGCTCAGGGTCCACTGGGGGCATAGCTATCCCCCTTAACTGAGACAGTCTGCTGTCTTTCAGGGCAGTCCTAATCCCACCTTCACATAGCCACCCCTTATGACCAACTGCTGCTCTTTTAGGTTTTATTCTGGGACCACTGGTGGGCAATATAACATTTTGACCCAGAAGGTACAGAAGTGGGTTAAAAATATATTAACTAAAGAAACAGACAACTTGGTGTCCAAGGGTGCAAATCATTTCCTCTTCTTATTCCCATTCTAACTTATATCCAGCTGTGTGGTCCATCATCATCTATCGAGCTTTCAGGGGGATTAAATAAGACTTTTAAATAAATCCAATAACAAAGCCCAGCATAAATCCTTTGCCTCTAAAGCAGGTATTAATTTTCTTCTTTCCACAACCATATAGAGATGTCCAAAATCTGAATTTAAACTCCTGCAATTATAAAATTTCCTGAAATTGAAGACCTATATCAAAAGACATTATAGTCCAAAATTAGATTCTCTTGGCTTTGTGAGTTAAAAGTATAAAGAAACTACAGTCCTTCCCATTTCTCATTTGACTCCGTCTCAGAGGTTCTTGGCCCCTGCGTAGACACCTAGACCTTATGTGTCACTCACGTGAATGAGTACAGTTGGTTCAGGGCTTCAGAAAATCCGATACCAACTCTCTGACAAACCTCCCTTTCAAAACGAGTCCAAGGGGTCAACACAGCCTTATAGCGCTGCTCCTAACAACTTTAGCAAGTAATCTACGCAAAATTTTGTTCTCAGAACCCAGTGGGTAGTATGGACAAAGGTCGTGGAAGAAACCCAATGGTATCTGATGCAAGGAGTATAGATGAAACAAAACAAAACAATACCAACTAACCAACCAATCAAACAACAGTAACAAAAACTTGGTTTTAGTTTCTCCAGGATACCAACTAATACCAGCTGTCCAGGAACAGCAATGAATGAACATAAGGTCAACTGGGAGAAATTTCTCACCAGGTTTGTTGGAGGGAAAAAAATCCATCTTACTTCCACTCATAGAAAGTGGTACCTAAGATATTGCTGTCTTCTTGCAAAGTTTAGAAATTTGCAGTGGTGCCAGCCCTGCCACCTTCTCTTGTGTGCAGACATTTTGGTCCCGTGCTCCAGGGGCTGTTTCCACTACCTCTTCATGAGGAATTACTTAAGCCTGTAAAATCCACCTCCTGGGGAAGACTTCTTTCTCATGTGTAATTACGTTCAAAATCCACTTGCTAGCCCTTGCTAGTGGGTGACTGCAGACATATTGACAAACTGTGGTTGGTCATGCTACAGCTCTCTTCTTCGAAATGCAAAATGACATTCTGTGCAGTCAGTTCAAGGCTGCTTACTTAGTTCTGGCACTAAAGACTTAGATCTAGAACTCGAGAGTTCCCAGCAGCACACGTAGAACTCTGCTGCCTTGCGGACCTGGCTGAGATACACAACAGGCTAAAGCACTGGGTGAGAATCGATTCTAACCTACAACTGAATCCTCACCCCATCCTGCCTTTGAGGCTCACTGGCTCCTGCTGACACACCTGTGGCACAAACCCCTCTTCCCACTGCAGGTTCCCTCAGATGCACAAGTTTAAGGTTAAGTTTGGCAGTTGGTCTTGAGGCTGCCTCTGAGGGCTCACCTCTCATTTGGCTCAGTCCATCCCCGTATCTCGCTTTTGATTCAAACTGGAAGCCCCACATTCTTGTCCAAGTGGCTCACAGCCCTATTCAGGCTGCTCCTTATTCGCCCCTCATTTTGCTCAAGGCCAGGTTTGCTGAAGACCCTCACCTTTACTGAGGCAATAGCCCACCAGTGCCTAAAGAGACCCAAACCCACTTCACGCTGTCCAGGCCAAACTGTGTCTGTGTTCAGCTGCACTGAAGTGAGTTCTGTGCGGTTCTCCAACCCTAGTATCTTGTGGGCAGGCATTTAGGAGACAAAGGCTGGGGCTCAATTGGGTATTGTGGTGAGGCACTTGGACTTTATAAGTAGCGTTTTTATTGTTACTGTCTATTTAATTAATTAGTTAATACATTATTTATTATTGAGCTGGAGAGTGTCAAAATGAACTGTGTAAATTTTTTTCTTTTTACAAATAAAGGCAAAGGCCATATGTGGCTTGATTTAGAGTGGATACAGAACTTTTTGGAGGCTATTCCAATAATGCTGGCCAGAGAGGTGGCAGGGACAAAGGACATATTTTTGAGACATTTTCAGTAATTAGAATGGATAGGTGCCAGGCTCAGTGGGACCCAAGAATCCTGCAGAGCAGTTGTGATTGTAGACTTTGGAATACTCTTCATCCCCTTCTCTCTGTCCTAATGGCTGTTGATGGGGTTAGGGCACATCGCCTAGGGGGTCAAAGGAGAAACATTTATTAGGTGACAGTGGAGTGGTTATAACAGATGTCATGGAAGATTGTTAGCATGCCTGAGCTATTCTGATGTACAGCATTGGAATGCGTGTCTGTTTTCCCTCTCAGTAGTTGAATGATGCCCTCCTGGCCTGAGATATGATCCATCCTGAAGGTAATTCTAGACATCTGGTGCTAAGACAGCACTCTTGACAAATAGCTAACATTTTAAATAAAGGAAAGTATTACATCAGGGGATTCCATGTATTTCTCAAAACCAGATGACACCAAAGCCACTAGATGTGTCATTGTTAAATGGTCTTGTGGAATCTAGAGAGGTTGTAGTAATGAAGAGAATTTTGCAATTTCTCCAAATTTCTAAGCCCTAATTTACAGAGCATTCCCTGCCGGACTCATCTCCTGCCTCCTGTGAAAGGAGAGAAGTTACTTTTTGTCCAGTGAATATTTGGCTATCATGTTAATGATGTCCACCTGTTTTCTTTCGATACAGCTGTTTTCTTTCATTCCAGGAGAGCTGGGCATGAAGTGTCTCACCCACTGTCAGCACTTGGCTTTTAGAACCTGACCAGCATCCAGATAGACATAAATTCCCAGCCATCTCCTAATGAATTACAGCCTTACAATCCATAAGTGCTGTGGAGTATCTTGGCCGAAACTGGGCAGCATGCAATTCACTCCAGAAGAAATGGGGACGGGATGTTTTTGTCTCAAGGGATTTTCCCACTTCTGTACGCAGGGCCATTTGTAACTCACCACTGAGTATTTATTTTTTTTAATAGATCTTTATTGGAATAAAATTGCTTCACAATACTGTGTTAGTTTCTGTTGCACAACAAAGCAAATCGGCCATATGCATACACATGTCCCCATATCCCCTCCCTCTTGCGTCTCCCTCCCATCCTCCCTATCCCACCCCTCTAGGTCATCGCAAAGCACCGAGCTGATCTCCCTGTGCTATGCGGCTGCTTCCCACTAGCTATCTATTTTACATTTGGTACTGTATATATGACGATGTTACTCTCACTTCTCCCCAACTTCACCCTCCCACCCCACATCCTCAAGTCCATTTTCTATGTCTACCTCTTCATTCCTGCCCTGCAACTAGGTTCATCAGTACCATTTTTTTTTTTTAAGATTCCATATATATGCATTAACATACAGTGTTTGTTTTTCTCTTTCTGACTTACTTCACTCTGTATGACAGACACTAGGTCCATCCACCTCACTACAAATAACTCAGTTTCGTTTCTTTTTATGGCTGAGTAATATTCCATTTGCATTTCTCTAATAATTAGTGTTGTTGAGCATCTTTTCATGAGCCTCTTGGCCATCTGTATGTCTTTCTTGGTGAAATGTGTATTTAGGTCTTCTGCCCATTTCTTAACTGGAATTTTTGTTTTTTTGATACTGAGCTCCATGAGCTGTTTGTACATTTTGGAGATAAATCCTTTGTCTGTTGTTTCATTTGTCAATATTTTCTCCCATTCTAAGGGTTGTCTTTTTGTCTTGTTTATGGTTTTCTTTGCAGTGCAAAAGCTTTTAAGTTTAATTAAGTCCCATTTGTTTATTTTTGTTTTTATTTCCATTACTCTAGGAGGTGGGTCACAAAAGATCTTGCTGTGATTTATGTCAAAGAGTGTTCTTCCTATGTTTTCCTCTAAGAGTCTTATACTGTCCGGTCCTACATTTAGGGCTTTAATCTATTTTGAGTATTTTTTTTGTGTATGGTATTAGGGAGTGGTCTAATTTCATTCTTTTACATGTAGCTGTCCAGTTTTCCCAGCACCACTTATTGAAGAGACTGTCTTTTCTCCATTGTATATCCTTGCCTCCTTTGTCATAGATTAGTTGACCATAGGTGTGTGGGTTTATCTCTGGGCTGTCTATCCTGTTCCATTGATCTATATTTCTGTTTTTGTGCCAGTACAATATTGTCTTGATGACTGTACCTTTGTAGTACAGTCTGAAGTCAGGGAGTCTGATTCCTCCAGCTCCGTTTTTCTTTTTCAAGATTGCTTTGGCTATTCGGGGTCTTTTGTGTCTCCATACAAATTTTAAGATTTTTTTTTGTTCTAGTTCTGTAAAAAATGCCATTGGTAATTTGATAGGGATTGCATCGAATCTGTAGATTGTTTTGGGTAGTATAGTCATTTTCACAATATTGATACTTCCAATCCAAGAACATGGTATATCTCTCCATCTGTTTGTGTCATCTTTGATTTCTTTAATCAATGTCTTATCATTTTATGAGTACAGGTCTTTTACCTCCTCAGGTAGGTTTATTCCTAGGTATTTTATTCTTTTTGTTGCAATGGTGAATGGGATTGTTTCCTTAGTTTCTCTTTCTGATCTTTCGTTGTTAGTGTATAGGAATGCAAGCGAATTCTGTGCATTAATTTTGAAACCTGCAACTTCACCAAATTCATTGATGAGCTCTAGTAGTTTTCTGGTGTCATCTTTAGGATTATCTATGTATAGTATCATGTCATCTGCAAACAGTGACAGTTTTAATTCTTCTTTTCCAATTTGGATTCCTTTTATTTCTTTTTCTTCTCTGATGGCCGTGACTAGGACTTCCAAAACTATGTTGAATAATAGTGGCAAGAGTGAATATCCTTGTCTTGTTCCTGATCTTAGAGGAAATGGTTTCAGTTTTTCACCATTGAGAATGATGTTTGCTGTGGATTTGTCATATATGGCCTTTATTATGTTGAGGTAGTTTCCCTTTTTGCCCACTCTCTGGAGAGTTTTATCATAAATGGTGTTGAATTTCGTCAAAAGCTTTTTCTGCATCTATTGAAATGATCATGTGGTTTTTATTCCTTAGTTTGTTAATGTGGTGTATTACCTTGAGTGACTTGCATATGTTGAAGAATCCTTGCATCTCTGGGATAAATCCCACTTGATCATGGTGTATGATTATTTTAATGTGCTGTTGGATTTGTTTGCTAGTATATTGCTGAGGATTTTTGCATCTATGTTCATCAGTGATATTGGTCTAAAATTTTCTTTTTTTGTGATATCTTTTTCTGGTTTTGGTATCAGGGTGATGTTGGTTTCGTAGAATGAATTTGGGAGTGTTTCTCCTTCTGCAATTTTTTTGAAGAGTTTGAGAAAGGTGGGTGTTAGTTCTACTCTAAATATTTGATAAAAGTCACCTGTGAAGCCATCTGGTCCTGGACTTCTGTTTGTTGGAAGATTTTAAATTATGGTTTAAATTCATTACTTGTGATAGGTTTGTTTATATTTTCTAAATCTTCCTGGTTCAGTCTTGGAAAATTGTACCTTTCCAAGAATTTGTCCATTTCTTTGTGGTTGTCCATTTTATTGGCATATAGTTGTTTGTAGTACTCTCTTATAATCCTTTGTATTTCTGCAGTGTCAGTTGTGATTTCCTATTTTTCATTTCTAATTTTATTGATTTGCATCCTCTCCCTTTTTTTCTTAATGAGTCTGGCTAAAGGTTTATCAATTTTGTTTATCTTCTCAAAGAACCAGCTTTTAATTTTATTGATCTTTGCAATTGTTTTCTTTGTTTCTATTTCATTTATTTCTGCTCTGATCTTTATGATTTCTTTCTTTTTACTGATTGGGTTTTCTTTGTTCTAGTTGTTTTAAGTGTAGGGTTAGATTGTTTGAGATTTTTTTTGTTTGCGGCAAGTGGGGGCCACTCTTCATCGCGGTGCGCAGGCCTCTCACTGTCGCGGCCTCTCTTGTTGCGGAGCACAGGCTCCAGATGCGCAGGCTCAGTAGTTGTGGCTCAAGGGCCCAGTTGCCCCGCGGCATGTGGGATCTTCCCAGACCAGGGCTCGAACCCATGTCCCCTGCCTTGGCAGGCGGATTCTTAACCACTGCGCCACCAGGGAAGCCCTTTTTTTTGTTTCTTGAGGTGAGATTGTATTGCTGTAAACTTCCCTCTTAGAACTGCTTTTGCTGTATCCCATAGGTTTTGGGTCGTTGTGTTTTCACTGTCATTTTTTTCTATGTATTTTTTTATTTGTTCTTTGATTTCTGCAGTGATCTATTGGTTATTTAGTAGTGTACTGTTTAACCTCCATGTATTTGTGTTTCTTACAGTTTTTTTCCTGTAATTGATTTCCCATCTCATAGCGTTGTGGTCATAAAAGACGCTTGGTATGATTTCAATTTTCTTAAATTTTCCGAGGCTTGATTTGTGACCCAAGTTGTGATCTATCCTGGAGAATATTCCATGTGCACTTGAGGAGAAAGTGTATTCTGCCACTTTTGGTTGGAATGTTCTATAAATATCAATTAGATCTCTCTGGCCTATTGTGTCATTTAAAGCTTGTGTTCCCTTATTTATTTTCTGTTTGGATGATCTGTCCATTGGTGTAAGTGGGGTGTTAAAATCCCCTACTATTATTGTGTTACTGCCAATTTCTCTTTTCATGGTTGTTAGAATTTGCGTTATGTATTGAGGTGCTCCTATGTTTGGGTGCATAATCATTTATAATTGTTATATCTTCTTGGATTGATCCTTTGATCATTATGTAGTGTCCCTCCTTATCTCTTGTAGCAGTCTTTATTTTAAAGTCTATTTTATCTGATACGAGTATTGCTACTCCAGCTTTCTATTGATTTCCATTTGCATGGAATATCTTTTTCTATCCCCTCATTTTCAGTCTGTGTGTGTCCCTAGGTCTGAAGTGGGTCTCTTGTAGACAGCATATATATGGTTCTTGTTTTTGTATCCAGTCAGCCAGGCTGTGTCTTTTGGTTGGGGCATTTAATCCATTTACATTCAAGGTTATTATTGATATGTATGTTCTTATTACCATTTTCTTAATTGTTTTAGGTTTGTTTTTGTAGGTCTTTTTCTTTTCTTGTGTTTCCCACTTAGAGAAGTTTCTTCAGCATTTGTTGTAAAGCTGGTTTGGTGGTGCTGAATTCTGTTAGCTTTTGCTTGTCTGAAAAGCTTTTGACTTCTCCATTGAATCTGAATGAGATCCTTGCTGGGTAGAGTAATCTTGGTTGTAGGTTTTTCTCTTTCATCACTTTAACTATATCCTTCCACTCCCTTCTGGCCTTCAGAGTTTCTGTTGAAAAATCAGCTGATAACCTTATGAGGATTCCTTTGTATGTTATTTTTTGTTTTTCCCTTGCTGCTTTTAATATTTTTTCTTTGAATTTAATTTTTATTAGTTTGATTGATATGTGTCTTGTGTGTTTTTCCTAAGGTTTATCCTGTATGGGACTCTGTGCTTCCTGGACTTGGGTGACTATTTCCCTTCCCATGTTAGGGAAGTTTTCCACTATAATCTCTTCAAATATTTTCTCAGACCCTTTCTTTTTCTCTTCTTCTTCTGGGACCCCTATAAGTCGAATGTTGGTGCATTTAGTGTTGTCCCAGAGGTCTCTGAGATTGTCTTCAATTCTTATGATTCTTTTTACTTTATTCTGCTCCTCAGCAGTTATTTCCACCATTTTGTCTTCCAGGTCACTTATCTGTTCCTCTGCCTCAGTTATTCTGTTATTGATTCCTTGTAGCATATTTTTCGTTTCAGTTATTGTGTTGTTCATCTCTGTTTGTTTGTTCTTTAGTTCCTCTAGATCTTTGTTAAACATTTCTTGTATGTTCTGAATCTGTGCCTCCATTCTATTTCCGACATTCTGGATCATCTTTACTATCATTACTCTGAATTCTTTTTCAGGTAGATTGCCTATTCCCTCTTCATTTATTTGGTCTTGTAGATTTTTACCTTGTTCCTTCATCTGTGATATATATTTCTGCCATCTCTTTTTTTTTTTTTTTTTTAATGAGGAGGATTGGGCTCCTGTCTTACTGGTTGTTTGGCCTGGGACTTCCAACACTGGCATTTGTAGGCTATTAGGTAGAGCTGGATCTTGGTGCTGAGATGAGGAACGACGTGAGACCTCACTCTGATGAATATTCCCTGGGGTCTGAGGTTCTCTATTAGTCCAGTGGTTCGGACTTGGGGTTCCCACTGCAGGAGCTTTGGCTCGATCCTGGGCTCGTGAACCAAGATCCCACAAGCTGCCTGGGGTGGCAAAAAAAAGAAAAAGAAAAAGAAAAAGGAGAACAATAACAAAGTAAAAAATAAAATTAGACTAGGAAACTAACAGATATGTTAGGATGAATATAAAAAAAATATATAGATGAATCAACAGCCAGAAGGTACATGAGTACCACAATAGTAAAAAAGAGAGGAGGAGGGAAAAGAAAAGAATAAAAGGGGGGGGGGGGAAGGCCTTGGCTGTGAAGGGCAGGGCCTAAGCAAGGGCAAGACTTGGGCAGTGTGTGGGGCCAATGCTCATGACCCACAGGGCTGGAAAAGGCCCTGGGGGCTGTGGGGGGTGAGGCTTAGGCTCAAGGAACAGAAGGGGCCCAGGTGTGCCTTCCGCCTCTGGTCTCAGAGGGCAGGGGACCTCACCTGGGAGCCCAGCAGGCTTCCTGGCCTCAAGTGGGTGGGACAAATGCCCTCCTCTCCTCTCCTGCTCCTCCGGTCTGGGAGACCCCCTCCCTCCTTCCTCTCCTGATCTCCCCAGACTCCCACTTATGCCCCCAAGGACCCATGCAGCCTGGAGGCGGCTTTGGAGGGCAGGGGATCAGCCTGGGAGCTCAGCAGGTTCCCTGGGCTGGAGTGGGTGGGACAATCACCCTCCACTCCTTTCCCACTCCTCCTGGAGGGCCCCTCCTGCCTGCCTCTCCTGATCTCCCCTGCCTCCCTCCTATGCCCCCAGTACCTATGTGGCCTGGATAGGGCTTTGGGGTGTGGGGGTACCAGCTTGGGAGCTCAGCAGGCTCCCCAGCCTGAGTGGGCCAGGCGATCACCCTCTGCCCCTCTCCTGCCCTTCCCAGAGAGTCCCTCCCACCTGCCTCTCCTGATCTCCCTGGCCTCGGGGTGCCGATCCTGTCTGACCTCCATTTCTCCTCCCTCTCAGTCCCCCTATGCCCTACCGGTTCACTTTGGGGTTCCTCCCATCTCCTTGGGCGTTAGAGTCCCCCACCAGTGGCTGGCAGGCACCGTAGTTGTGGGGAGACGCCAACTCTGCATCTTCCCACACCACCATCTTGACTCTGCCTCCATCACTGAGTTTTTTAGTTAATAACATGATTTACTAAAGTCCTAGTTAGAAGGGAAACATCTGGAGGAAAACAAAATTCGTTTTTTACGTTATTTAAAGGAAAATGTCACTTCATAGTTACCATCAAAGTGGGCCTGAGGAAGAACTGAGCCATGCTTACAGATAAGGCTTTGGGTCTAACTCTGAAGAAGGTACAGGAAATGAAGCGGATCTAGTCCCTGCCAAGAGGAAATTTGCAGTGTCAGTGGGGCCTCCCTACGGTCTGCCATTGGCTGGACCTTTAGGACACGATCCCCTTGACCGGCTGCTGACCCCCATACCTAACCCCCAAAGCCTTCAGTGGAGACCGTTTTTGTATATCCTGTGCCTCAGTCTCCCCAAACCCTACCAAACTAGCTATTTGCAACTTTATTAAAGGACCCAGGCAATTTGAAAAAGGGAATTTAATCAAAAGAAGGGGAAAGTAAAATAATGTACTTTGTAAGACTTTCTCTAAAGTTCAAAGTGCAAGTAGTTAGAAAGAGGTTAAGGCCTTCTTCCCGAGAAGGTTTGGAGCACAAGTATCTCTCAGTGGGTTAAGGGTGGGTGGGGAGACCCTTTCTCCAGCCTTGCGTCCTTTGTGATGGACGGTGGATGGGCAGTGGCCTGATTTTCTCCCCATTACTCCTGTGAAACCCAGCAAGTACTCACGTATCTCCCAATGTTAAGCTTTAATTCTCAGGCACTGGATAGTCTAAACTCCTAAAGAAGATAAAATTATTTTTTTGTCTTATAATTTGCAGGCTGTTTTGTCTTTGTGTGCAGAATAGTATTATATTTATTCCTGTCTCCAGATCAACATACTTTAGGGACTGCAGGAATAAGAAAGTATCTACATGCTTTTTTCTGTCTCTTTTTTTGCAAATACAAAGGTCATCTGTGAGACGACAGTTTCAACAGAGACTTTTCTTAGTCAACGAGTTTATTCTCTGTTTTCATCTCAAGAAGGGAAGAAGAAGGCCACTAGTCCAGTGACATCATTTCTAATCTTGTCAGTAAACCTAAATATCTTAATTATTTAATTAGCACTTTTTGGATTACCACTGAAATTGAACACATTTCCATACATTTGTCTGCCCAGTAGTATATCTTTAGAAATTGCTTGTTTAAGTACCTTCCCATTTTCCTGTAGGCATGTCATATTTTCCTTACTAATGTGTAAAGGTCTACATTTTTGATAGTGCATGCTATCATGCAAAGTGAATGTGTTTTCTCCTCCTTAATGTACAGTAACTACTGTGTCCTGAGAAACTTAGGCCCTTCTAGATAAAGCCCTTCCAATTCTGTTCACGGTAGAATGTCTTAATTCCGAGGAACAGGATAGAGAGTCTGTACTGAATAAGAAGTACAATACCTTATTTATATACTGTTTTACAAGTTAAAAAGAATTTCTATACAGGCCATCACATTTGGAACCAAATGAGGTGTTCTCTGAGTTCTTAAACCAAGTGGAATGAAGTCTCTTCAGATATCTCACCAGATGTGAGTTGCACTGGATCGTTATTGTTTGTATTTCATGGGATGTTAGCCTCTTTGGCCCTGGGTCCTGCATGGGGTGAGCTGCTAGAACTCTACCCCTGGTCAGTGCTGAGTGATCAAGAGAACGGAACCTCTTCTTTGGCTTTGACGTTCAATTTGGCAGATTCAGGATTGGGCTGGGATTTAATGTATCTCAGTTGGAGGTGCCACTGCATTTTTAACAATTATTTTTAATTGTGGTAAAATATATGTAGCATAAATTTACCATCTTAACCATTTCTAAGTGTACAGCTCAGTGGTATTAAATACATTTACATGGTTGTACAACTGTCACCACTGTCCACTTCCAGAACTCTTCATCTTGCAAAACTTAAACTCTGTATCTGTTAAATAATAATTCCTTATTCTTCTGTATTCTTACCATCTGGCAACCACCATTCCGCTTTCTGTCTCTATGGATTTAACTACTCTAGGCGTCTCATATAAGTGGAATCATAAGTATTTGTCTTTTTGTGACTGGTTTATTTTACTCAGGACATTGGCATTTTGGGTGGAACAATTCTTGGTTGTGTGCAACTGCCCCTTGCATGATATTTGGTGCCTTGTGTGACTCTGGGACATTAGGACCCTGGGACACCTAAGGAAACACCACTGTCTTGTGACAGTCAAAACTGAGGGATGGGATTGCTTCTTTGGCTGGGTCTCCAGATAAAACCTCCAAACCATCTGAAGTTGATTCTCTCAAAAGCAAATATGTATTTGAAATGTAAATAACTCCTCATCCCAATCCACGTAAACAAGCCCCAGATGCCACTCTCTCAGACCTGAGAAAGGCAAGCCAAGTTTCATCAAAGGCTCTTTCAAAGTCCTGTTCCTTACCAGGCACTTGTAAACAAGTTTAAATGCTCTGCTTGGAGTGCTTAGTTCACAGGGTTCACATTGGGCTGTTCAGAGCCCTTGACCTCTTGCAGGGAAAGCAATGACACCATCAGCTTCTCTTCCTCCTCAAGCCCCTCCCCAACCAGCCGGTTTTGATAGTTTCACTTAATGCTTTCTGTGTAAACCTTTTACCCCCACGTTTATTAATTATTGCGTTTTCCAATATGGTTTTTTTTTTAAGCAGAAATAACTCAGATAGCTTTGAAACTGTGCAAATTGCGAGCTTGTCTTAAAAAGCCAGAGAGGAAATTGGACTTGAGGTGAACAGCCTTCCTGATAAAAGTGGGCACCTCCCGTAACTCTGGGCTTTCATGAGGCTCAAAGAACAATGGATCTTGGGGGGGGAGGGGTCTTACCCTTATTGCCACACGTACTCAACAACGAAGCCTGTATTTTTAAAAACATGTTTGTATTATAAAAGTAATGTTCTATTATTAAAATATAGAAAACAAAGAAAATTATGAAGAGAAAGAATAAGAAGAAAGAGAAGGAAAAGTAGATCATGTGTAATCCTAGCATCACAAGTATTTATGGCTCACTTATTGGTTTATCAACTTCTGGTACATTTAATGCATTTGAAAAAGGCAGTTCCCACTTATTTTCTACCTTTTTCTTTTCAAGGGGAACATTCTTGCATTCAGTTGTGCTAAACTGATTGATCATACAATTATGGAGCTAAAATTGAATTCAGTGATCGATCAGTCCACCTTGCGCATTCTATAATGAAACTCTGGAGGCAATTAAGTGTCTTGCTAGTGGTTACACAACCCATTGTAACCTTGTTTGGTAACCCTTCAGTTGGTATCGTTGATAATTTCAATAATGCTTTAAAGTAAGTTGGAAAATTATAAAATCAGCCTTTTCAGGCTGCGTTATAAGCTGTGTATGCTGTCTGCAAGTCTTTGTAGCTCTGACTCTCTGCCTCTGAGGTCTCATCCTAATTCTTCTTGGTTCAATCTTATAATGTATTTTCCCCAACTCACCCTTAACAACTGCTTTTAAAGGTTATCTGATGTTATGCTAACTAACACTGCATATATTATACCTAGAAAGATAAATTGCAATAAGTCATGCTTCAGTTTGGTGTGAAAAACAAACTCAGAACAAAATCTGAGTCTGCCCTTTATCTTGGGCCATCACCAGATTTCTCTAAGCTTTAGTTCCCATCTCTGTAAAATGGGATAATAATGATAATGAGATAATAAGATCAATTATGGCTCTTACATGAAACTAATGAAGTTCTTGGATAACCTTTATGATGGCAAATTAGAATTTTTCTCAAAATTATTTAGTTAGTAAGAAATAAGAGCAACCAGGAAGTTTAAAATGCTAAGAGGAGCTTAAAGTTATAGGGACATATTAGATGTGATTCTCATCTTTGAGGAAGGAAGGCACAACTGAAAAACACATGGTCAAATTAATGTGTCTAAGTTAATACAGCCACTGTGTATCCGTGGTGATGTTTCCTTTCTAGGAGATCCCATTAATGTGACTTAACCACGTAGCTGGTCTCTACCACATGGTTAAGGCACATCTTCTTGAGGATTCTCTCATGGTAATTTGTGCATTGAGTCTTCCTAATCAGACTCTACATTTCTGCAGAGCCTGATCTGTTAATTATGTTTTCCATATATGCCTTGATGGATACAGCACAGATCAAGCACATGCAGAGCCCCATGTGCATGAGTTCATGCCCCTCTGCAGTGGGGTTTTCAGTGGAGTAGTTTGCAAAGCCCTGCATAGTAATATAACTTTACCTGCAGGACTTGCTGGGTGGTGGGAAGAAGATGGTGACAATGAGTGATTTGGGGATACAACCTCAGGCATCAATAAAGGGTAAAGAGGGAACAGAAGGATGGGTAGAAGGACTTCAGACTCCCAAGACAAATTTTGCCTACATCTAAGTTTGCTCAGAAGCAGGCCTGGAGGTAGAGAGTTTGCCTCACATTCAGCTGTTTGGAGAAGAGCTTCTTAGAGAGAAGGGCATGTGTACCATCTCACAGGTCACTCTGCCCTGCTGCCTCTGCTGGAATGCTCATCTTGCCTGCATTTTGTCATTCAGGTCTGGGCTCAATGTCATTCCTCTGAAAGGCTTTCCCTGTCCATTCAATCTAAGGTTGTCCCATCCTCTACATCTCTTTTTTTTTTTGAGTTTTATTTTATTAATTAATTTATTTATACAGCAGGTTCTTATTAGTTGTCTTTTTTATACATGTTAGTGTATACGTGTCAATCCCAATCTCCCAATTCATCCCACCACCACCCCCCCCACCCTCACTTTCTCCCTTGGTGTCCATACGTTTGTTCTCTACATCTGTGTCTCTATCTTTACCCTGCAAACCGGTTCATCTGTACCGTTTTTCTAGATTCCACATATATGCAGTAATATACGATATTTGTTTTTCTCTTTTGGACTTACTTCACTCTGTATGACAGTCTCTAGATCCATCCACGTCTCTATAAATAACTCAATTTCGTTCCTTTTTGTGGCTGAGTAATATTCCATCGTATATATGTGCTGCATCTTCTTTTTTTTTTTTAAATTTTATTTATTTATTTATTTATTTTTGGCTGTGTTGGGTCTTCGTTTCTGTGCGAGGGCTTTCTCCAGTTGTGGCGAGCGGGGGCCATTCTTCATCGCGGTGCACGGGCCTCTCACCATCGCGGCCTCTCTTTTTGCGGAGCACAGGCTCCAGACACGCAGGCTCAGTAATTGTGGCTCACAGGCCTAGTTGCTCCGCGGCATGTGGGATCTTCCCAGACCAGGGCTTGAACCCGTGTCCCCTGCATTGGCAGGCAGACTCTCAACCACTGCACCACCAGGGAAGCCCCCACATCTTCTTTATCCATTCATCTGTCGATGGGCATTTAGGTTGCTTCCATGACCTGGTTATTGTAAATAGTGCTGCAATGAACATTGGGGTGCATGTGTGTTTTTTTTTTTTTTTTTAAACATCTTTATTGAAGTATAATTGCCTTACAATGGTGTGTGCATGTGTGTTTTTGAATTATGGTTTTCTCTGGGTATATGCCCAGGAGTAGGATTGCTGGGTCATATGGTAATTCTATTTTTAGTTTTTTAAGGAACTTCCATACTGTTCTTCACAGTGGCTGCACCAATTTATATTCCCACCAACAGTGCAAGAGGGTTCCCTTTTCTCCACAACCTCTCCAGTATTTGTTGTTTGTAGATTTTCTGATGATGCCCATTCTAACTGGTGTGAGGTGATACCTCATTGCAGTTTTGATTTGCATTTCTCTAATAATTAGTGATATTGAGCAGCTTTTCATTGCTCTCTTGGTCATCTGTATATCTTCTTTGGAGAAATGTCTATTTAGGTCTTCTGACCATTTTTTGATTGGGTTGTTTGTTTTTTAAATATTGAGCTGCATGAGCTGTTTATATATTTTGGAGATTAATCCTTTGTCTGTTGATTCATTTGCAAATATTTTCTCCCATTCTGAGGGTTGTCTTTCTGCCTTGTTTACAGTTTCCTTTGCTGTCCAAAAGCTTTTAAGTTTCATTAGGTCCCATTTGTTTATTTTTGTTTTTATTTCCATTACTCTAGGAGGTGGGTCACAAAAGTTCTTGCTGTGATTTATGTCAAACATATGTTCTTCCTATGTTTTCCTCTAAGAGTTTTATAGTGTCTGGTCTTACATTTAGGTCTTTAATACATTTTAAGTTTATTTTTGTGTATGGTGTTAGGGAGTGTTCTAATTTCATTCTTTTACATGTAGCTATCCAGTTTTCCCAGCACCACTTATTGAAGAGACTGTGTTTTATCCATTGTATATCCTTGCCTCCTTTGTCATAGATTAGCTGGCCATAGGTGTGTGGGTTTATCTTTGGGCATTCTGTCTTGTTCCATTGATCTATATTTCTGTTTTTGTGACAGTATCATATTGTCTTGATTACTGTAGCTTTGTAGTATAGTCTGAAGTCAGGGAGTCTGATTCCTCCAGCTCTGTTTTTCTTTTTCAAGATTGCTTTGGCTATTCAGGGTCTTTTGTGTCTCCATACAAATTTAAAAATTTTTTGTTCTAGTTCTGTAAAAAATGCCATTGGTAATTTGATAGGGATTACATTGAATCTGTAGATTGCTTTGGGTAGTATAGTCATTTTCACAATACTGATTCTTCCAATCCAAGAACATGGTATATCTCTCCATCTGTTTATGTCATCTTTGATTTCTTTCATAAGTGTTTTATAGTTTTCTGAGTATAAGTCTTTTACCTCCTTAGACAGGTTTATTACTAGGTATTTTATTCTTTTTGTTGCAATGGTAAATGGGAGTGTTTCTTTAATTTCTCTTTCTGATTTTTTGTTGTTGGTGTATAGGAATGACAGAATTTCTGCGCATTAATTTTGTATCCTGCAACCTTACCAAATTCATTTATTAGTTCTAGTAGTTTTCTGGTGACATCTTTAGGATTTTCTATGTATAGTATCATGTCATCAGAAAACAGTGACAGTTTTACTTCTTCTCTTCCAATTTTTATTTCTTTTATTTCTTTTTCTTCTCTGATTGCTGTAGCTAGGACTTCTAAAACTATGTTGAATAAATGTGACTAGAGTGGACATCCTTGTCTTGTTTCTGATCTTCATGGAAATGCTTTCAGTTTTTCACCATTGAATATGATGCTTGCTGTGGTCTTGTCATATATGGTCTTTATTAAGTTGAGGCCTATTACCATTTTCTTAATTGCTTTGGGTTTGTTTTTGTAGGTCCTTTTCTTCTCTTGTGTTTCCCACTTAGAGAAGTTCCTTTAACATTTGTTGTAGAGCTGTTTTTGTGGTACTGAATTCTCTTAGCTTTTTCTTGTCTGTAAAGCTTTTGATTTCTCTGTCGAATCTGAATGAGATCCTTGCTGGATAGAGTAATCTTGGTTGTAGGTTCTTCCCTTTCATCACTTTAAATATATCGTGCCACTCCCTCCTGGACTGTAGAGTTTCTGCTGAGAAATCAGCTGTTAGCCTTATGGGAGTTCCCTTGTATGTTATTTGTCATTTTTCCCTTATTGCTTTTAATAACTTTTCTTTGATTTTTGTCAGTTTGATTACTATGTGTCTCTGCCTGTTTCTCCTTGGGTTTATCCTCCCTGGGACTCTCTGAGGTTCCTGGACTTGGGTGGCTATTTCCTTTCCCACGTTAGGGAAGTTTTCGACTATAATCTCTTCAAATATATTCTCGGGTCCTTTCTCTCTCTTTTCTCCTTCTGGGACCCTTATAATGCGAATGTTGGTGTGTTTAATGTTGTCCCAGAGGTCTCTTAGGCTGTCTTCATTTCTTTTCATTCTTTTTTCTTTATTCTGTTCTGTGGCAGTGAATTCCACCATTCTCTCTTCCAGGTCCCTTATCTGTTCTTCTGCCTCAGTTATTCTGCTATTGATTCCTTCTAGTGTATTCTTCATTTCAGTTACTGTATTGTTCATCTCTGTTTGTTTGTTCTTTAATTCTTCTAGGTCTTTGTTAAACATTTCTTGCATCTTCTCGATCTTTGTCTCCATTCTTTTTCCGAGGTCCTGGATCATCTTCACTCTCATTATTCTGAATTCTTTTTCTGGAAGGTTGCCTATCTCCACTCCATTTAGTTGTTTTTCTTGGGTTTTATCTTGTTCCTTCATCTGGTACATAGCCCTCTGCCTTTTCATTTTGTCTGTCTTTCTGTGAATGTGGTTTTCGTTCCACAGGCTGCAGGATTGTAGATCTTCTTGCTTCTGCTGTGTGTCCTCTGGTGGCTGAGGCTATCTAGGAGAGTTGTGTAAGCTTCCTGATGGGAAGGACTGGTCTGTGCACTTTTATGTAATATACTTATACCTGAATAAAAAGTGTTTTAAGGGGGTTTCCTGGTGGTTCAGTGATTAAGACTCTGCACTTCCACTGCAGGGTCCACATGTTTGATCCATGGTCAGGGAAGTTCCCGCATGCTGCAAGCTTGGACGTGCTCACCTCCTGACATGCTGTGCAACCTGCTCTGGCTGACACCACGACTCCAGCCCTGGCTCTGGCTCTGGCTCTGGCCCGGCTCCCGCCCTTGCTCCGCCTGCACTGCCCAGCCCTTCCCTGCCCCCCACAGCTACTTTTCTCTTCCACATCTCTGAAGCAATCCCTTTCTGTTGCATTGTTACTTTATTTCTATGTGGTCTTTGTCATTAGCTGAAATGATACAAATTCCTTTATCAATTTACTTACCTCAGTGTTCTACTTTCTTGTTCATAGTAAGGTTGTCAACTCCTAGAACAATACCTGGTACTCAAAAAGTGGTGGTTGAATAAATAAACAAATGAATTACATGCAATCTCAATTAGCTATAAGGAGACATCCAAATATTTTGTGCATTTAAAATTTTATTATTAAATATTTATTTAGAATTGGAGCATATGGTTAAGAGCTGGAACTGCTTAAGTATAATTTTTTGTAGGGTAATGAAACTTGACCTATTTTTTATTATGGTTCCTATTACATTACTGCTGGATGACCACAAATTATTGTGGTTATGAGAATGGGTAAAAGCAATATAACATCAGGGAACAAAAGAAGGACCAGGTTTAAGACTCTTTTATCTCAGTTTTCTCAACAGTCAAGTGGCATAGTTGGAGGACTGATGGTCTCAAGGGGTCTCTCTAATTCTGTGAGCTCTTTGTAAGAGGAAACAAGAAAGAGCAGAGAGAGTATGGTACGTGCATATAAACAGACATGTTGAAACATTTCTTTAGAAAAAATAAGACATCCTTTTAAGCCATTGTGAAGCACATCAATTGATGAGCTGATTATAGCTCAGTTATTTATAGGAAGAGCTTACAGGGAACATGAGATAGGAGGCAATTTCCAACAGCTTTCATTATTGACTAGACAACTGTCTAGTCAATACAGGAATTTTCCTTTAATTTAGATTCTAGTTGATGACATAAGATGGCTAATCTAAGCATACTGGGAAATTTGTGCTAAACTAGAAGATTTTATTATTATTTTTTAAAATAAATTTATTTATTTATTTTTGGGTGTGTTGAGTCTTTGTTTCTGTGCGAGGGCTTTCTCTAGTTGCGGCCAGCGGGGGCCACTCTTCATCGCGGTGCGCGGGCCTCTCACTATCACGGCCTCTCTTGTTGCGGAGCACAGGCTCCAGACGCGCAGGCTCAGTAGTTGTGGCTCACGGGCCTAGTTGCTCCGCGGCATGTGAGATTTTTCCTAGACCAGGGCTTGAACCCGTGTCCCCTGCATTGGCAGGCAGATTCTCAACCACTGCGCCACCAGGGAAGCCCTAGAAGATTCAAAAAAAATCATTTGTTTTAATCAGAACTCATGCCTCTAAGTCAAAGAATACATTGTTTCTGCTCTCCTTTCCAGCCACAGGCCATTGCTTTCCTTTTATCTGTTTATTATCTTGGCACTGACACTAGCTGTGGTAAGTTTGCTAACAGAAGAATTTGAAGTAGAAGATAGTGGAAGGCTAATGCTTCATTTATAGATGCAGATATTTTACCCCTCCTCTTTTTAAATCCACCACAATGAATAAACAAAACAATGACAATGCTTAGTGAACAGAGTAGTTGAAAAAACATTTACGGTGGCATCATTGTGGATTGTGATAGCAACATGACAAATGAAGACGTGATATGATGTCTAACTTAGATGGAAGGTCTCTGGACATAGGTAATCAATTTGATTAGATAACAGGTCTTTTCTACTTTCTCTATAACATATTACCTTTACCATATAAGAAAATAAATTTTCATCTTTCTTATGCTTCTAAATGTTAATAAGCATTAAAGTGATTTTTCTCTGAATAAAAGAAAAAAAAATTGGCTTATACAGTACAAATCCCAGGCAGGAAATTCTGATTAGTTAATTTCATTTATTCCTCTGTGTTTATTTAAGTAAATCTGTAAACACCATAGATGGTTTTATAGGGAGACACAGATGTGTTCTAATTGCTCAACAAAATTATTTGTTTGTGAATTAAAACAGGATGACTTTAATGAGATTTCCTTTAAAAACTTATCTTCAAAATATGCATATGCATCATTATCAGAAAAGCAAAGTAGTTGAGTGGGAAAAATTCTGGACTGGTGGTTAGAACATGTGGGTTCAAGTCCTGGCTCTGCCCCCCAAAACGGGAACTTCTTATGAGTCTTCCTGCAGCTTACTTATTTATAAAATGTCCTGATTTGGACTTCTTCCTGCCATATAAATGTATGGATTTTAAGATTTATGTAAAAATTGTATTGATCTTTATAAAACCAAATTTGAGGAAATTAGAATGAAATCGGTTTACAATGGTTTAAGATTGCCATTGATTCATTTTATTAGGATTTTCTAATTCTTGCCTCATCTTTTTACAAGGGAACACAAACTCTTTATAAGCTTTAGGGAAAAATATATTTTTTTCCTACCCAGGTGAGGGGTAGAGTTGATTTGTCCTGGCAATGGTGCTCCTAGTGAGAACCATCATCCAACTAAAGAGTGCTCTTCCCTTGGCCTCTACCTGAAAGGCAGAAAGAAACTGGAGAATAAACTAGAAAATCCTGAGATGTGGTTTGGCAGTCCCAAACCTTGGTGCCTTCTGGGCTCTGTGCTGTGTGGCTTTGGGACTGTGCCAGCAGCATGCTCTGGTACAGCCTCTGTGGTCTAGTGTGTGTGTGTGTGTGTGTGTGTGTATGTGTGTGTGTGTGTGTATGTGTGTGTGTGTGTCTAGAGGGTGGGTAGAGGGTGGATGAGAAATTCATCTTTATGTGCCTGGCAGGATAGATTGGTTTTGGCCTTCTTTCTTGAAGAATTACCTTCATTAGATTTTTAATTACTCCCCCCCAAAAGGACAAATGAATAAGACTCTTTTCCAAAGAGTTACCATTCAGTGCCAGTGATCAAGCATTACTCCATACCACTCCATGTGACACAGGATGTGGTCTGATACTTAATCTAAGTACAGGCTCCACTTTTTTTTCTGGATAGAGTGAAGGGACTTATAAAACTTCTTTGTTATGGAATGACTTCTTAGAAAACTGCCTTCTCTTTTCCTTAAAAACCAGAATTACTCAGACTGACTAGGATAAAAAAAAGTCCTCACATTAAGCACATATTGGCCGCCAGAAGCTATTTTGGTAGAAGGTGATGAATGCATTTTAGTGGATTAATATTTCTGGAACATGAGCAGGGTCTGTCTACAGCAAAGTCAGCAGGATTGTCACTCCAGGGACCTAGTCAGGACTGCTGACCTTGCTGTAGCATCCAGTCTTGCTGGTAAAAAAGCCTACACCTCTCAATTGCCCTTCTACATTTCTTTTCCTTGGATTTTACCCCATGGAAAATGGATGGTGTTGGAATAAGTGGAATGAGTGTAACAAACCAATTCTTTCACTTATATATGTTAACTGTATGCTATCCTTCTGTGTAATAAAATGCTTAAAATTAGTTATTGCACTTACCTAGAATTACACAGTTGTTGAGGTGATATTTCTTATATAATGTCATTTCAATGTCCATCAAATCAAAACAATATAGCTGTATGATTTGCCTACAGATATGAATGGCTACTGGTATTTTCAATAATTTTATGATATTCTTAAATTAGCAAAGCATAGGACTTCAGCAAAATGGTAGAATAGGTGGTTTTCAACTTCAGTCTCCTTCACGGAAAGATGAACTAGCAACTGTCCATGCCCAAGACACCTTTGTGAAAATCCCAGAGCCAAGGGATGAGACTGAAGTACCATGGACCACAGAGACCAAGGCCTGCATTAGAAGGGTAATAGGAGCATTTTCACTTTGACTGCATTGTTTTTCCTGCAGGATGGAACAACTCCACATGGAGAAGCCCTCCCTGGGCTTGTGGTTTCTCTGAGGGTAAAAGGATCCTAAAGTGGACATCCAGTTTCCCCTGCATGCTTTCTGGGAAACTCACTTGGGTCTGGCCTCACAGGGACCACTGAGGGAACTGGTGGGGCTGGACCACTGGGGATTAGACAGAGATAAAGAAGTGAGGAGGGGCCTATAGCAATCAGCCTACAGATCTTGGTAGATTACGTTCCTGCTGGCAGTGGTGCCTTAGCATAGATCCCTGTCAGTGGCTCTGCCCATCTGCAGAGCTGAGATAGTGACCCTGTCTGTCCAAGGAGCTTGATTCAGCAGTTCTTCTTGTTTGGGCTCTCAGCCAATGGGTCATACTGGCTGTGGAGCCCATTCTATGACCCCATTTGTACAGGGTAGTAAGTCAGCAGCCCCACCTAACTGCTGAGCATAGTCTCCAGTCCCATCTGACCAGAAAGGCTGGCCAGAGATTCTGGCAGCCATGGAGCCTATCCTACAGCCCCACTGAGGCAGAAAACCTAGTCAGCAACTCTGCTCAACTGTGGAGCATAAACTCTGGCCATGCCTGACCAGGGAAATTGAATAGTGACTGAGGAGCCTTGGAACAAAGCCTGTAGTATTGTCCAGCTGTAGAGCCCAGCCTACAGCCCTACTTGATTGCTGAGCACCCCCAGAGATGTAGCCCAGCCCATGACAATGGCCAATTCCAGGGCACAGCCTGTGCCCCTATCTGACCAGGGAGCCTGAACAGCAACCCCACTCAAACATGAAGCACAGCCTCCAGCCCCATCCAACCATGGGGTATAGCTGGAGGCCTTGCCTGGCCAGGGAGCCTGGACAAAAACCTCACCGAAATGGAGCACAGCCTGTGGCTGATTTCAAGCTATATTACAAAGCTATAGTAATTAAAACAGTATGGTCCTGGCATAAAAACAGACACATACACCAATGAAATAGAATACAGAGCCCAGAAATAACCCCTACATATACAGTTAATTAATATTTGACAAAGGAACCAAGAATACTCACCGGTGAAAGGACAATCTCTTCAATAAATTTGGTTGGGAAAATTGGACAGCTACATGCAATAAAATCAAATCAGACCCCTGTCTTACACCACTCACAAAAATTAATCAAATGGATTAGAGACTTAAACATAAGGCTTGATACCATAAAAACTCCTAGAGGAAAATAGGGAAAAAGCTGCTTAAATTTGGTTTTGGTGATGGTTTTTGGGATATGCCACCAACAGCATGAGCAACAAAAGCAAAAATAAACAAGTGGAATTACATCAATCTAAAATGTTCCTGCACAGCAGAAGAAAAAAATCTAAAAAATAAAAAGGTGAAAATATTTGCAAACCATATATGTGATAGGGGTTAATATACAAAGTATATAAAGAACTACAGATCAATAGGAAAAAACCCAAACAATTTAGTTAAAAAATGGGCAAAGAATCTGAATAAACATTTTTCCAAAGAAGATAAACAAATAGCCAACAGGTACATGAAAAGGTGCTCAGAATCACTAATCATCAGGTAAATGTAAATAAAACCACAAAGAGATATAACCTCACACCTGTTAGAATGGCTATCATCAAAAAGACAAGAGACAACAAGTGTTGGCAAGAATGTGGAGAAAAGGTAAAACTTGTGCACTGTTGCTAGGAATGTGAATGATTGAGCCACTGTGGAAAACAGTTGAGTTTCCTCAAAAAGAAATTAAAAATAAACTACCACATGATCCAGCAGTCCCACTTCTGGGTATATATCCAAAAGAAATGAAAAATTGAAAAGGTATCTTCACTCCCTTGTTTATTGTAGCATTATTCACAATAGCCAATACACAGAAACAAGCTAAGCACCCAACAGTGGATGAATGGATAAAGGAGAAGTGGTATATATATACACAATGGAATATTATTCAACCTTGAAAAAGAAGGAAATCTTGCCACTTGTGACAACATGGATGGACCTTGAGGGCATTATGCTAAGTGAAATAAGTGAGTTAGAGAAAAACAAATACTGTATGATATGTGGAGTCAAAAAAAAAACTGACTTAATAGAAACAGAGTAGGATGATGATTGCCAGGGGCTGAGGTTGGAGGAATTGGGGAGATGTTGTTTAAGGGTACAAACTTAACAATTAGTAGATAACTAAGTTCTGAAAACCTAATGCACAGTGTAGTGATTATAGCCAACATTATTACATTATAAACTTCAAAGTAGCTAGGAGACTAGATCTTAATTGTTCTCACCACAAAAAAAGAAATCATAATTATGTGATGTGATAGAGGTGTTAGCTAATGCTACTATGGTGGTAATCTAATCTCAAAATGTAATGTATCAAATCAACACATAGTACACCTTTAACTTACACAACGTTATATGTCAATTACATCTCAATAAAAATATTTTGTATCTTAAAAAAGCTCTGTCACAAAAGTCTGAAAAAATTTTCCATCTAAAGATTTCCACTGCAAACATTTTAAGAAGTTCTCAAATGAAAGAGAAAAAAATACAGGAGTTGCTACAAGAAATAAGGGAAGCAAGAGTCATCTAATGAAAAAAAACTAAAACCAAGAAAAGAAAAAGAGAAAATACAATCATTAAAACAAGGAACTAAAATTCTAGGGACTTCTCTGGTGGTGTAGTGGTTAAGAATCCACCTGCCAATGCAGGGGACACAGGTTTGATCCCTGATCCAGGAAGATCCCACATGCTGCGGAGCAACTAATCCCGCATGTCACAACTACTGAGCCCATGCATCGCAACTATTGAAGCCTGCATGTTCTAGGACCCACGTGCCACAACTACTGAGCCTGCATGCTTGTTACTACTGAAGCCCACGTGCCTAGAACCTGTGTGCTGCAACAAGAGAAGCCACGGCAATGAGAAGCCTGTGCACTGCAATGAAGAGGAGCCCCCACTTGCTGAAAGTAGAGAAAGCCCGTGTGCAGCAACAAAGACCCAAAGCAGCCAAAAATAAAAAAAATAAAAAATTAAAATTCTAGAAAATATTTACATCTGGAGAAAGATACAGAAGAAAAGAGATTGAAAATCAAGTAGATCTGAGTTCATGAGTACTTAACAAGCACCAAAAGGGGAAGATAAATGTAGTGGTAAGTTTAAGTTTAACAGAAATTAATAAATGTGAGGATGAGTCTTATGTTAAGGAAAATCAATATCAGAATAAAAATAAAATATATAATTTTTTTAACCAGAAGAAGAAGACTTGACCAATCTGATTAAAAACAGGAAAGCAGGAAAAAAAGAAAAAAAAAAGGAGAGAGAACTCTGTGAAAGAAAAGTAAACAGAAAATATGAGACAAGATAATAGAAAAAAGACCTAATATAACCGATAGTTACAATAAATGGAAATGGTTAAAGATACCAAATAAAAAGGCAGGACTCCTAGGTTGAATTTTAAAAATACTATATATTTATTGTGATTGAGTTATATGTACATTTACAAAGAGATAACCAACAAGATTACAGGCTACAGAATCCTGGCAACAGTCCAGAAAGCCCCTGGGAACAACTGAACATTCAGTGGAACATCTTCTTGCCTGTCACTGCTAGACAGCCACTCAATTTAGTGCATATGCATGTGCAAAATTTATGGAAAAAGCTGCACTCAGCCAATATGCAACAGATTGTAACAAAAGGGAAACTATCTAAAGAAAATAAAATATGATCCTAAAAATGTTAGTGAAAAAAATACTTTATTTTTGTCTATAAGAAATGTATGAAGAACAATAAGGTACAGAAAAATTGAAAAGGAAAGGATGAGAAAGATATACAGATAAGTATGACATAAAAAAGATGGGATGGTAAACATAATATCTAAAAAATTAAAATGTAAGATAAAACTATCACAAGGGACAAAGAAGAATGTTACTTATAAAAGACCCCTAGAATAATCGAGAAATATGTCAATCAACAAATGAGTGTACTATAAGGAGAAATTGATTAATCAGCAATTTTAACTGTAGATTTTAACAGACCCTCTCAGAAGTTTACATGTCAAGCAGGGAAAAAATATGCAGTAATATCTATGACCTAAACAATATAAATAATAAGCTCCAGCTGTTAGATACATAGAGAACTTTTTACCTAACAGAGAATATTCAATGTTTACAAGTATACAATAAACATTTAAAAAGTTAAATCTTACATTCATCCATAATGGAATATTGAACACATTCCACAGTATCAATATTCTACATACTGAATCTTCTAGTGTAATAACATAAAATTAGAGATTAATAACAAACAAATAGCTGTTTTAAAATCTCATCTGTTTGGAAATATATGTTACCAAATTATCCTTGCATTAAAGAGAAAATCAAGAAATATTTAGAATTGATTGATAATGAAAACCTTGTTTTCAAACTCTGTGAGATATAATTAAAACAGTTCAAAGGAAATTTAACTTTAAATACATTTCTTAGGAAACAAAAAATGATTAAAAATAAATTAGTGAACCATTTGACTCAAGACGTTGAGGAAAGAGCCACAGAGTAAACTTAAAGGAGCAAGAAAGAAAGTAACAATAAAGACAGCAATAAAAAATCAGTAAAATAGAGAACAAATATTAAATAATGAGAAAAGTAATAAAACCAAAAGCTGATTCTTTAAGCAGATTAGTAAGATTGACCAACTTCTAGCAAGACTTAAGAAAAAAAAGTTATGCAAATAAAATCCAGAATGAAAAATGGAAACTACAGAAATTTTGGAAATTTAGAAAATAAAAAATTTTATGAACAATTATATATTAATATACTTGAGAACCTAGATAAAAATGTTAAATTGCTACAAAAATTCAAGATGTCAAAATAGGTACAAGAAGAAATAGAAAACTGGAATAAACCAAGAGCATTAAATTAAAGAATCTGAAAATAGTCAAAGATGTTCCTTCTGCCCCACTCCTCCATGTCTCAAAAAAAAAAAAAAAAAAAAGGGAAAGAAAAAACAAGCCCAAATAGAGTATGTGAGTTATACCAAACTTTCAGTGAATTATTAAATTCTGCATTAATACATGTTGTTCCAGAAAATAGTAGAAGAGTGTAAACAATTTTTAAAAAATTCAAAACCAGGTAAAACAGTGCAAAAAAAGAAATATATAGCTTCATGTCACTAAAACACAGCTACAACCAATGGAAGTAACTAAGACAATCTAGGGGGATAAACCACTGACCTAGAAAATTTAAGGGCCCAAGGAAAACTTATATTGAATGATTTTGTCTTGTTTTGTTTTTCCAACTTTATTGAGATATAATTGATAAATATTATTGTATAAGTTTAAATATACAACATGATGATTTGACACATTTATTTTTTGAAATGATTACCAGAAGAAGGATACTTTTACATCCATCACCTCACATAGTTACCTTTTTATGTGTTGTGTGGTGAGAACATTTAAGATTTACTCTTGGCAACTTTCAAGCATACAGTACAGTATTGTTAATGATAGTCACCGTGCTGTGCCAATGATAGATTCTCAGAACGTATTCATCTTATAAGTGAAAGTTTGATCAACAACTCTCCATTTCTCCCAACCCCAGCCCTCTGACAACCACCAATCTATTTTGTCTGTGAGTTCAACTTTTTAAGATTTCACATATAAGTGAGATCATACAGTATTTCTCTTTCTGTCTGATGTTTCACTGAGCATAATGTCCTCAAGGTTCATCCATATTGTCACAAATGGCAAGATTTTCTTCTTTTTTTATGGCTAAATAATATTTCACATATATACGTATTTCCCATTTTCTTTATCCTTTCTTCTGTAAGTGGACACTTAGGTTGTTTCCATATCTTGGCTATTGGAAATAATGCTGCTATGAAGACTGGGGTGTATGTATCTTTTCAAATTGGTGTTTTTAATTTTATTCTTAGAATTATATTGTTTTTGATGCTGTTGTAAGTGGGATGTTTTCTTGGTTTCTTTTTCAGATAGTTTATTGTTAGTGTGTAGAAATGCAACTGAGTTTTGTATGTTGATTTTGTATTATGCAACTTACTGGATTTACTTTTTAGTTCTAACACTTTTTTGGGGTTGATTTTAAGGGTTTTCTATAAATAAGATTATGTCATCTGCAAACAAAGGTAATTTCACTTCTTTCTTTCTGATTTGGATACATTTTATTCCTTTTCCTTGCCTGATTGCTCTGCCCAGGACTTTCAGTCCATTGTTGAATAAGAGTTGTGAGAATAGGCCACCTCGAGTTGTTCTTGATCTCAGAGGAAAAGCTTTCAAACGTTCAATGTTGAGTATAACGTTAGCTGTGTGTTTATCATATACGGCTTTTATTATGCTGAGGTATGTTCCTTCTATACCCAATTTGTTGAGGGTTTTTATCATGAAAGGATGTTGAATTTTGTCAGACGCTTTTTCTGCATTTATTGAGATGATTATGTGATTTTTATCCTTCATTTTGTTAATGTGGTATATCACACTTATTGATTTGCATATGTTGAACAATCCTTGCATCTCAGGAATGAATCTCTCTTGATCATAGTGTATAATCCCTTTAGTGTGCTGTTGAATTCTGTTTGTCAATATCTTGTTAAGAATTTTTGCATCTATATTAATCAGGGTTTACTGGTCTGTAGTTTTCTTGTCTTGTAGTGTCTTTAACTGGCTTTGATAATAGAGTAATGCTGACTTCATAAAATGAGTTTGGGAGTGAGATCGGTTCAAACTGAGATTGGTTCAAATTTTGGTTCAAATTGAGATTGGTTCAAATTTTGGAAGAGTTTGAGAAGGATTGGCATTAATTCTTCTTTAAATGTTTTGTAGAATTCACCAGTGAAGTCATCTTGTCCTGGGATTTTCTGTGTTTGGAGATAAATGCTTACTGATTCAATCTCCTTACTTGTTATTGGTCTGTCTAGATTTTTTATTTCTTCATGATTCAGTCTTGTTAAGTTGTATGTTTCTAGGAACTTATCCATTTCTTTCAGGTTATCCGACTTATTGGAATATAATTATTTATAGTAGACACCTATGATCCTATATATTTCTATGGTATCTTTCATTTCTGATTTTATTTATTTGAGCCTTCTCTCTTTATTTCTTAGCTATTCTAGCTAAAGTTTTGTCAATTTTATCTTTTACAAAAACCCAGCTCTTAGTTTAGTTGATCTTATCTATTGTTTTTCTGGTCTCTATTTTATTAATTTCCTCTCTCATCTTTGTTAATTCCTTCCGTCTGCTAACTTTGGTCTTCATTTTCTTCTCCTTTTTCTAGTTCTTTGAGTGCAAAGTTAGGTTGTTTATTTGAGATATTTCTATTTTCTTAATATACATATTTATCTTATGAGATTCTAAGAACTCCTTTTTAAACATTCCATAGGTTTTTGTGTGTTGTTTCCATTTTCATTTGTTTTGATATATTTTCGATTTCCTTTTAGATATCTTCTTTCATCCACTGGTTGTTCAGAAGTGTGTTGTTTAGTTTCCACATGTTTGAAAAATTTCCAGCTTTCTTCTTGTTGATTTCTAGGTTCATACCATTGTGGTTGGAAAATATACTTGGTATGATTTCAACTTTCTTAAATTTGCTAAAATTTGTTTTGTAGCCTATCATATGATGCATCCTGGAGAATGTCCCTGGTGCATTTAAGAAGAATGTATATTTTTCTGTTGTTGGATGGAATGTTCTGTACATGTCTGTTATGTCCATTTGGTCTAAGGTATAGTTTAAGTCCAATGTTTCCTTGTTGATTTTCTGTCTAAATGATCTATCTATTGAAGAAAGTGAGGTATTGAAGTTCCCTACTGTTATTGTATTATTGTTTATTTCTCCCTTCAGGTCTGTTAGTATTTTGCTTAATATACAATATATTAAGGTTCTCCAAGTTAGGTGCATATATATTTACTATTGTTTTATCTTATTGATGAATTATTTATTAGATAATGATCTTCTTTGTCTCTTGTTCCTATTTTTTGTTTAACATATATTTTGTCTGATTTAATTATAGCTCCCCGTGCTTTCTTTTGGTTTCCACTTGCATGGAATATCTTTTTCCATCCTTTAACTTTAAGACTTTGTTGTCCTTAAAACTGAAGTGAGTCTCTTTTAGGCAGCATATAAGTTGGATCTTGTTTTTTTAATCCACCCAACCACCCCCTGCCCTTTGATTGGTGAATCCAGTTCATTTACATTTAGAGTAATTATTGATATGTAAGAACTTACTAATGCTATCTTGTTCATTGCTTTCTGGCTGTTTTGTAGTTCCATTGTTTTCTGTTTCCTCTGCTTCTCCCTACCTTTGTAAATTGGTGATTCTCCATGGTGGTATGCTCTGATTCTTCTCTTTATCTTTTGTGAATCTACTATAGATTTTAAATTTGTGGTTACCATGAGGCTTACATGAAACATAGATAAAGCAGTCTCTTTTAAGCTAAAAGCAACTTAACTTTGATCACATACAAAAGCTCTACCTTTTTACTTCTCCGCTTTTATGTTTCTGATGTCACAATTTGTCTTTTTATATTGTTTATTTGGTAACAACTTATAGTAGTTATAGGTATTTTTAATACCCTTTTCCTTTAACCTTTACACTATAGTTTAACATTAACACATGAACAAATTACAGAATTAGAATTTTGTGAATCTGACTGTGTATTTACCTTCACAAGTTTGTGGTACATTTTTGTATGTTTTCATGTTACTAATTAACATATCTTCATTTCTGCTTGAAGAATTCCTTTTGGCATTTCTTTCAAGGCATGTCTTGTGGTGATGAACCCGCTCAACTTTTGTTTGTCTGAGAAAGTCTTTATTTCTCCTTCATATGTAAAGGATAACTTTGCCAGATAGAGTATTCTTGGTTGGCAATTTTTTCTTTCAACGCTTTGAATATATTATTTTACTCTTTCCTGGCTTGTAGGTTTTCTGCTGAGAAATCTGCTGATAGCCTAATGGGAGTTCCTTGGTAGTTTACAGTCTTTTATTCTCTTGCTTCTTTTAGGATTCTCTCTTTGTTTTTGATTTTAACAATTTCATTATCATATGTACTGGAAAAGGTAGTTTTTTAAACAAATTAATTTATTTTATTTATTTATTTTTAGCTGCATTGTGTCTTTGTTGCTGCATGTGGGCTTTCTCTAGTTGCAGTGAGTGGGGGCTACTCTTCATTGAGGTGCTCAGTCTTCTCATTGTGGTGGCTTCTCTTATTGTGGAGCATGGGCTCTAGGTGGGTGGGCTTTAGTAGTTGTGGCACATGGGCTCAGTAGTTGTGGCTCACAGGCTCTAGAGCGCAGCCTCAGTAGTTGTGGTGCATGGGCTTAGGTGCTCCGCGGCATGTGAGATCTTCCCAGACCAGGGCTCGAACCCATGTCCCCTGCATTGGTAGGCAGATTCTTAACCACTGCGCCATCAGGGAAGCCCAAGAAGGTAGATTTTCATTGAAATAACAGGGTGATCTATTAGCTTCATGAACACTGACATCCATAGCTCTCCCCAGGTTTGGGAAGTTCTCAGGTATTATTTCATTAAATAGACTCACTGTGCCCTTCTTCCCCTCTCCTTTTTGTGGAATTCCAACTATTCAAATATTTGTACCTTTTATGGGATCATATCGACTTTCTTTGCTCTTTTTCATTCTTTTTTCTTTGTTTTTCTCTGCCTGGGTTATTTCAAAGTTTCTATCCTCCAGCTCACTGATTCTCTCTTCTGTTTGATTGATTCTGCTATAGATTATTTCTGTTGCATTTAAAAATTTTATTCACTGAATTTTTAAGCTCCAAAATTTCTGCTTGGTTCTTTTAAAAAATGATTTCTATCTCTTTGTGAAATTTCTCATTTTGTTCATGAATTGCTTCTCTGATTTCTTTGTCTTTGTGTTTTCTTATAGCCCTTTGAGTTCCCTTAAAACAGCTCTTTTGGTTCTTTATCAACTAAATCTCAAAACTCCACAGCTCTGAATTCAGTTACTAGAGGATTATTGTTATCTTTTGGTGATGATATGTTTCCTCATTTCTTCATGTTCCTTGGAGTTTTGCACGGGTGTCTTCTCATTTGAAGCAGCAGATACCTCCTCAAATCTTTACTTGCTGTCTTTGGGTGGAAGATATTTTTCATTGGTCCTTCTTGTATCTGGGACTTTCTCCAACCTTGCATGGATACATTTGCTCTGTACATCTTCTCTCTCCTGTGGCAGAATTCTTAGGCATGTATGTTTTCTCTGGTTCTTACAACTTTCCAGGCTGATGCTGTAAACCTCTCTTTTGTATTCTAGAACAGGGCACTATATCTCAAGCTTGTGGATTCTCCCTTGCCCACAGATCTTGGCCTGTTTCCAGAAAGGACTCCCTGTTTACTGGAACTCACTATGGCCTTTGTACTCAGGAGCCGCACAAGGAGCTGGCAGAACAGTGGGGAAGGAGGTGTGGTTTTAGCACTTGGGTCATCAGGGATGCCCACAGGTTAGGTAGGGGGATCCTTGTGTGAGGTTCACTCAGTGGCTTGTGGGTGAGCTTCCCGCTGGAGTTAGCAGAAATCGTGTCCTTTTAATGCCTTTTGACATTCTTATCTGACCCTTTCCTGATCTCCTCCCTCCCCTTCATTATGGAGTTCCCACCTCAATACTCTGGATGCTGCTGGGAGAGAGAAATAGGTTTCTCCCAGCATTGTCCTGCACAGCTGGGTAGCTGCACACTCAGTCACCACTCTCCCTTTCTCCTGTAGATTGGGGTTCCTCTGGTTAGTTCAGCCCCACACTGCACTGCCTTGGGAGAGGGGAAGCCCTGGCAAAGTTCCTTTTTCTCTCTCCAATGCATCCAAACTCACATATATTTTTTTCTCCAGTGGAATGGTGGTATCTCCCCTCGTGAAGGCTGGACTTCTACAAAAGCTCTCTCATCTAGGGGTGTCTACCCAAATCACCACTCTTCTCGTTTTTCCTGGCCATGACTAAGAGAGGCTCTGGTTAGTTTGCAAGCTCCTGCTGGTTCCACATGCAGTCCCGACTGGGGTCAGTCTGCTTATTACCTGATGCACAGGTGAGCAAGACTCCTCCTGGGTCTCTTGCCACAAGGTGCTGTATCCTACAACTACCACAGATGTACTTTTATTCATGGATGGATGCAGAATTAGTTGTTAAGAAGGGGGACAAAAAGGAGGGATGTATTATGCCACCAAGATGCTGACATTGAAACAGGAACACCAATACTAAAATATTTTGAATGACATTTTGACAATATAAAATTCCAGGTTCAAATCTTTTGCTCCAATACTTTAAGAAATGACATTACTATTTGCTTCTACTGAGAAATTTGATGTCAATATGAATCTTCCTCTTTTGTAGGTGATCTGCTCTTTCTGGACTCTCTAAAAGTTTTATCTGTTTTTAATATCCTAATTTCATTTACATATCAATGTGTGGTTTTCTGGTTTCTCCTGTTTGCACAGAATTGGCCCTTTCAATATGAGGTCTTTCACCTTTCTTTAATACTAAGACATTTATCTCCATTACTTCTTCCAATTAAAAATTGGAAGTTCTAATCTTTTCATTTTAAAATTTCATTTCCTTTTAAGACTCTTTATGTGGATGTTGCTACTTCTACTTTAGCCTTTCTTGTCTCAGTTTTTCCCATTTTATCCTTTTTGGGAGATTGCCTTAACTAAGTTTTCTTATAATTCATCTTTAAAGTATTTGCCTTCTATTACCCCAATCCACTATGTTCTTTATTTTGACTACTTTATCTTCATGTCTAATATTTCCATTGGGCTGTTTAAAATTTTTTTTTTCTATCCTTGTTTCATTTTACTCTTCCTTTATCTCCTAAAGAATATCTATCATGCCTAATTTAAAATCTTGATTTGTTTTTTCCAGTAATTCTTCTTCGAGTGGTAGAAGAAGATCTCTTTCCAGTTTGTTCACTTAAAAAAATAGATGTTATACTCCTCAGATGCCTTGTTTTCCATTTGAGCCTGTGTGTTCTTGCTCCTCTGGGGCTACCAGCTGTTCTTTATGGTAATGAATGTTGGGGAGGGGATGAGGGTAAGTCCCTAGTCAGTGCCAGTAGCAGCAGACTAGGGAGAGGGGAGGGGAGGAGCCCAGGAACTACAGATCCCTCGCTGATAATTCTTGCTTGCTCCATCCTCTTACCCACTGTCTAGTCAGGGACTTATCTTGAAGCCCTTGGGGAGAAGCAGCATCAGAGGAGACAGCCTTCTGGATTATAATCCACAGCCCTGGGCTTTGAAGAATTTAGGATGCATGGTGCTATCTTTTTTCCAAACTTCTTTACCCCATCTGGGTTTGTGTGCTGCTCTGATATTTCCTCTTGGTGATCACAAATGGCCTCAGCGATTGCTCAGAGTCTCTCAAGACAAATTGGAGTAAGGCAAGAGCAGAATTTAAAAGGATTTCCTCCTGCCAATTCTTTCACTACTGGCCCCTGGGCTTCAGCTACCCAACCCTCACACAAGTCAGTTTATGTTGGGCTTCAGTCTCTGGGTTTTCTTATTTTTTAATTTGTTATTAATTGGTGCAAGCTGTGTTCCCCTCAAGCATTTATAATTTCTCTAGAGTTGATTTGGAGGATGGAGCCAGCAGCTTGTCCTAGAGTAACTCTTGGCAGGAACCAGGGCTATCTTGCAGTTTCTTTTCCCATAGCCCTGCCTCCATTAAAAGCTGTTCAGAGCGTAGGGAGTAAATGTTTGGGAGCAAATTCAAGAAGCCAACCTCTTTTCAATCTGTGAAAAGTAAATCATTCAGGCAGGTGGGGACCCCTATTCATTCTCTTAGAACGAACAAGAAGCCTCAATTTGCCAGTGATATTTAGTAGCAAAACCTCCACCCTTTTAAATTTTCCCAAAATAACATCTAGGAAATACATTTAAAAATGGATGAAATTTAAGCAGCTTGGTTGGAATGGGAGCCACTTTTGGCCAATGAGGTGTAGGGTAAATAGTAAATATCTTTACACTTTAAGCCACCATGAATTGTGTATTCTATTAACTGCAGCCAAATAGATTCCAAATGAAACCAAGTCTATCTAATAAGTAAATTAAAGCATGTTTCCTTCAATCCCCATCTTGATTTAATATGCTTAGTAAGTTTTTTTAAAATTTATTTTTATTTTTTATTTTTTTAGATTTATTTATTGATTGATTGATTGGGTCTTCGTTTCTGGGCTAGGGCTTTCTCTAGTTGCGGCAAGCGGGGGCCACTCTTCATCGCGGTGCACGGGCCTCTCACTATCACGGCCTCTCTTGTTGCGGAGCACAGGCTCCAGACGCGCAGGCTCAGTAGTTGTGGCTCACGGGCCTAGTTGCTCCGCAGCATGTGGGATCTTCCTAGACCAGGGCTCGAACCCGTGTCCCCTGCATTAGCAGGCAGATTCTCAACCACTGCGCCACCAGGGAAGCCCGCTTAGTAAATTTTTATCACAAATAAAATGTCAGCTAGTCAACACAAGTCCAAATACATGAACTTTTACCTTTTCACCATATTTTCACTTCTCCTTTGGATACCCCACTGTGCTTGTAGGTAAGACTGGTTTTGTGGGAAAATGTTTTGGGCAGTATTCTAGAACCTCTGTCTCAGAAAAATGCAAATCAGAATGGTGTTCCAAAACCTTGCTTTAATCACATAGCAACTGTTCACATAAACAAAATGTAATGTTAAAATACATAATAAAGCATATTTATTTGTATCATTATCTTTATTAATAGGAGGAATTGTATTTTCTTCTGATATGTTTTCAGAACTTGGTATGCAGCACCTAATGCTTTTTTTTTTATGATATGGTATGGTTGATGCACAATATTATATGAATTTCTGGTGTACAACAGAGTGATTCAAATTTTTAAAGGTTATATTCCTTTAATAGTCATACAATATTGAGTATAGTCCCTGTGTTGTACTATATATCCTTGTTGCTTATTTACTTTATACATAATAGTTTGTGCCTCTTAATCCCCTCCCCCTATTTTGCCCCTCCCCCTTCCCTCTCCCCACTGATAACCACTAGTTTGTTCTCTATATCTGTGAGTCTGTTTCTTTTTTGTTATATTCACTAGTTTGTTGTATGTTTTAGATTCCACATATAAATGATATCATATATTATATGTCTTTCTCTGTCTGACTCATTTCTCTTAGCATAATGCCCTCCAAGTCCATTCATGTTGCTGCAAATGGCAAAATTTCATTCTTTTTATGGCTCAGTAATATTTTATTGTGTAATATACCACATTTTCTTTATTCATTCGTATGTCGATGGGCACTTAGATTGCTTCCATATCTTGTGTATTGTAATAGTGCTGCTATGAATATTGAGGTGCATGTATCTTTTCGAATTAGTGTTTTTATTTATTTATTTTTTTTTGATAAATACCCAAGAGTGGAATTGCTGGGTCATATGGTAGTTATATTTTTAGTTTTTTAAGAAAATTCCGTACTGTTTTCCATAGTGGTTACACCAATTTACATTCCCACCAACAGTGTACAAGAGTTCCCTTTTCTCCACATCCTTGCCAACATTTGTCTTTTGCAGCACCTAATACTTTTTCTGACTCTGATGTGAGATGTTTGTTTCAAAGTCCAAATTACAGGGCTTGTGTTCATTGGTTTTGAGTCCTAGGACTGGTAAACTTCTACTTTCAACTTTTGTGAATGCCAGGGCCTCGGGTGGGAGGAAGGGGTCTAGAGTCTGGAAGATGGGATTTTGAACTAGCAGAATGCAAAGTCCATTTAGCTGAGAACTTTGGTGTTGGGATTTCATGGATCAAGAGATAGTATAGAAGCTCACTGTAAATAACAAATATTTATTCTTAGATATAAGAAATTTATCATAGATAATGTGTACATGCATAAAATATTGTTTCCTGTCATTTTAAACTCTTTTTATGTTACTTTAGCTGTTCTTAATCTCATGATGATTGGCTTTCTCTTCTATTTAAATTTATGCAAAAGTTAAAAAAATATTTAAAACCAACATTCTCCCTACTCTCCTACTCTTACTTTTGCTGGGTTATAGAACTTAACAGAACCTATTTCTCTGAAAATATTACCTCTCCCCAAGTTATATTTTAGACAAAGACCAGCAAAAAGAGCACCAGCCTAATGATAGATTTCCAGATAATTTTAAACAACTAAAACATGTTAGTTTTAGAAACATTTTGCACACTTCCTTGCTGATGAATTTATGGCTTCTGATACTTTTTTAAAACATTGTCTATACTTCTAAAATAAAGTACCACCAAAGCCATAAAAGTGTCCAAGATACACAAAAAAGAAACCTTGGATGACATGGTAGGCGGAATTCTAAGAAGACCCTCCCTTCCATGACCCTCATTCTTGTACAGCCTTACCCCAGAGGTACTTCAGGTTCAGGGCCAGACCACCATAATAAAGTGAGTACTGCAATAAAGTGAGTCACATGATGATTTTTTTTAACATCTTTATTGGAGTATAATTGCTTTACAATGGTGTGTTAGTTTCTGCTTTATAACAAAGTGAATCAGTTTTACATATACATATGTTCTCATATCTCTTCCCTCTTGCATCTCCCTCCCTCCCACCCTCCCTACCCCACCTCTCTAGGTGGTCACAAAACACAGAGCTGATCTCCCTGGGCTATGCAGTTGCTTCCCACTAGCTATCTATTTTACGTTTGGTAGTGTATATATGTCCATGACACTCTCTCACTTTGTCACATCTTACCCTTCCCCCTCCCCATATCCTCAAGTCCATTCTCTAGTAGGTCTGTGTCTTTATTCCCATTTTGCCATTAGGTTCTTCATGACCTTTTTTTTTTTTCTTCCTTAGATTCCATATATATGTGTTAGCATACTGTATTTATTTTTCTCTTTCTGACTTACTTCACTCTGTATGACAGACTCTAACTTCATCCACCTCACTACAAATAACTCCATTTCATTTCTTTTTATGGCTGAATAATATTCCATTGTATATATGTGCCGCATCTTCTTTATCCATTCATCCGATGATGGACACTTAGGTTGTTTCCATGTCCTGGCTATTGAAAATAGAGCTGCAATGAACATTTTGGTACATGACTCTTTTTGAATTATGGTTTTCTCTGGGTATATGCCCAGTAGTGGGATTGCTGGGTCGTATGGTAGTTCTATTTTTAGTTTTTTAAGGAACCGCCATACTGTTCTCCATAGTGGCTGTATCAATTTACATTCCCACCAACAGTGCAAGAGGGTTCCCTTTTCTCCACACCCTCTCCAGCGTTTATTGTTTCTAGATTTTTTGATGATGGCCATTCTGACCGGTGTGAGATGATATCTCATTGTAGTTTTGATTTGCATTTCTCTAATGATTAATGATGTTGAGCATTCTTTCATGTGTTTGTTGGCAATCTGTATATCTTCTTTGGAGAAATGTCTATTTAGGTCTTCTGCCCATTTTTGGATTGGGTTGTTCGTTTTTTTGTTATTGAGCTGAATGAGCTGCTTGTAAATTTTGGAGATTAATCCTTTGTCAGTTGCTTCATTTGCAAATATTTTCTCCCATTCCGAGGGTTGTCTTTTGGTCTTGTTTATGGTTTCTGTTGCTGTGCAAAAGCTTTTAAGTTTCATTAGGTCCCATTTGTTTTTTTTTTGTTTTTATTTCCATTTCTCTAGGGGCTGGGTCAAAAAGGATCATGCTGTGATTTATGTCAAAGAATGTTCTGCCTATGTTTTCCTCTAAGAGTTTGATAGTGTCTGGCCTTACATTTAGGTCTTTAATCCATTTTGAGTTTATTTTTGTGTATGGTGTTAGGGAGTGTTCTAATTTCATACTTTTACATGTACCTGTCCAGTTCTCCCAGCACCACTTATTGAAGAGGCTATCTTTTCTCCACTGTATATGCTTGCCTCCTTTATCAAAGATAAGGTGACCATATGTGCGTGGGTTTATCTCTGGGCTTTCTATCCAGTTCCATTGATCTATGTTTCTGTTTTGGTGCCAGTACCACACTGTCTTGATTACTGTAGCTTTGTAGTATAGTCTGAAGTCAGGGAGCCTGATTCCTCCAGCTCCATTTTTCATTCTCAAGATTGCTTTGGCTATTCAGGGTCTTTTGTGTTTCCATACAAATTGTGAAATTTTTTGTTCTAGTTCTGTGAAAAATGCCAGTGGTAGTTTGATAGGGATTGCATTGAATCCGTAGATTGCTTTGGGTAGTAGAGTCATTTTCACAATATTGATTCTTCCAATCCAAGAACATGGTATATCTCTCCATCTATTTGTATCATCTTTAATTTATTTCATCAGTGTCCTATAATTTTCTGCATACAGGTCTTTTGTCTCCTTAGGTAGGTTTATTCCTAGATATTTTATTCTTTTTGTTGCAGTGGTAAATGGGTGTGTTTTCTTAATTTCACTTTCAGATTTTTCATCATTAGTGTATAGGAATGCAAGAGATTTCTGTGCATTAATTTTGTATCCTGCTACTTTACCAAATTCATTGATTAGCTCTAGCAGTTTTCTGGTAACATCTTTAGGATTCTCTATGTATAGTATCATGTCATCTGCAAACAGTGACAGCTTTACTTTTTCTTTTCTGATTTGGATTCCTTTTATTTCTTTGTCTTCTCTGATTGCTGTGGCTAAAACTTCCAAAACTATGTTGAATAATAGTGGTGAGAGTGGGCAACCTTGTCTAGTTCCTGATCTTAGTGGAAATGGTTTCAGTTTTTCACCATTGAGGACAATGTTGGCTGTGGGTTTGTCATATATGGCCTTTATTATGTTGAGGAAATTTCCCTCTATGCCTACTTTCTGCAGGGCTTTTATCATAAATGGGTGTTGAATTTTGTCGAAAGCTTTCTCCGCATCTATCGAGATGATCATATGGTTTTTCTCCTTCAATTTGTTAATATAGTGTATCACGTTGATTGATTTGCATATATTGAAGAATCCTTGCATTTCTGGAATAAACCCCACTTGATCATGGTGTATGATCCTTTTAATGTGCTGTTGGATTCTGTTTGCTAGTATTTTGTTGAGGATTTTTGCATCTATGTTCATCAGTGATATTGGCCTGTAGTTTTCTTTCTTTGTGACGTCTTTGTCTGGTTTTGGTATCAGGGTGATGGTGGCCTCGTAGAATGAGTTTGGGAGTGTTCCTCCCTTTGCAATATTTTGGAAGAGTTTGAGAAGGATAGGTGTTAACTCTTCTCTAAATGTTTGGTAGAATTCGCCTGTGAAGCCATCTGGTCCTGGGCTTTTGTTTGTTGGAAGATTTTTAATCACAGTTTCAATTTCAGTGCTTGTGATTGGTCTGTTCATATTTTCTATTTCTTCCTGGTTCAGTCTCGGCAGGTTGTGCATTTCTAAGAATTTGTCCATTTCTTCCAGGTTGTCCATTTTATTGGCATAGAGTTGCTTGTAGTAATGTCTCATGATCGTTTGTATTTCTGCAGTGTCAGTGGTTACTTCTCCTTTTTCATTTCTAATTCTATTGATTTGAGTCTTCTCCCTTTTTCTCTTGATGAGTCTGGCTAAGTGTTTATCAATTTTGTTTATCTTCTCAAAGAACCAGCTTTTAGTTTTATTGATCTTTATTCTATTCCGCAGCAGTGAATTCCACCATTCTGTCTTCCAGGTCACGTATCCGTTCTTCTGCCTCAGTTCTTCTGCTATTGATTCCTTCTAGTGTAGGTTTCATTTCAGTTATTGTATTGTTTATGTCTGTTTGTTTGTTCTTTAATTCTTCTAGGTCTTTGTTAAACATTTCTTGCATCTTCTTGATCTTTGCCTCCATTCTTTTTCTGAGGTCCTGGATCATCTTCACTATCATTATTCTGAATTCTTTTTCTGGAAGGTTGCCTATCTCCACTTCATTTGGTTGTTTTCCTGGGGTGTTATCTTGTTCCTCAATCTGGTACATAGCCCTCTGCCTTTTCATCTTGTCTATCTTTCTGTGTATGTGGTTTTTGTTCCACGGGCTGCAGGATTGTAGTTCTTCTTGCTTCTGCTGTCTGCCCTCTGCTGGATGAGGCTATCTAGGAAATTACTTCTTGATTCATGGGCTGCAGAATGGATTTGAGTTCACAGGCCTGGTAAGAACATTAATCTCACTGTATATCTCTGTCAGAATTCTTGGGGTCAAGTGCATTGTCAATGAGCAGTAATATTTTGAAAGAAGTCTTTTTCTGTGAGCAGTAGGTGTCAACAGTGAGCTAAAATATTCAGTAAACCATGTTGTAAACAGATGTGCTGTCATCTAGGCTTTGTGTTCATTTATAGAGCATAGGCAGAGTAGATTTAGCGTAATTAAGGGCCCTAGGATTTTTGGAATGGTAAACGAGCATTGGCTTCAAGTTAAGGTCACCAGCTGCATTAACCCCTAATCAGAGAGTCAGCCTGTCCTTTGAAGTTTTGAAGCCAGGCATTGACTTCTCCTCTCTAGCTATGAGAGTCCTAGTTGGCATCTTCTTCCAATAGAAGGCTGTTTCATTTACATTGAAAATCTGTTGCTTAGTGTAGCCACCATTAATAATCTTAGCTAGATCTTCTGGATAATTTGCTGTAGCTTCTACGTCAACACTTGCTGCTTCACCTTGCATTTTTGTGTTATGGAGATGGCTTCTTTCCTTAAACCTCATGAACCAACCTCTGCTAGCTTCAAACTTTTCTTCTGCAGCTTCCTAATCTCTCTCAGCCTTCACAGAATTGGAGAGAATTAGGGCATTGCACTAGTTTTGGCTTCAGCTTAAGGGAATGTTGTGGCTGGTTTGATCTTCTATCCAGACCACTAAAACTTTCTCCATATCAGCAAGAAGGCTGTTTTGCTTTCTTATCATTCATGAGTTCACTGGAGTAGAACTTTTAATTTCCTTCAAGAACTTTTCCTGTGTATCCACAAGTTGTCTGTTTGGCATGAGAGGCCTAGCTTTCTGCCCATCTCAGTTTTTGACCTGCCTTCCTCACTAAGCTTAATCTTTTCTAGGTTTTGATTTAAAGTAAGAAATATGGGATTTTTCTTTCACTTGAACACTTAGAGGCTATTGTAGGGTTATTAATTAACTTAATTTCAATTTTACTGTGTCTTAGGGAAGAGGGAGGCCTGAGGAGAGGGAGAGAGATGAAGGAATGGCCAGTTGGTGAAGCAGTCAGAACACACAACATTTATCAATTAAGTTCACCATTTTGTACGGGTGTGGTTCATGGTACCCCAAAACTTATGACAATAGTAACACCAAAAATCACTGACCACAGATACCATAACAAATAAAATAATAACGAAAAAGTTTGAAATACTGTGAGAATTACCAAAATGTGACACAGAGACATAAAGTGAGCAAATGCTGTTGGAAAAATGGTGCCAATAGACTTGCTTGATGCAGGATGGCCACAAATCCTCAATTTGTAAAAAATACAGCATCTGCAAAGTATAATTAAAAGAGGTGTGCCCCCTCCCCTCTGAGTGTGGGTGGAGCCTCTGAGTGTTATGCGATATCATACTCAAGATTATGTTATCTTATATGGCAAAAGGAAGACTATGCTGAGTGGGTCTGACCTAATCATGTGAGCCCAGTAAAAGCAGAGGGTTTTCTTTGACTGGCTAAAGAGTAGGGAGTCAGAGAGAAGTGCTCTGAATGGCTTGGAAGAAGTAAACATCTATGTTGTGAAGTGTCAATGGTGGCCACATGGTGAGGAACAGGGGTGAACTCTGGGAGGTGGGAATCATCCTTAGCTAACAGCTATCAGAAAATTGGGCTATCAACCCTACAACTATAAGGAAATGAATTCTGCCAACAACTAATGAGTTTAGAAGAGGATCCTGTAGGTGAGAACTGTAGCCCTGGCTGACATCTTGATTTCAACCTAGTGAAACCCTGAGCAAAGAATACAGCTATGCCATTCCTGGATTCCTGACCAACAGAAACTGTGAGATGAGACATTTGTGTTGCTTTTAGCCACAAAGTTTGTGGTGATTTGTTATACAGCAATACAAGATTAAAACAAATGGCAAAAGTGCATTCAGAGCAAAAGGGCGATGGCAGTGCTGCGTTTGCTCTGTGGTAATTGTTCCTGTCCTGATGCTCTGTGCTCAATTGTTCATTTCAGTAATGTTGGCTATCATAAGCTAGATGTTTACATCCTGTGACTAAGCATAAAATCACAGGTTTAGAAAGTTTTTTGAATTTTTCTCTTCTCTTTGGGTCCTTATTGAGGCTTTGCAGCACAAGCTTTATCTCTCATCCGAACATTCCCAGTTTAATATAATTCAGAAGATGGTTACTTAAGTGCATAGCAAAAGCAAAGGCATTCCGTGCCCTTTCTTGCTACTCCCTTCAAGTCTCTTCATAATTTCTAGGTGTAGAAAGTCAATATGGAAAATATAAGGTGCTTTATTGCTTAGTGAACAAAAAGGTGATAAACTTAGTTGCTCTCACAATCAGTAGAATTTAAGGTGCATCATAATCTAGATGAGAGTCTAAGTCAATAACTTGCAATATAATTATATACAAATAGGCTTAGAAGACAATACATACCATAAGTAAAAGACTAGAGGTCTTGGGAAAACCTTTCATAAGAAGATCTAAGACCTTTATGAGCAAGTCCTAGAGTCTTGTTATAGATTGAATTGTGTCTCCCCAAAAGATATATTGAAGTCTTAACCCCCAGATCTTAGAATGTAAACCCATTTGGTAACAGAATTGTTGTAAATATAATTAAAGATGAGGTCATATGGGAGTAAGATGGGTCCCTTATTCAATATGTCCTTACAGCCTTGTGAAGAAAGAGACACAGAGAGATCACCATGTGAAGCTGGAGGACTGGAGTAATGGATCTACAAGCCAAGAAACCTCAAAGATTGCTGTCAAACCACCAGAAGCTAGGGGGAGGCATTTAATGTTCCCCTACTGGTTTCAGAGGGAGCATGGCCCTATCAACACCTGGATTTAGACTTCTAGCATCCAGAATTGTGACAATAAATTTCTGTTGTTTTAATTCACCCAGTTGTGGCATTTTGTTACAGTAGACCTAGGAAACTAATACCTGCTAAGGCTTTTACTGAGTTTAGAAAGTCTGACTTACTTGCATCTGGCTTTATATGGTCTGAAGGTATTATGTGCAAGGGGTCAGTCAAACCACAGAGCTTAGCTAACTGCTAACCACAGAGTAGAAGGTGGCTGGGTTTTCTCATAGAAATGCTCCTCCCCTCCCAGCCAGTCCTTCCAGTTTCAGGTGTGTGTGATCCCAATTAATAGTTTAATACTTCATCAAGTTATCCACTTGAGACACTTTAACTTGATTAACACTGACTTTGGTTCAAAAAATGCTAGATCTTTTCCCATTTATTTACACATTATCTATAAATGTCTACCTCCTTCCAACTTTGAACAACTTCACTTTCTTGAGAATAATTTTGTACTATCAACATATGTGCTAATATATTGAACAATGTTTCTCAACGTATGTTCCATGGACCATCAAAAGGTAGAGTTTAGTGAAAGACTTCTTAGGCCAAATTCATTTAGGAAATGGTGAACCAAACAAAGCTAAGCATGTTTTTCCTCTCTTCCTTCTTTATAAAATTTCTCATGACTTTTAATATGTTCACATGTATAAGGAATCTTTAAGGGATAAGATGAAGTTGGGGAGAGTTTTACAGGATCTCCCAAAGTTATTTAGATACTACATTTTTTATTTTGAAGAAACATCTTGAGGGCCAGTGTTTCCCAAACTATATTTTGAGAAATGCTGACCAAATCATAGGATTTTTGGGGGTGGAAAACAATTCGGAGGAAATTTATCACATTCTTGAGACTTTAAGTTATAAAGTCACAAATAATTAATGGAACGACTTGAAACTCAGGTCTTCTGAAGCCCAACATCGTCACTGTCAACTATTTTGTACAACTTACTTACACTTAAAAACAGAGCTCCTAAAATTACATACATTTATTGTGGCAAAGCAAAATAATTAAGCCTGTAATTTTCAAGTTTAAATTAAATATAAAACTGATGCTCTTCTAGTCCCTAACTGATGGGTCAAATTCTCATAAGTACCATCTCATGAGGAGCCCAATTTTTAGTTCACATGTGCCCAAGCATTTTCTGCAGCCTGATTAAATTACATTCCCAACTCCTGTGTATACTGTTATTTTTCAAGTGTTATTAATGCTATTGTATTTAATAAAATACTGATTACATAGTAAAAAAACAAAACAAAACTGATGCTCTTTCTGTTATCTGAATAACACTCTCTAGAGTTGTTAGCATTTCTTTTTGATCAGAACTATGCCTGTTTTTCATGAGAGGAAAGTGTTACCATTATATTTTGGCATTGTCTGTCCATGCAGAAGGCAATTCAGAAACAGATGGGGACCAGGAGGTCTACAAATGGGAGTCAGGAGAGTCAGAGAGTGGAGATGGAGAAAGAGCCTTCCAAATGAATGATGTAGGAAGAGCTGAGTCAAACCTGAGCTTTATTAAAGTTTCCTGTTTCTGTCCTGAAATTTGGAAATATTAGCATTCTGCTTTCCCCTTGGGGTTCACCCCAGCTTTTTCACAGACAAGGGAGGCAATGGCAAGCAGCCTTGTTCCACTGTCAGTCCCAGCGAGCCTGCATCTCCAGCCCTCGTGTTCTGTGTGCCTGCCAGCAAGTTGATAACTCCAAGAAGCTGATCTCATCTTAGGCACTTGGGAAAGAGTATGTGTCCTAGGACTGGGAAAATCTTTGTCAGCTCAGTCTATTGGGAAACATCAAAGATAACCATGACAGTCTTCTCAAATCATTTTCCTTCTGTCTTATCTTCCTGACCTGATATAGAAAAACCCATAAAACTTAAGGATTATATGGACCTTTGGAGAGGTCTAGGATCTAGTCCATGGGCTTAAAACCATCAGTCCATGGACCATTTGAAGGACCATGGATGAGTTTCAAAGAGTCTGAGAATCCCTGAAGTGATATGCAAAATTTTCTAAGCCCATTTTTCTGGGAGAAGAGCCCATAGCTTTCATCAGGTTCTCAGATAAGTTGATGTCCCCCAAAAGTTTAAGAGCCACTGATCTAACCTAACTTTCTTCATTTAGGGAGTGGAGGAAACTGAGTCTGTAAGAAGTGGAATGACTTTACTAATAAAATCATACAATTTTTAGTGGAAGTTAGGCTTGTAGTACTCTTTCAGTCCAATTCAAATGAACCATCTAGCATTAGATGAGTGACTTAAAAAAAATAACATTTCTTTGTATTTGGGCATTCAAATTTTGATGAGGTTCTCAATAATTGTGAGACATTTATAAGTGAAAAGATAGAGTTACTCCCTCTGCTATGTTCCTGTTCATATTTTTTCCCTTACTCCTCTGTGAAGCATCTATTTTCCCCTAGTTACTTAGAGCCCGTCCTCCTCAACAAGAGAAGCCACAGCAATGAGAAACCTGCGCACCGCAATGAAGTCTAGCCCCAGCTTGCCACAACTAGAGAAAGCCTGCACACAGCAACGAAAACCCAACTTAGCCAAAAATAAATAAATAAATTTATATATAAAAAAGAATGGTATAATATGCCACCCATGATTTATTCTTAAACTCTTTTGCTCATCAGTTGGTAAAATAATGTATTAAGGGAGTGGCAAGATGTTACTTTGACAAAATCAGGAGGAATCAACCAGGTGCCTTCTCTGGGTTGACCAACTGTGATGGTCAGAAGCAACTCAGAAGAATCATTGGACATTGTCCATGAAGAAGCCTTTGACTCAGACCTTAACTGTGATGATTGACATTGTGATTGTGGTAGCTGGTAAAAAGGGATTTAGCCAAGAACCAAGTAAACAATTGGAGTCACTTCCAGCATAAGTGACAGCACTGAACCCCAAATCTCAGGTAAGTGTACTTGTATCAATAAATTTAGACTGATTCAATATTATAGTCTGTTCTCTTTGGTCTCAGGTTCATATGTATGTATATATTAGTAAAAATCTGCAATCTTTTGATATGTAAGCTATTTCCTTCTGGGGTCAAACTTTGTCTTTCCCTCTCTGGAACATGATGAGTTATGACCCTACTATGGGTCTAATGGGAACAAGAGATAGTTACTGTGGGTCTTGTTAAGAATGGACACCCCTTTGCAAGACATCTGCCTTAGGGGAGGCATTACTTGAGCTTCAAGCAAGGAATGGTTAGTCACCTTAGACCTGGGAGGGCAAGATACTTCCGCTGGCAGCTAGCCCTGCCTTGGTATTAAATACTCAAGTAAGGGAGCCGTTAGAGTTGGTTACACAATAAAATAATCGGCTATCTTCTGTGATAGAGTATAGTTTCCAGAAAATCATGCTTCAAAAGTTGTGTTGCTGAACATAATTTATACCATCTTTCTGAGGAAGAGGCAAGTAGTGGAAAATCAAACCCAAACAAACAAAACACCTTGGTCTTAGAGTCATTTCAAGAGGATAAGGGCTGCAGTATCCACTGAGCCTTTTTCCAATCGGTCTTGGGACTTCTGTTGTTAGAATGCCAGCTTTAAAACAGTTCAACCACGAATACCCACATGGACCAAGTTCAAATACAAAAGGCTTACTTACGTTTATCGTACTGTATTCATTTTCACCACAAGCTTTAGAACATTTATTTTCTGTTAAATCCACTTATCTAAGCAGTTATTGACAATAGAAACATCCCTGAATTTTTCTTTTGTTTCCTATATTCTTCGTGGTTTTATCTTCCCCCAAACCTTCATCCCTCCTGTCTCCACCCCAGCTGAGATGTTAGCAGACAGCATGTAAACCAGAACTGCCTTTAGATATCTTCATTTTTTTCTTTCCCAAGCAAAAAGAAAAAAAATAGTTATGGCCTCTTGGCTTTTATTGGAGTGTAATTGTCCCTTGTGTACCTCTCAAATTCAGCTGCACTCTCATAGCATAACATCTACTTTCATTCTTCTCATCTCCACTATTTTTAAAAAAAGTATATTTAAAAATGATTCACCCACTTTACAGACCCATCATTTTTGGAAAAGGAAAAGACCCACACTAGATTATCTGGTTTCATCTTCCCACCTGGTGCCAGAGCTGTCTCCATAATGCATTTGCAAGCAATAATCTTGGTTCATTTAAAAAGTTTTAAGCACTAGCATTTGCAATATTCCCTTGGGGTATGATACACAAAGTAAGAGGCCTCACATAGGAAAATTTTCTTCTTTTCCCATTATAGACATACTTTACTCCCATATAAAAAAATTTAAGAATAGATATAGGAGTAATATTTTGACTTGGTTCCTATTTTAAGATTTTCATACTCTAGGACTTTTAATTGAATAAACTCCCTCCTATAAATTCTATTAGAATTAGAGCTTTTCTGCATTGCATGCAGCTACCCTGCTTTTCTCTCTCTTTGCTTTTTAAATTTTTTAATTTAACATCTGTAGAACCAAGGTAGGTATTAAAATGTCAATGATATCCAATATTATTTATTATTTTTCACTTATTTACATGAGTATTGCCCTACAGTTAGATGACATCCTTGATTTTAATTCTTTCTGTGTGGTGTGTTGGCTGTTGCAGAACTATCCTAAGCCTCTCCTTCAAGATTCAGCCTGGTTTCTCTGTCCTTTATGAAGTTTTCCCTTGCTAATCAGACCTTATTACTCTCTCCTTTGTCTGCATTTCTGACATCGTTCCTGACTTTGGCAGATTCGCGTTGTTATTCACAGTTTCCATGCATGCTTGTGCTATAAAGTGGAAGGTAACCCACTGTAATTTAGGAACGTGGTCTCATCCACCTCTGTCAGTGAGCTCACTGAGAGTAAGCCAACATAATACATGTGCTGCTTGGTAGGGGGATGAATTTTAAAATTCTATTTTCTTATGTTTTTTTCTTATAATTTGATCACTTCTTTATGATTCGGGCTTAAAAAACTTTAATAATCTAATTGTTCATCTAATTTAATATACTTAGATTTATAGTAAAATACTTGAGGCGTTGTGACTCCATGGTTTGGAATCCCATCTGGTAGAGCCACAGGTTTCGATTTATCTCTTCAGTTTCCTCTGTAAGGAACTTTTAATTTGACACATGCTTTTCTTATTTATTGGATATAAATTTAGCTACGTACCCTGTTACACTTGAGCACAAAAATTGCAGAATGCAATTAACTAGCTGCTCAGATAAATTGCCACTAATTGTGGAAAACTTATTCAGACTCTTCCAAGAAAATCCAGTTCAATTCAGTGATTTTTTGTTGAAATTCAGGATTATCTTCTTAGTTACATTTCAATTCACTGGATCTATTAGGCTGTTCTTTCTTGCTTGCTGTCTCATGGAGATATATGTTTGTATGTGTGTGTACATGTTTGTGTGTGTAGGTGTGTAGGTGTGTGTTTAGGTGTGTGTGTTTCCTGGTTGCTCTTTTTAAAAAATTGTCTAAGAAAGAGAAGGAGCAGAGGGACTGTAGATAGAGGAAGATTTGGGGACAAGGGGACGGTCTTTAACATGAAATAAGCTTGGTCGTGGGTACAGGATGAGAAAAAGAATGCAGCAATGAGAAAGAAGTATAAGATTGTCTAAATGTCATAGGGTTCTTAAAGAGGGGTAAGAGGTCGGGATACAGAATAGAGCAGAGAGATTCACTGCAAACAGGAGGAAAGACAATTGTATGGAAATGAGAGGAAAAAATGGGCAGATCAAGGTGGAGAGATAAATTTCTTACCCCGAACACTGGCCAGGCAGAGCAAAGTTAGGGACTAGGACATTCTTCCAATCTGCTCTTGCCTATGTGTAAGTATCAACTCAGATAGAGTCAGAAAACCCACTCATAGCAGCTTGTGTCAGTGACTCATTTTTCTGGTGAAGTAGTTAAGGCCATCCACCCAAGAAAGGAGGGAGAGGCAGCAGGACTGAATACTTGAAAAAACTGATGAAGATATGGAACGGCCTCAGAATGGAATATGGGAAGAAGCCTCTCAAGGATGGAGAATTATCTGTCAGCATTGAAAATCCAACTTGGGTTCTAGGCCATAAATAAGTAGATGTTCAAATTCGTTCATCTCATAGTTTGTGAAATCTTTTTATCCAATGGCACTTAGCAACTTGTATATGGAGCCAAGAGGAGGAATAGCTGGATTGGCCAAGAGTTGGAGTAATTTTAGAAAGGCAAAATAGGAAGAGAGTTTGGCTTTTAGTAAAAGCATGTTTTAAGTGACGGTTATAATAAACAGGGAAGAAAAATAGAAAGTGAAGGAATAAGCCACATTGGAAGACTCATTTAGGCTGAAAAATAAGCTCAGCAGGAAAAAGGGAATGACAGAGCAAGGTGGGCAAGAGAGCAGTGCCCTGAAATGTAACATCTTAGGGCTGGGGAAGGGCTAGGTGAAGACAGGGTACCAGGCAGGGTCACGGGAAGAAATGGGGGAAGGAGGGTGGAAACGAAAGTTATGAAAAAAGAAGAGGTCAGGGAACAGAGAGGTTGGGAGCGCCCTCTAAGTACTGAATTACTTCAGGATAATGACCTCCAGAATGCCACATAGCCTTGTTTCCTGACCAAGAAATGAAGATGGATGTTCCTGAAATATTACCCAAGCAAAGAATAAGTTTGTCTCTTATTCATGTCTAGAATCTCCAGTTGCACAGCCCATTGCCTGGGACATTGTTAGTGCTCAATAAATCTTTGTTGAATGAATAAATGACCTACAGGTGATAGGAAAGTTTATGTTCTTCCAATGCACTTACTTCTCACATGAGACAAAGCAAATGATATTCCTTTGTTTTTCACCCAAGAAAGGATTAAACGTAAGTGATGCTTAGAATTTGCAGAAGCTATGAGTGATCTTGGCTTAAGTATTTGTATTCCAGTATCTCACTGATATTCCAGTTATAAAGAATTGGTAGTAATACCAGACTTACATAGCTGTATATAAATATGGCTGCTTTTGTATTATTTGCTTAAATATCAAATATTTGGAAAGCATTCACAATGTGTTCGGCAGATTTGTTAACATTGCCTGGGGTGCATCTAGTTTCAGAATCTCTGCCACAGCGTGTGTTGTGTGTTACTGCTCAGGGATTGTTCACCAGCCACCTGCTTGCTAACAATCCCTGGGTGTTTGGGATAGAGAAGAGTCGTCAGATTTTATTACTTGTACCCCTTTGGACCTTACACGGGTGGTGTTCAACTCAGTGCAAATCTAGATTTCTGAGATTCTTTTTCTTGAAAACTTTGGGCCTTAAAAAGGATTTCCTTAATCAACTGAGCTCAGCTCAGATGTGTCCTCTCCCATTTCTTGCTGTAGATGACCTCTGTCTCGAGCAGTTTGGAATTACCACAAGGCCAAAACAAAAGGGCTTTTCGTTTTGTTGTCATGGCATGTTCGGGATTTCACTAGTTGGTCTAGTAATAAATTCTAAATATTTAAATATTTTAGAAGTTTAAATCAATTTTCCATTTTATCTTTTCAAAAATTACTTTAATCATATTATTCCAGATATGACCTATAAAAAACGTTCCTGCTCTCAACACTTGCTCCTTCCTAGAAAAAGGAGCCAAGGATTTAACGTCAGTAATTTTTATCTGTTGATTGATAATTTGATTGCATTTTGACTGAAACTCATTTGCTTTAAAGCATTACCACAATTGGCATATGTCTGTTAGGACTTTCACTTTAATTAAAAAATTAAAAGGTTTTATCTTTCCTTTTAAACAGTTTTAGGTATAAGCTAGATGAAGAGATAAAATGTAGACACCACCTCAAGGTTACAATCAATCTGGTGTTTGAAGGGTAACCGGGTGGAGGTTGAGATGGTAAAGGATAAGTGACACAGGAGGTGGCCAGGGCACCTTCCAGAGTGCTCCCCACACCCCCCGTGGGAGAGGTCACTGATTCACTGGAGGATGTTGGGAGTCTTTAATTTGTCACCAGATTCTTTCAGAACTGAGAACTACTTGGCTGTGAGTAACAAAAACCCCAAGTCAGACATTTTTCTCCAACATACAGTTTTTCAGGTGGGCCATTTCTGTGGCTCAAATTGTGTAAATTCCCTCCCCCAAAGATATGTTGAAGTCCTAATCCCCTTGCCCTGACCCCTTTGAATACAACATTATTTGGAAATAGGGTCTTTGCATACATAACCAAGTTAAGACGAGGTCATCCTGGATTAGCGTGTGTCCTAATTGGGAATTTTGGACACAAAGACACACAAGGAGAATGGCATGAGATGATGGAGACAGAGACGGGAGAGATGCATCTACACGACAAGGAAAGCCAAGGACTGCCCAGTGCAAGGGAAACACAGATTAGAAACAAAGCTTCCTTTGAAACTAAGGAAAGAGACTCCTCATTCTTCCCTTTTCTTACTTACTACAGAAAGCTATTAAGTATAAATTCTTTTTCTAACTCTTCCAAATGTATGTAAATCTCTTTAAAAGCTAAATAAGTCCCCCCCTTCCACCCCCAGGAATGTCTTTCTCAAGGACTTGAAATACAATCATTAAGGAAGATAACATCCCTGCCTCCCAGTTTCCTTGGGAGCCTAACTTCTGCAGGCCCCTCACTCTTGCCATAAGGACATGAGACGTTTAAATTTCCTTCAGATAAAGTCAATTAACAAACAGAGATGGCCACCCTAGTTACCAGGTGAACCTAGGATGAACTGTGTGTGACAGGTGGAGTTGTTAAGTCCTTTTAGTTGAGGACTAGTCATTGTTTATCTTGAGAACATGTATGGAATGGGTTGTATCTGCTTGGCTCTATAAAGGGTGAGATTTGTGTCTGTCTCTGCAGTTTCTTAGTGGATTGCCTGTAATGGGCCTCACATTCTGGCTTAATGCTTATTTAATAATAAAATTGTTTCTTTCTCTTCTGCTTTATAGAGGCATTTTCTGGGTTGGGAGGAGATTTTGTTTTTAATTACATTTTCCCGACACCAGCGACCACCGGAAGCTAGGAAGAGGCAAGGGAGGATTCTCTCCTAGAGGCTCTGGAGGGAGCGTGGCTCTGGTGACACACATAATTCCATCTTCTAGCCTCAAGAACTGTGAAAGCATAAATGTCTGCTGTTTTAAGCCACCCAATTTGTGGTCATGTGTTACGGCAGCCCTAGGAGACAGATCCATCCTTCGAGGGCAGGTATGGCAGCTCTGCTCCACAAAATCCTCAAGTCTGAGACCTCTAGGTTTTTGTTCTGCCAGCTGGAGGGTGTGCTTTTTGTGCTCATAGTATAGATGGAGATCTGACACCGAAAACCTGCAACTTCCAACAGCAGAATTGGGCTAATACCAGTTGTTTCTTAACTAACATTCCTGAAAGCTGTCACAGGAACTTCTACATCAGCCTCATTGGGTAGAGCTTAAGGGTCACACAGCCACCTACAGCTTCCTGGAAACGTAGTGTTTATTCACTGTGGCCACGTGCATAGCTAAAAATAGGTTACTTGGAAGAAGGGGAAAAATGGATATCAGGGACCACTTGTAGTTTCTGAATGTTTCCACCTGCTCCCTGCTTGAATACATACATCACAAGTTCTTTCTTACTTTCCTAACCTGAATTTACCACCTCTCACAACTTTTTCTCTTCCCAGGATGGTCAGAGTCATATTTTGTAATTTCTACTAGGTCTGATGTAATTTGGTTTGTTGAAAAATATTTTCATATTCACACCACACTCCCTTCAGTTTGACATCCTGAAATGCACTCCCATGACTGGAAAACAAGGCCCACTTCCGGCAGGAAGCGTTCTGCCAGCAGGGAGACACCGGAAGTGCTTCACTGATGATGTCACCCTTACCACGAACGTGCTTTCCCAGCGAAAAATTGAATTCAAGTGAAATGAAATATGAAACTGTCCTTAAATAATCCGTACATGACCTAACTAAAAAAAAAGCTATTACACTGCTGCATTTGGTACAGATCTTAAACTAAACTTTTGTCTTCCACAGGCAGGGATATTCTAGAAAATATAAAAGAGAAGATCTTTAGAATGTTCTGAGCCTTATGTGAGAATTTATAGAATATTTTAATATTTAGCTTTTATAGTACTATAAAATTAAATTGATGTGGTCTCTTAAAAAGTCTAAATTTAGTTTTTTATTGACTATCAATTTTGAGGGGTGGAGTAAATTGTTGTGGTGGGATTTCTGGGTTTCTAAGCTTGGTCCTTCAGTTTCATATTATATCTAAACCCTCACGCCAAGTAAAGTTCCCATCTGTTTCACAAAACACTGAAAGACGTTTAAATAGCATTCACAAGTACATCGTTGAATGAAGAGGATTTTTCTTCTTTTTTTTACACGTTTTGAATCCTTTGTTGAGCTCTCTTCTCACTTTCGTCTTGCTGTTTCTGTTTTGTTTCAGCGATGTGTACAGCACATTCTTGTTTGCAGTAAAAAGTTGTCATACGGATTGTTTTGACTGTTTCCATGACATGCAAATGGACAAGGATTTTAAAAAATGTTCTTGGCCCTAAAACAAACCATACTTATTTACACATCTAGGTAACCAGACCTCCTCTTAAACTTTATCATCACTTGCTCTTCTTCTAGCTGAAAAGAGAATATTTTTGTACTTTTATGAGAGATTGGCAAAATACCTGCTAGCTCTCTGACTTCCTGCTAAATATCACTGTGGGCTTTTACCTGCTTTATGGCTTTTTAGCTATTAATAGTGCTATGGACAAAGGCTACCCCAGGGCTGCCTACAGTCATTGGACAGAACTTGGGCTGAGTAGGGCCTTCAGATTTCCACACAGCAAAATCCTCTGTGGGATCTCTAAGGGCCACACTGCCCATTTGGAGTAGCAGAAAGGGAAACACAGGGAGTTAGTATCACAGTAAATGATCCTGTCATATATGTCTGAAGGTCTGAGCTAACTGTGCAGATTTCAGCGCCATTTGTGTAGAGATGATAGTTGAAGATTTCTAAAAGGAAGAGATCAAACAAAAACCTTAAGAAACTCTGGAGAGAAGGAAATGGGGCCAGAGAGGTCAATGGTGATAATGACTGGATACTGGGTCTCCTGCTAAGAGACCAGTTTCAGTGTGTGTAAGAAAAAAGAGCCTGATTTTCAAGGGATGAAGAAACAAGTGAATGAGGAGATGCAAACAGGGGTACAGATGGCTTCTTAGGCAGGTGGGTGGTGAAGGGGAGAAACAGGGTGGGAGAGCCAGCGCAGGTTACCAAGGGGCAGACAGTTTTTCCCCAGACTAAGAAGATTCTTGGTAGCCTTGTGTGCTGAAGCAGAGGAGAGATCAACAATGCAAGAGAACTGAACAAGGTCAAGGGGAGGCTGTTTTGAGCAGGGGAAAGGGCACAGGATTTAGACCCTGACAGCTCTTGCTAGAATCCTGCAACTATACCATTTTGGGCAAGTTAATCGATCCCCTGAGTCAGTTTCTTCATCAGTAAAATGAAGATGAAACATAGTAAAATAGACCGATCCTAATATATAAGGGCTTGAGGAGACATGAAGAGATCTTAGAGGTTGTCTGATGGCAACGCATTTGTTCTACGAGCAAAGAAACAAGACCCCGAGGAATAGAATGACTTGCTTAATGTTATGCAGGTAGTTAGACAACTAGAATCTGCACCCAGAATTTCTCATTCTTAGTCCTCTTTTGTTGCAGTGTTGACAGGTAGGAGAAACTTACAAGATGAATATTACCAGTAAAGTTCTATGTTGGCTTAAACTATGTGACTTGAGGAAGGTGGAGAGGACGGCTGGCTTGACCCCAGTTCCTACAGGGAAGACGTAGGGGATTGTAGTTCCACAAGTGCAATATGAGTAAACAGCACGAGCCATTGCTGAGATGGGTGATATGGGCACAGTCCTTACTACCGCCAGGGACACCCAGACTGACAGGGTCTGGCCACACCGGAAGGCTCTGTCCAAAGGGTGCCTCTTCCAAGAGGGTCACTGGGCACTTGATGTGAAACCAGAGATTGGGGAGGAGGGGGTTGAGGCAGAGATTTACTTTGGAGAAGAGTCTTAGGGATAAAACTATAATATTTAAAAAAAACTATCCTGGAAAAAAAGGTAAACTTGTAGCTTCACAGAGATCTATCTGGGACCTTGGAAGGGAAGCTTTGGAACAAAGCAGATTTTGGCTGAAAATGAGGAAGAACCAAGAATTTTAGACATTAAAACATACTTGGAGTTACGTCCCTGTGACGCAGTGCTTGTAGGAAGATGAATAAGCATTATCAGGGCTTGTGTAGAGGCCACTTTTTGTTTTTTTCAGTAAACTTTATTTTAGAATAGTTTTAGACTTACCGAAAAGCTGCAGAAATAGTAGAAGATTCTCAGCAACCCCACTCACAGTTTCTAGGGACAACTTCAAAAGAGGAAAGATCTATCCAGGACTGAAAGAGTGAAAACTGTCTCAGAGTGAAAAAGGGAAAAGCAGCCCTGTCATTCATTAGGCTGGGAAGACACACCCAGTTAAATCAGCTCCCAAGGCCCTACAACAGCTGTCATGTGCTATCGTGACCCTGTCTTTGAGTGACTGCCTTTTATGAATGATGCCCCCAGACCTGCTTTCTATACCTATCTATTACTGGGGATATTTAATTGCTAAGCTGACATTGCTTCATGACTGCATCTGGTCCTTAGTTACCCATTTTCCCTAATCTTGTCCCAGAAACAGCAACTAACCCAGAGCTGGTCCCTACTTCCCTTAGGTTCTCTTTACACAGAAGTCAAGCTTTACAAAAGACTTCTCTCTTCTCTCCGTCTTGTTGAACAGTGCTGTTGTTCCATGGTAGCTCTGGGGGGCACCTCCTTGCTGCATCTATTAAATAAATCTGAGTTTGTCAGACCACAGTCTTGTCCTTGCTGGTTTTTGCCTGCTGAGGCTTTAACAACTTGGACAATAAGAGGTCTGGTGGCATCTGCGGTACCTTTTAGGGATTTGAAGCTGACCTTGTACATGAGAAGATTGGAATGCCCTATTTGATGTGATTCTGGGGTCAATAGATGAGTGAGATAGCAAGCAGCCTTCTGGAGTGTCAGAAGGGGGTTTGGTTGGTGAAGATGGAGCAAAAAGGCTCTGCTTTACTAGCTTAACACTTTTAGATACTGCTTCTGTTTTGGTCAATGGACAATTAGTTATGGCCATAAATCTAACAGCCCCCTCTATTTCTGTAAATTCCATTGATTGAGCAAGTAGAATGCACTGGGCAGTGTGCTAGGTCCTTCCAGACATTATTTCTGGGATATCCTCACAAAATTCCAGTTTTCAGATAGGGAAACTGAGGTTCTGAAAGGTTAAGTTACTTCTCCTGGGTCATAAGTAGCAGAGTTAGTATTTGAAATTAGGGGTTGTGTGACTCTGTGACTCTGTGAAATTAGGGGTTGTGTGACTCTGTAAAGCTGTTTCTTTACAGATTTTCAGTAGCACCCACTATGGCAGGTTTCAATTGTGGGTTCTCCCTACCTTACCCCCTAACCCCTGCCAGAGTTATATTTCAAAAAAACATTTTAACTTTTCTTAATTGCAAACTAGATCATTAGTAGACAGGGTACCTGCTTTTCCTGGATGTTCCCTGCACCATGGCAGAGGTAACAGCCTCTGCCTTCTGTGCTCCGGTTTGTCTCCATACAGACCAGTATCACCAAAGCCATCAACCCCCCAAGTTGACCTAGTATTTAACATGATTGCAAGTTTTAATTCAGTCTTCTAAATATCCGATATCTTTTTGTAAATCTTTTGCTTAATTAGGAAAAGCCAGTGGTAGAATCTGTTTCTCTGACTTTTGGGTTCACTTCCTAGAAGAACCTTGAACTACCCTCTATCTGGAAGAAGTTGCTTGGGACATGGTACAGGTTGACTTTCAGGGTAATTCTTGTGTCTGTGGCCCGGTGAAATGTTCTTTTAATGTTTGGGAGACACCCAAAGGGAACCAGAACTTTCTTCTCCTTAAGAATCCTTCTCCTTAGGAATTCTTTCTTTCCTTAGGAATGACTTAACACTATTTCAATGGGCCAGCCAGTAATTTCTTGAGGACCAGAGCACTCACATGGGCCCTTCCCTACTCCTCTTTCTTAAAAATCTTTAGGAGCAAGTGCTTGCCAGAAACGTGAGTGCTAACAGAGCTCCTGAGGATACCAAGCCTCTCCTCAGGTTTGGGTTCAGGTCACTTTGTTCTTTGTCAAAGTCTTCACTGGTGACAGAGTCTCTGTTAACTTTGTCCCTCCTCTGGGGTCAAGTGACAGCTTAACCACTGAAGAAATGATTATCCTGAGTAGAAATGACAGAACATTTCCATCTGGTAAGTAGGGAAGTTGGAGGATGGGAAACTATAGAGGCAAGAGGCTTGAGATGGGAGATGGGAAATATTTGATAGTCTTTATGAGACAATCTTGGATACTGGCAAGATGACTTCATGGGGGGTGTGCAATAGGAAAATGTGATATTTATTATAAATGTGTTTGGAGCAATAAATGCTTTATAGGGAAAAATCCTATTCTTTGCAGGAAGTTGTACTCCCTGACCTAAAAGGTCTTTTTCCTTATCTAATACATCTGATTAAATCAAGGCTTATGACTTGTGAGGAAATGTATCTAGAGACTACAGCTCCAACAGAGGAAGGTCAAAAGATCAAATATTACTTTAGAATATATTCTTTAGTAGGAAGCAGTCGAGTCCATAAAATAAACAACACACACATGCAAGATTTGAAATCAGAAAGATCTAAAATAAAATCCCTACCTTGTTTCTCTCTGTGTAATTTTGTGCCATTTGCATAGTCTCTCTGAACGTCAGTTTTCTTATCTACAAAAGTGAGACAACGATAATCTTATAGGGTTTTCATTAATAAAAGTCCTAATTTATGTTTAGGAAAATTTATTTCATAATTAAAAGAACATACGTAAGAGGTATATAGTGGACAAAAAATGGTAATTTTAATTATTATTATTTAGGTCCTATAAATAAGAAGGGACCCCAAAGTCAAAGAATAGGTGGATGAGAACAGAAAAATTAAACTCTAGGATCAAGAATTCCTTTAAAATATAAGGTATGCTAAAATTCATGTTAAAATGAGATGAACAGTAGTTTATAGTAACAAAATCCATTTTATGGGGAATGAAAGAATAGTTGGTGGCCCTTGGTTAGGGTGCCCTCCAGGGAGCAGCCTGAGTCTCCAAAGGGCAGCTTAGCCCCATCCTTTGGCAGAGGGAACCCTGGGAGGGATGAGTAGGGAGTTCACGAATGCACCTGGCTCTATAAACTTGTGTTTCCCTTCCCAGACGTTTCAAGAGTCTGACAATCAGGAACCTCTCTTTGGTTGATAGGAAGGCTTGCAGGAGTGTTCTTCGAGTCCAATTACAGGAATTTAGTTCCATTTACGATTAGCCAGTCGTTGCTAAACTGAGGGCAAATAAGGAAGGGTCTAATGACTCAGATGGTAGTAGCAATATAATTTAACTTTTTCATAAAGATCTTCACGATGTTGCAAATTTTGCTCAGGTGATATTTGATCAGTGTACAAAATGGCCCAGATTGGTGGGTCACTTCCATGAGTCTATATCATTAAGATCCATTTTCCTTCCCCTTATTTTAAGACGTAAATCCCCATTCTTACAAAAAAAATTTCTTCATTGTCTCCAGCCCCAGGGATTTGATCACTTGTTTCCAAATTATATTCAAAATACACCAAAGGTCTCACTACAAACTTTCCCCAGTTTCTCCTGTTCTCACTGATCTCTACTTCCTTTGGGCCACATAAGTTAACACGGTGGCTAACTGTTGCATTTGGGTTATTTTTCTCTCCCTGACTGGATTGTAAACGTAAGCGCTGGGCTTACATCTCTTCCTTTTTCTGTGCTTCCCATGGTGTAGATCTTTGGAGGTGCTCTATAAATAATTATTGATTCCATGATTTTTGGCACAAGTGTTAATATTATAGTATGCTGAAGAAAAATAAATTTATTTATTGAATTAGCACAAAAATAACATGCAAAGAAAGTATGAAAAAGAGCAATTCTCTTTTAACTTACTTTAGTTTTGCCTTGATTTAGTGGGATTGGTTTTTGACTAGTCCAGCACAAAAATAATCTGTTTTTCAAAAGTCTTGGTAAGAAAGGACTCCACCATGGATCTTTTAAGTCTTTCCTTCATATATGGTTTATTCAGGGGGGATGGGTAGTAGTACAAGCTCCTGCCCCTGTTCTTATTTTTAAAAAATTATTACTTTATTCCAGTGAGTACTGTTCATTCTTTTCAAAGAAAGCAATTCATGATGACACTGTAATGCATCCACTAGATGGCAGGCGACTGTTAGAGAAAGAAGAGGGAGAGCCTGAATTATTATTTTTGGGGATTGGTATATTTCCACTGAGCTGTCTCAGTCAACAGGCTTTGCCAATAACTCCTTAATTTCTATAAAGTTCTTCAGCATTAGCTTTCCAGAGATTTTAAAAGCGATTGCAAAACATTCCATGAAATATACCAGCCAGATATTTTTCCACTACCACGTTTAACTCTAGTTTGACCTTTTATTCCCCCTAATTTTCTGAAACCATAAATGGTGTCCTGATCTGCCATGGGAATTCAACTAATTTATAATGAACAGAAATGCATTATTCAGAGAAATGGAAAAATTATATAAGTTCTTATAAGAAACCTGTAGGTTAAAATTTATTTTGAATTATTACCTTTCAAAACAATAGAGTGAAATACAGTTTTGTCTCTAAGTGTCTAAGGGCTGTTTGAGACAGCTTGGGAAACCTTGTCTCATGTTTGTCAGCACATGCATTAGACCTGTGAAAGTTTGAGATGATCATGAACCCTGTCAGAGAACTCTCCATTCCACCTGTGTGCTCACCTCCTAAAGAAGTCAGAAAAGTGTGACAGTGTTTGCACATCTTGACAAGCCTGGTGAGATTCCCGGAACCTTAGTTATATGTATTTTCATCTTTCTTGGCTACATTTTTCATATGTCAGTCTTCTAGGGATGTTAATAAGATTCAGAGAGAGCTCTGAAAGCTCTACCTGCACCTCTAAATTAAGTGAAATAAATGAGACCAATTCAACTGTGTGGGCTCCCATAGTTTCCATAGAGTCACGGAATTCCCCATCACTATAAATGACACTTACGGTGAATTAACTAATTCACCAATTAATTTATGGCATTCAGACTATCACTTAGAATTTATATGTGTTATATTTAAAAAGCTACTGAACAGATATTACTATAAATGGGCTGATTACAAGGTTTATGTTTGTTGTCACCAACATTAGCAACCATATCTTGTCTAGTTAGCGGAAAATGAAAGTCTCTAACAATAGCTGGATAAATAAGCCTTTTGAAATTTTAGAAAATTAATTTTGAAATTAAGAAAATTTGACATAATGACTAAACTCTCCTCATCAGACAAATTTTGACTATCGTAAGAACAGAAATGAGCAACACATGCGTTGTACAACTTTGTGATCCAAGGTTCTTTCCTGGCAGAGTGTTGAGCAACAAATGAGAAGTGATGTGCCTGGGGCTGAAGGTGCTGCTTACCCATGGGCAGCACCTGTATTCTACCATCCTCAGCTGTTAGGAATTTTTGATGGATATGAAGAGACTAAAGCGCAGGATTATTGATTTGGTCCCCCCCAATCATATCCAGTAAATTAACCACAATAATTGGTTATATTTTATGCATTTAATTTCTATCTTTTCAATGTATAATGTATTTAAAAATTTCCCCCAAATCTGAGGATATTTATTTAGTAGAATAAAACAAACATGTGATTGTAATTATTACTGCATTTGTACATAGACCTACTAAAGAGGTTTTGTTCTGGCAGCAACCAAAGCTGGCCTTTGGCAAAAACCTGTTAATTTAGCCTAAGGAGTCATTGGAGGAAAATACATTGAGTGAAAATTAATTAAGCAATTTCTTCTTTAGTAAATATTTACTTAGTGTCTGATATTGCCAAAACAAAATAGATCCTTGAAAGAAATGGAAGGCAATGAACTCAAAATTCTTGCACCATTTTCCACCCTGGTCCTCAAGACTTTTTGACACCATTGGAAAGAACCTCACAATTAGATCAAGATGGCAGAGTAGGAAGATCCTGAGCTCACCTCCTGTCACAGGCAAACCACAACTACTTATAGAGCAATTATCTCTGAGAACAACCTGATGACTAGCAGAAAAGATTTTCCACAACTAAAGATATAAAAAGGAGTCACAATAAAATGAGAGGCAGAGACATGGTCTAGTTAGTACCCACACCCTGGGGGTAGTGACCCACAGGCAGGAAGAAATAGTAACCACTGAGGTCCTCCTAAGGGTGAGGAGTCCAATCCCCATATTGTGTTCTTCAGCTTGAGGCTCCTGCACCAGGAAGAGAAGCCCTCAAAACAGCTGACTTTGAACACTGGAAGGGCTCATGCTTGGGAGAGCCGAATGGCTGTAGGAAACTGAGGCTCCACTCCTAAAGGGCAAAAACTCACTTGCTCTGAGTTCCAGTGCAGAGCCAGCAGTTTGAAAGGCACTGACATAGACCTACTTGTTGACCTTGGACACCCTCCTGGAGGGGCAGGAGGCAGTTGGGACTCCTCATAGTGACTGAGATAGTAGAGACAGCCATTTCTGTGATCTCATTCTACCATGCTCACACAGGTGCTGGTGGGTGTTATTTTGGAATCCTCCCTCTAGTGTATTAGTGCTGGGGGCTTGTCCCATCTACCAGCATGCTTGCAGCACTTGCACACCACCAGGCCTCATACCCAGCCATGCCAGGGCTTACCCCACTTACCAGTACACCTGTAGCAGTTGCATGCCATTGGGCTACTCAGTCAGGCTGGGGGCCTATACCACTCACCAGTGGTCATGTGACACTGGGACTCTCAGCCAGCTGCGCTGGGGCTCTGCTTGCCAACCAGTTAGCCCCCAGTAGTCACATGCCCCTGGGATTCAAAACCAGCTGTGCCAGGGGCTTTCCCTGCCCCTGCAGCACACCTGCAGCAAGAGCACAAAGCCAGACCTTGCAATCAGCCAGGCCAGGGGCCAGCCCTGCATTCCAACATGCTGACAGCAGTCAGGACCTCCACAACAGAAAGGTGCATGCAGCCCACACAGAAAGACTGCTGAAACATCTGCCTCTGGTGGCCAGAAGGGAGTGTGCTTCTGGGCTCCGTAAGACATTTCTCCATAATGCCACTTCTCCAAGATGGGAAGATGTAATGAACAGATTTAGTACAAACAAAAAACAAAAAACCCACAGAGAATTAGGCAAAATGAGGAAACAGAGGAATATGTTCCAAATGAAAGAACAAGACAAAGCCTCAGAAAAAAACTAAATGAAATAGAGATAAACAACCTACCCAATAAAGAATTCATGGTAATGATCATAAAGACTCTCACATAACTCTGGATGAACACAGTGAGAACATCAACAAAGAACTAGAAACATAAAAAAAGATCCAATCAGAGCTGACTAATACAATAATTGAAATGAAAAATACACTAGAGGGAATCAACAGTAGATTAGATGATATAGAAGAACAGAACAGTGATCTGGAAGACAGAGGAGTGAAAATCATCCAAGCTGAACAGACAAAAGAAAAAAGAATTAAGAAAAATGAGGATAGTTTAAGGAACCTCTTGGACAGCATCAAGTATACTGACATTTGCATTATAGGGGTCCCAGAAAAAAAAAGAGAGAGAGAAAGAGGCAGAGAATTTATCTGAAGAAATAATAGCTGAAAACTTCCCTAGCCTGGGGAAGGAAACAGACATCCAGGTCCAGGAAGCACAGAGATTCCCAAACAGATTGGACCCAAAGAGATCCACATCAAGACCTATTATAATTAAAATGTCAAAAATTAAAGATAAAGAGAAAATCTTAATAGCAGCAAGAGAAAAACAACCAGTTACATACAAGGGAAGTCCCATAAGACTCTTCAGCAGAAACACTGCAGGACAGAAGGGATTGGCACAATACTTTCAAAATGATGAAAGGGAAAAAACCCCACCACCAAGAATACTCTACCTGGCAAGGTTATCATTCAGATTTAAAGAAGAGGTAAAGAATTTTATATACAAGTCAAAAGCTGAAGGAATTCATCATCACTGAACCAGCCTTTCAAGAAATGTTAAAGAGACCTCTCCAAGTGAAAAAAAGGCCACAACTAGAAATAAGAAAATTATGAGAGAAAAGATCTCACTGGTAATGGCAAACATATAACAAATGTATTGGATTAACCACTTATAAAGCTAGAAGGAAGGTTAAAAGTAAAAAGTAGTAAAATCACCTATATCTACAATAAGTAGTTAAGGGATACACAAAATAAAAAGATATAAAATATGACATCAAGAACATAAAATGTGGCAGGTGGAATAAAAATGTAGGACTTTTAGAATGTCAAACTTAAGGGATCATCAAAATAGACAGCTATATACATAGGTTGGTATATATGAACCTCATGGTAACCACAAACAAAACCTTTTCATAAATACATAAAAAATAAAAGAGAAAGGACCCAAACATAGCACTAAAAACTGTCTTCAGATCACAAGGGAAAAGAGCAAGAGAAGAAGAAAGAAACAGAGAAGAACTACAGAAACAACCAGAAAACAACAAAATGGCAATAAGTACATACCTATCAATAATTACTTTAAGTGTAAATGGACTAAATACTTTAATCAAAAGACATAGGATGGCTGAATGGATGAAAAAACAAGACCCATATATATGATGCTACAAGAGATTCACTTCTGATCTAAAGACACACACAAACTGAAAATGAGGAGATGGAAAAAGATAGCCCATGCAAACGGAAATGAAAAGAAACTTGGGAAAGCAATACTTACATCAGGCAAAATAGATTTTAAAACAAAGACTGTAACAAGAGAAAAAGAAGGACATTACATAATGATAAAAAGAGTAATCCAAGAAGAAGATATAACAGTTGTAAATATATATGCACCCAATAAAGGAGCACCTAAACAAATATTAACTGATATAAAGGGAAAAACTGACAGTAACAAAGTAGGGGCTTTAACAACCCACATACATCAATGGACAGATCATCCAGGCAGAAAATCAATAAGGAAACACCATCCTTAAATGACATGTTAGATATAAATAGAACATTCCAACCCCAAACAGGAGAACACACATTTTTCAAGTGCACATGGAACATACTCCAGGATATACTCCTAGCCATGCTAGGCCACAAAACAAAGCTCAGTAAATTTAAGAAGATTAAAATTATATCAAACATCTTTTCTGACCACAACACTGTTAGACTAGAATCAACTACAAGAAAAAACTGCAGAAAGAAAAAGCCTAAAACCAAACAAACACGTGGAGGTTAAGCAATATGCTACTAAACAACCAATGGGTCACTGAAGAAATCAAAGAGGGAATCAAAATTATCTGGAGACAAATGAAATCAGAAACACAATGATCCAAAATTTATAGAACACAGCAAAAGCAGTTCTAGGAGGGAATTTTATAGCAATACAGGCATACTTCAGAAAACAAGGAAAATCTCAAATAAACAACCTAACCTTAAACCTAAAAGAACTAGAAGAAGAACAAACAAAACTCAAAGTTAGTAGAAGGAAAGAAGTAATAAAGATCAGAGCAGAAATAAATGAAATAGAGACTAAAAAATCAGTAGAAAAGATCAATGAAACTAAGCTAGTTCTTTTAGAAGATAAACGAAATTGTTAAACCTTTAGTCAGACTCATAAAAAAAAAAAGAGGGCGCAAATAAAAAAAAAATCAGAAATGAAAAAAGAGAAGTTACAACTGACACCACAGAAATACAAAAGCATCATAAGACATTACTACAAACAATTATACTCCAATAAAATGAACAACTTAGGAGAAATAGATAAATTCCTAGAAATGTACAAACTCCCAAGACTGAATCAGGAAGAAATAAAAAATATGAGCAGACCAATTACCAGTAATGAAATTGAATCAATAATTAAAAAATCCTCCCAGAAAACAAAAGTCTAGGACCAGATGGCTTCACAGGTAAGTTCTACCATACATTTAAAGAAGAGTTAACATGTATCTCTCTCAGACTACTCCAAAAATTAAAGAGAAACACTTCTGAACTCATTCTACAAGGCCAGCAACACCCTGATACCAAAACCAGACAAAGACAATGCAAAAAAAGAAAAACGCAGGCCAATGTGACTAATGAACACAGATGCAAAAATACTCAGCAAAATATTACCAAACCAAAGTCAACAATAAATGAAAAAGATTATGCCCCATGATCAAGTGGGATTTATCCCAGTGATGCAAAGATGGTTCAGTATCCACAAATAAATCCATATGATGCACCACATTAAAAAATTGAAGAATAAAAATCATATAATCATCTCAATAGATGCAGAAAAAGCCTGTGACAAAATTCAACATCCATTTATTATGAAAACTCTCAAGGAAGTGGTTATAGAGGGAACATATCTCAACATAACAAAGGCCATATATGACAAACCCACAGCTAGCATCAGACTCAATAGTGAAAAGCTGAAAGCATTTCCTCTAAGGTCAGGAACAAGACAAGGATGATCACTCTCACCACTTTTATTCAAGATAGTATTGGAATTCTTAGCCACAGCAATTGCACAAGGAAAAGAAATAAAAGGAATCCAAATTGAAAATGAAGAAGTAAACCTGTTTGCAGATGACATGATACTCTATAGAGAAAACCCTAAAGTCTCCACACAAAAACTATTAGAACTAATGTATTAGTATAGTTGTGGGATACAAAATTAATATACAGAAATCTGTTACATTTCTATACACTAACAACAAAGTATCAGAAAGAAAGATTAAGAAAACAATCTCATTTATAATGGCATCAAAAAGTTTAAAATACCTAGGAATAAATCGAACCAAGGAGGTGAAATACCTGAACTTAGAAAGCTACAAGACATTGATGAAAGAAATTGAAGATGACACAAATAGAAAGATATACTATTCTCATGCATTGAAAGAATTAATACTGTTAATATCACCACACCAGCCAAGGCAATCTATAAATTAAATGGAATCCCTATAAAATTCCAGTGGTATTTTTCAAAGAACTAGAACAAATAATTCTCATATTTGTAGGGAAACACAAAAGACCCCAAATTGCCAAAATGATCTTGAAAAAGAAGAACAAAGCTGGAAATATCATGCCTCCTGACTTCAGACTATATTACAAAGTGACAATAATCAAAACAATATGGTACTGGCACAAAAACAGACACATAGATCAGTGGATCAAAATAGAGAGCCCAGAAATAAACCCATACTGATATGGTCAATTAATCTATGGCAAAGGAGGCAAGAGTATACAAGGGGAAAAGAAAACGTCTTCAACAAATGATGTTGGGAAACCTGGACAGCTACATGCAAAATAATCTAACTTCTTTACCACACCATATACAAAAATAAACTCAAAATACATAAAAGAATTAAATGTAAGACCTGAATCCACCAAACTCCCAGAAGGAAACATGGGCAGTGGGCAGTGTGCTCTTTGACTTTGTTCTTAGCAATACTTTCTTTGGATCTATCTCCTTAGGCAAGAGAAACAAAACCAAAAATAAACAAATGGGAGTACATCAAACTAAAAAGCTTTTGAATAGTGAAGGAAACTATCAACATAATGAAAAGACAGCCTACTGAATGGGAGAAGAAATTTGCAAATGATATATCAGGTAAGGGGTTAATATCCCAAATATATGAAGAACTCATACAACTCAATATCAAAAAAACAAACAACTTGATTAAAAAATGAGCAGAGGACCTGAATAGACATATTTCCAAAAAAAACATACAAATGGCCAACAGACACATGAAAAAATTCTCAATATCACTAATCATCCGGGAAATGCAAATCAAAAGCACAATGAAATATCACCTCATAGCTGTCAGATGGCTATTATCAAAAAAACTACAAGCAACAAGTGTTGGTGAGGATGTGGAGAAAAGGGATCACTAGTACACATTTGGTGGAAGTGTAAATTGGTGCAGCCACTATGGGAAACTGTATGGAAGTTCCTCAGATAATTAAAAACAGAACTACCATATGAAGCAGCAATTCTACTTCTGGGGATTTTTCCAAAGAAAATAAAAACACTAAGTTTATGTTTTTATATGTGTACCCCTATTTCTTTGCAACATTATTTACAATAGCCAAGATATGGAAACAACCTATGTTCATTGTTAGATGAATGGATAAAAAATAGTGGTATATATATAGATATATATATATATATATATATGTGTATATATATATATATATATATACACACACATATATATATCTATATATATACCACACTTTATACAAATATAAATGGAATATTATTCAGCCATAAAAAGAATAAAATCTTGCCATTTGTGACAATATGGATGGACCTAGAGGGTATTATGCTAAATGAAATAAGTCAGACAGAGAAAACAAATACTATAAGATTTCACTTATATGTGGAAACTAATAAACAGAACACATGAACAAATATAACAAGACAGAAACAGATTTATAGATACAGAAAACAAACACGTGGTTGCCAGAGGGGAGGGGGATGTTGGGATCAGTGAAATAGGTGAGGGAGGTTAAGAGGTACAGAATTCCAGTTATAAAATAAATGTCACACAGATGAAGTGTATAGCATGGGGAATACAGTCAATATTACTTTAACATCTTTGTTTGGTGACAGATGGTAACTAGACTTATCATGGTGATCATTTTGTAATGTACAGACATATGAATCACTGTGCTGTACACCTGGATCTAAAACAGTGTTGTAGGTCAATTACACTTTAATTAAAAAAGCTGTGTTTTCTTCCAGAGATCCTCTGAATGGAATGCTCTCTGTAATGGGTTGAATGATTGCCCCCTGCCAAGAGGTATGTTTGCATCCTACCCCTTGGAATCTGTAAATGTTACCTTATTTACTGATGTAATTGATTTAAGTATCTTGAGATGATATCAGGCTGGGTTATTCAGGGGGGCCCTAAATTCAATGAAAGTTCCTTAAAATTGATAGAAGATGGAAGAAGAGATTGGAGTGATGTGACCACAAGGCAAGGAAGCCAGCAACCACCAGAAGGTGAGAGAGGCAAGGAATGGAGTCTCCCCCAGAACATCCAGAGGGAGTATGACCCTACCAATGTCTTGATTTCAGTCTTCTGGCCTCCAGAACTGTAAGAGAATAAATTAATTTTTGTTGTTATAAGTCAAAAAAGAAAAAAGAAAAAATATGCTCAATATCACTAATTATCAGGGAAAAATAAATCAAAAGCACAATGAGATATTATTTCACACCTGTCAGAATGGCTGTTATCAAAAAAGACAACAAATAATAAGTGTTGGTGAGGTTGTAGAAGAAAAGAAATCCTCATGCACTCTTAGTAAATTGGTACAACCATTATGGAAAATGGTATGGAGATTTCTCAAAAATTAAAAATAGAATTACTATATGATCCAGCAATTCCTCTTCTGGGTATTTTTCTGAAGAAAACAAAAACATGTATTTGAAGAGATATATGCACTCCTATGTTCATCACAGCATTATTTATGGTAGTCAAGATATGGAAGCAACCTAAGTGTCCATCAAAAGATGAATGGGTAAAGAAGATCTGGTATACATATAATGGAATATTACTCAGCCATAAAAAAGAATGAAATCTTGCATTTGTGATAACATGGATGGACCTGGAGGGTATTATGCTAAGGGAAAGAAGTCAAAGGAAGACAAATGCCATATGATTTCACTTATATATAGAAATTAAAAACTCAAACAGAAATAGACTGATAGATACAGAGAACAAACTGGTGGTTGCCAGAGGGAAGGGGGATGGGGGAATGGACAAAATATTAATAGATGAAGGGGATTATGAAGTACAACCTTGCAGTCATACAATAAATAAGCCATGGGGATGTAATGTACAACATAGGGAATAATTACTCTGTATGGTGACAGTTGGTAACTAGACTTATAGTGGAGATCATTTCATAATGTATATAAATGTTGAACCACTATGTTGTACATCTGAAACCAATATTGTATGTATGCTTCAATAACAAAAGCTACAATCAATGTGAAACAGATGGACAACCTAATTTTAAAAATGGAAAAAAATAATCTCACCATTAGATCTAGCTGGCCCAATCTCTGCATGTCTTTTAAAGATTGTCTATGGTGCTAGGGAGTGTTCTAATTTCATTCTTTTACATTTCTGGTACAGCCACTATGCACCCCAATGTTCGTTGCAACACCATTTACAATAGCCAGGACATGGAAGCAACCTAAATGTCCATCAACAGAGGAATGGATAAAGAAGATGTGATACATATATATAATGGAATATTACTCAGCCATAAAAAAGAACAAAATAATGTCATTTGCAGCAACATGGATGGACTAAAAGATTGTCAGACTGAGTGAAGTCAGACAGAGAACAACAAATAGCATATGATGTCGCTTACATGTGGAATCTAAAAAAAAAAAAAGGGTTCAAATGAACTTATCTACGAAACAGAAATAGAGTTACAGATGTAGAAAACAAACTTATGGCTACCAGGAGGTAAGGGGGGGGAGGGATAAATTGGAAGATTAGGATTGACATATACACACTACTATATATAAAATAGATAACTAATAATGACATACTGTATAGCACAGGGAATTCTACTAAGTGCTTTGTAATGACCTATATGGGGAAAATAATCTAAAAAAGAGTGGATATATGGATATGTATAACATTCACTTTGCTGCACACCTGAAGCTAACACAACATTGTAAATCAACTATACTCCAATAAAATACAATTTAAAAAAAAGAATAAAGGTTGTCTGCTTTACAGCCATCCTATGTGCCCATTCTCCTCATTCATATGTTTTCCCAGCAGTCAGCTCAGTCTCTGACAGTTTGTGGTTGCTAAATGACTGATTGTACATGCTACGGGTCCTTGAAATGGATGTTGAGCCTTTTGTTCATATTTTGATTTTTCATTTAAAGTCTAACTATGTCTTGCTTTTTAAATTTTATTTGTATTTTGGAAATCAAATTTTATTTTGGTTAACAGATCTTCCTAGATGCTCTGAAATCAAATTTGAAATTCTTTTTGAAACAGTTACCTGGGTGATTTTCAGTTTGGTTTTCTGCCTTAACTACCTGGGACGGTGATCACAACTTCCTAGATTGCCTGAGAGTAGAGTGACTTTATAATTGGTTGTTTCCAAATCAGGACACTTTTGAGAATGAAAGGGCATTTAATTAATAATTATGCCAGACAATAGGTGAAAATTGGAACTGTCCTTGGCAAACTGGGATATATGATCACTCTACTTAAAACCGCTTTTTTGGCCTGGCTTGTTCTTGCACTTTCTGCTCATATTTGGGGGGATCAATTTATTTAGATGACCAGTTCCAATGTAGGTGATGATCTCATAAGACTTTCTGACTTTTCTTTTCAGCTTATCAGAAAGTCTTAGCACAGTGGGCGAATGAGTTTTTTCTTCTTTTTATTTTTAATGGCTTTACTGAGGTAGAATTTACAGATAAAATTGCACACTTAAAGTATACAATTTGATAAGGTTTGACATATTATACTCCTGTGAGACTATCACAATAATCAAGATAGTGAACATATCCATTGCTCCCAAAAAGAACCCTCCTTCTTACCTCTCCCTCACCCCAAAAGACATTGTGAAGCAAATAACAAGAAAAGCCCCAAACTAGGAGAAATGTTTTCATATTACATATCTTATGAAAGACTTATGTTCCAAATACATATTTTTTTAAAACTATTGAGACAATAATAAGAAAACAATCCAATAAAAGACAAAAATACTTGAACAGACACATCACCAAAGATGATCTATGAATGATAAAGAAGAACATGATAAGATGTTCAACATTATTAGTTGTTAGGGAAATGTAAATTAAGACCACAAATTAAAATCACCACACCTTTATTACAATGGCTAAAATTAAAAAAAAAAAAAAAAAAAAAAGACTGACCATACCAAATGTTGGCAAAGATGTGGAACAACAAGAACTCTCCTACACTGCTTATGGGTATATGCCCAGGAGTGGGATTGTTGGGTCATATGGTAGTTCTATTTTTAGTTTATTAAGGAACCTCCATATTGTTCTCCATGTGGCTGTATCAATCTACTTTCCCACCAAGAGTGTAAGAGGGTTCCCTTTTCTCCACAACCTCTCCAGCATTTATCATTTGTAGACTTTTTGATTATGACCATTCTGACCGGTGTTAGGTGATACCTCATTGTAGTTTTGAATTGCATTTCTCTAATAATTAGTGATGTTGAACATTTTTCATGTGCCTCTTAGCCATCTGTATATCTTCTTTGGAGAAACGTCTATTTCAGTCTTTTGCCCATTTTTTGATTGGGTTGTTTGTTTGTTTTTTGTTAATGAGCTGCATGAGCTGTTTGTATATTTTGGAGATTAATCCCTTGTCAGTTGCTTCATTTGCAGATATTTTCTCCCATTCTGAGGATTGTCTTTTCATCTTGTTTAAGGTTTCCTTTGCTGTGCAAAAGCTTTTAAGTTTAATTAGGACCCATTTGTTTATTTTTGCTTTTATTTTCATTACTCTAGGAGATGGGTCAAAAAGGATCTTGCTGCAATTTATGTCAAAGAGTGTTCTGCCTAGATTTTCCTCTAAGAGCTGTATAGTGTCTGGCCTTACGTTTAGGTCTTTAATCCATTTTGAGTTTATTTGTGTATATGGTGTTAAGGAGTGTTTTAATTTCATTCTTTTACATGTAGCTGTTTTTGCAGCATCACTTATTGAAGAGACTGTCTTTTCTCCATTGTATATTTTTGCCTCCTTTGTCAAAGATTAAGTGACCATAGGTGTGTGGGTTTATCTCTGGGCTTTCTATCCTGTTTCATTGATCTATATTTCAGTTTTTGTGCCAGTACCATACTGTCTTGATTACTGTAGCTTTGTAGCATAGTCTGAAGTCAGGGAGCCTGATTCCTCCAGCTCCGTTTTTCTTTCTCAAGATTGCTTTGGCTATTCGGGGTCTTTTGTGTTTCCATACAAATTGTACAATTTTTTGTTTTAATTCTGTGAAAAATGCCATTGGTAATTGAATAGGGATTGCATTGAATCTGTGGATTGCTTTGGGTAGTACAGCCATTTTCACAATATTGATTCTTCTATCCAGGAACATGGTATAGCTCTCCATTTGTTTATGTCATCTTTGATTTCTTTCATCAGTATTTTATAGTTTTCTGAGTACAGGTATTTTGCCTCTTTAGGTAGGTTTATTCCTAGGCATTTTATTCTTTTTGTTGCAATGGTAAATGAGATTGTTTCCTTAATCTCTCTTTCTGATCTTTCGTTGTTAGTGTATAAGAGTGCAAGAGATTTCTGTGCATTAATTTTGTATCCTGCAACTTTACCAAATTCATTGATTAGCTCTAGTAGTTTTCTGGTGGCATAGTTAGGATTTTCTATGTATAGTATCATGTTGTCTGCAAACAGTGACAATTTTACTTCTTCTTTTCCAATTTGTATTCCTTTTATTTCTTTTTCTTCTCTGATTGCTCTAGCTAGGACTTCCAAAACTATGTTGAATAAAAGCAGTGAGAGTGGACATCCTTGTCTTGTTCCTGATCTTACAGGAAATGCTTTCGGCTTTTCACTGTTGAGTATGATGCTAGCTGTAGGTTTGTCGTATATGGCCTTTATTATGTTGAGGTATGTTCCCTCTATGCACATTTTTTGGAAAGTTTTTATCATAAATAGGTGTTGAATTTTGTCAAAAGCTTTTTCTGCATCTATTGAGATGATCATATGGTTTTTATTCTTCAATTTGTTGATGTGGTGTATCATGTTGATTGATTTGTGTATGTTAAAGAATCTTTGCATTCCTGGGATAAATCTCACTTGATCATGGTGTATGATCCTTTTAATGTGTTGTTGGATTCTGTTTGCTAGTCTTTTGTTGAGGATTTTTGCATCTATGTTCATCAGTGATATTGGTCTGTAATTTTCTTTCTTTGTAGTATCTTTGTCTGGTTTTGGTATCAGGATGATGGTGGCCTTGTAGAATGACCTTGAGAGTGTTTCTTCCTCTGCAATTTTTTGGAAGAGTTTGAGAAGGATGGGTGTTAGCTCTTCTCTAAATATTTGATAGAATTCACCTGTGAAGCCATTTGGTCCTGGACTTTTATTTGTTGGAAGACTTTTAATCACAGTTTCAATTTCATTATTTGTGATTGGTCTGTTCATATTTCCTATTTCTTCCTGATTCAGTCTTGGAAGGTTGTACTTTTCTAAGAATTTGCCCATTTCTTTCAGCTTGTCCATTTTATTGGCATAGAGTTGCTTGTAGTAGTCTCGTATGATCCTTAGTTATTTCTCTGGTGTCAGCTGTTACTTCTCCTTTTTCATGTGTAATTTTATTGATTTGTGTCCTCTCCCTTTTCTTCTAGATGGTTCTGGCTAAATGTTTATCAGTTTTGTTTATCTTCTCAAAGAAGCAGGTTTTAGTTTTATTGCTTTTTTCTATTGTTTTCTTCCCTTTATTCATTGTGATAACATTCACTGCTGGTGTTTTAGGCACTGTCTTATTACTGCCTTACTCTTTTGGCTGTCCAGTTCCTATTTCTCCGTTTTATCCTCAGGTGTCAGCCTGCATTGAACTTGTTCTATAAAGACTTACCTGATATTCCATGTGTTTTAGTCCTCTTTTTATTCCCTCATCATAGCATTTAATAGACCATTGTAATAGTTTGTTCACTCGTCTATCTACCCCACTAAAATGTAAGCTCTTTCAGGACAGGGGGATTGTGTGTCTCCTTCTCTAATATACCCAGCATGTAGAACAAATAGCTGTTAAACAAATATTTGCTGACCACAACCTTTGTATATTATGACTTTGAGGCAATAAAATGCACTCTTCCCTACTGGAAGAACCTGGAAAAGCCTGATCAGGAACAGGGGAACCTAAATCTCCCAGTATGGTATAAATCAATGGATTGCTTATATAAAAATACAAAAACCGGGCTTCCCTGGTGGCGCAGTGGTTGAGAATCTGCCTGCCAATGCAGGGGACACGGGTTCGAGCCCTGGTCTGGGAAGATCCCACATGCCGCGGAGTAACTGGGCCCGTGAACCACAACTACTGAGCCTGCGCGTGTGGAGCCTGTGTCCCACAACAAGAGAGGCCGTGACAGTGAGAGGCCCGCGCACGGCGATGAAGAGTGGCCCCCGCTTGCCGCAGCTAGAGGAAGCCCTCGCACAGAAACGAAGATCCAACACAGCCAAAAAGAAAAACAAATAAAGAAAGAAAGACTGATATTGTCAAAAAAAAAAAAATACAAAAACCCTCTGAGGATTGTGTAAAGGAACTCTCTGATGGGAAATGTCCGAGTGTGAGATTTAATTGTTCTACAACATTCTCCCTGAGTTCTTGCCTTTCCTTGTGGCATCTATCACTTCGATTCCCTTGCACTTGCACTTCTTGACCCTCAAGGTTCAGTTTTTCTCTGTCATAAATGTGAAAAAGTATTCTTTGCTTTTATTATACTCAGCTGAAAGAGTATGCCTTATTTCCTTAACATCTGGAAAATATTCATTTTGGACAGCTTATATAATTTAAGGGCAAGTATCAACTTCTTTAAGCTGAGTCTTTTTCCTTATTCAGCTTTCCTTGCTGAGGATCTTCCTCTTAGATGTGGTTGCTGGTATGAGATGAAACATACAACAGAGCTGTAGATCACTAACAAATGACACTTTGAGGCACCATTGGATGATTCCAACTTTCTCAATTCAAGGTTTTAGTTCTGCTCTCCTCTGAAATCTGGGGTACCAGCTCATCAGGTGAGTCCCTCAGCATACATACCTATGTGTATACATACATACAATATTCAGAACAGAAACCCTGACTGAATTACCCATTGCACTTAAAAAATGTAATAGTCCTTGTTATACCATAATCATGACTTGCACAAAACAAGAGTGAAACTAATCATTGCACATGATCCAATATCTAGACTTAAATTCCTTTGTATATGTTTGTATGACCTGCAGAGACTGGTGGGATATTCTAGAACAGATCTCTGAGTGTGGTCCCTGGACCAGCAGCAGCAGCCTCACCTGGGAACTTGTTAGAAATGCAAATTCTAGATCTCCGCCCAGATCTCCTGAATCAGAATGCTGGAGGTAGGACCCAGAAATCCATTTTTAACAAGCCTTTCAGGTGAGTCTGAAACACTTTCAAATTTGAGAACAGCTGTTTTAGGAAAATCATCTCCATTCCAGAATAATCTATAGAGAGTTGATTGTATTCAACTATCAAGTGCTTTGGTAATGGGTAGAACCTTAAATAGCAACTAGTAAAACTTTACCTCTTCCAGCAAGTTTCACTGCTAATGTTCAAATAGTTTTGACTGTAGTAGATCTTGGAACAAACATGTTAAAAGGAAAAAGAGAAATTTGAGTTCACTCACCATCCCTACAATCTGGGGCTACTGGTAAATCTACTGAGTTTAGTAAATTTCCTTAAAACTCCAAAATAATGATAAAATATGAAGAACGTAGGTATAATTAAATTTCATTAGTCATCTATTTGACTCATACAAGCATTTGTTTTTCTCAAAAATTTTAATTGAATGTAGTGACCAAAAAGTTATTTTAGTACAAGAATTTTCAGAATGACTCTTTCAAGGAAACAATTGCCAAGTACCTCACTATTGAGCTGAAGTCTGGTTGCCACAGAGTGACAAATAAATAATACAAATGAACACAACTGCCAAGGCACTTGTTAGAGTTTATTCTCCAAGGAAAATAGTTAATTACACTGCATAGTCTTAAGGAGTAGATTCAGTTTTTGTTATTTATAGTTTTCCCTGAGTCATTGTTTTTTGTAATTATTCTTAAATCTCTTAAGGAGCTCCTAATGATTTTAGAGCATTGAAGCTGGAGGAAAATAAAATAATAACTACTTAATAAACAAACACAGAAAATACCAAATGCCATAAGTTTGCTCCATGTGTTTTATCCAAGTGTTTTATCTTATTTCCATACCATTTATACAAATATTTGCCCCTTTGCCAGCACACCTGAATATATTCTTTTCAAACAATGCTTTTACCACTTACAATCTGTACAATAATGTGGCTATTGTAGAGGTATTTTGCTTTGATTTTCCTTTTTAAAAAAAATTATTAAAACTTACAAACAATGTTTTAAATTAGTAGTGTTTTCTCATCGACTCCCACCATCTTATTAGAAGTGCTTTCCCCCAGGGGGACAGAAAGAACCTTTGACCCAAGACACGTGAACTATTTTAGATCAAGAAACACTTTTAAGAATGTGGCAAACTATTATTATTTTATAGGAGAACAAAATAATTTTTCTCAGCTATTAACATTTTAATTCAAATGCTCTCAGCAATTCAGCTCAAATACTGGAAATTTTAATGCTTGCCAAGGATGTTTGGGAAAAGAAAGGCTTTGTTTAAACAAAATAGAGTAATCTCTAGGGTTAAAAAAAATCTTCTCATAGAGTTTCCAACACCTATCTTTGTTTTACTTTCTGGCCTCCTTCCATACAGCTTTACTACAGATGGTGAGGCCACAGGGAAAACACAGGCTTTGGTTTTCATTTGCAAAAGAGACATACCCAGGTTAAACTTAGAGCTCTGTTTCTTCTGCTACATTACCGAAAGTGGTCTTGTCTTGACCCTGTAAGTTAATTTATAAGAACAAAGAGAGGAAAAAAACAGAGGTTTTTAAATCCATGTAATAGACTGGAGAAGAGATAAAATTAATAGAGAGGAAGATGGAATCAGCATGGCTGGTGGAAATGAGAACCATCTAACTACCAACTAAAACATGTAACATCTAGCTAGCACAACTACCAGAAGATTACTAAAATAATACAGTGATCCTGGCAGAAGCTATTTTAAGTGTACATATTGAACCATTTAATGTACAATATAAATCACATCTCAGATTGCGATTTTAACACTAAGAAGTGCATATTTAACATGAAGAAATTCACTTACTTATTAACTGAATTTGATCTATACATGATTACTCTAATTATTTTTCATTCCAAATCAATTCTAAATCATCACAAATTCTGGATGAATTAGTTCATTCATTAAAAACAAAAACAGTAATTCAAAAAGATACATGCACACCAATATTCATAGCAACATTATTCACAATTGCCAAGATATGAAAGCAACCTTAGTGTCCATTAACAGATGAATGGATAAAGAATGGATATATATATATATATATATATATATATATATACACACACACACAGACACACACATACATAGTTGCAATGGCACACTACTCAGGCATAAAAAAGAATGAAATTTTGTCATTTGCAGCAACATGAATGGACTTGGAGGGCATTATGCTAAGTGAAATAAGTCAGACAGAGAAAGACAAATACTGTATGATATCACTTATATGTGGAATCTAAAAAATACAACAAAATAGTGTATATAAAAAAAAGAAGCAGACTCACAGATATAGAGAACAAACTGGTGGTTACCAGTGAAGAGAGGGAAGGGAGGAGGGGCAAGATAGTGGTAGAGGATTAAGAGGTACAAACTGTTAGGTATAAAATAAGCTAAAAGGATATACTGTAAAACATGGGAAATATAGCCAATATTTTATAATAATTATAAATGGAGTATAACCTTTAAAAATTGTGAATCACTATATAGTACTCCTGTAACTTATATAATATTATACTTCAACTATACTTGAAGTTTTAAAAATTTAATTAAAAAAAACCCCAACAATTCAAAAAAAACAAAAACCAAAAAACAAATACAAGTTAGGTGCTGTAGCAGACATTATACAGCTGGTGGATTTCTGGTGCCCTTCTGCTTCTGTGGTTGTGCTTCCTGCCTCTTTGAAATTTAGCAGGCCACGTGATCAACTTGGAAAATGGATGTTAATAGAAGTAACTCTCCACCTTTTCCCACATGTAAAGATGAACCTGCCACCATATGGGTTCCTGAGTTACTAAAATAAGCCCTCCCTCCCCCAACCTGCATTGAACATGTAGCATGAGCAAGAAATAAACTTTGGTTGTTTTAAGCTACTGAGATTTGAGGGCTGTTTTTTTACCATAGCATGATTTGACCTCCACCGACTACTACAGAAAAATAAAATTAGATAAGAAAATTTTCTCTGTAGCATAACATTATAGCTGTCCCTCCAGTAGTGTAGTGGTAGCAGTAATTGTTGTTTTTTGGCTGTTGTTATCTGCTAAGACTAATTCTTTGTTAAAGCTAATTGGTACTCTCTGTGAAAAGCTTTTGTGATAGACTCTCTCACCTTTAATTTATTCCTCCTTAACTTGCTTTTTCTCCCCAACCTTCCTGCCCCGCACCCCCCTTCCCAAAGCCTCCTGACGTAGGCCCTTTGGACTGAGTTTCTCAGGGATACCCATGCTGCCCCCAGCTCCTCTTGGCATCGGTCTACAGTCCAACCTGGGAGCTGGAGCTTGGGTGTTTGGGGACATCTTGCCTCAGTTGTATGGTTCTTTCCCATGGGCTGGATTCTGTCCATGGGAAATTCAGGAATTTCCCATGAGCAGAATTGAGGACTATTCAGGAATCAATATTATTTTAAATAATAATTTACTTGCATAGAGTAGGCACTTAATAAATATGTAATAAGTAAATTTAAGAAGTTACCTAACTAAAGAATAGTGATATTTATCTTGGCAAATATGCCTAGGTTAATGGGTATACTAAGTCTTTAATTATAATATATATGGAGTATAACTTGTATTCAAATTGATTTTATCTCTAATAAAATCAATAATACATTTCTATTTTAGCTACAATAATTAAAGCAGATGGGAATTATTTTTTGAAACAAAGAATCAGTTTTAGAAGTGGAGTACCATAGTCCAAATCCTGATTTTACCACTTACGCTGTGCATGGCCTTGGCAATTACCTAACCAGACTGAATCTTGGCTGTCTCTTTTATGAATGCTCATCTCAGAATAATCTAAAAATAAAATGCTTTAAAATTACATGTAAAGTTTGAGCCCACTGCCTAACATATAGTATGCTCTTAATAATATTAGTTAGATCCTATTTCACGTGTCAAAAGTAGGATTTAGCTTGACACTTTCAGTTTATAATTTACACAATAATTCTGTGAATCTTTATGATTATATTCACAATCACCAAATCCTACCTATTATTACCACTAGTGAAATGCTCTCTAAATGCAGACAGTAAGAAAAATTATTTTCATAAGAAGAAATTAATTTTTTAGTATAATAAAATAATGTGGAATCCATAGTTATAGAATTATCAATAAAACAAATCTCTTTGTGTTGGAATTCATCTGCCAGAGGAAAAATATGGTCCCATTTAACAAAGGAAAAAGATATAATTAAAAAAATTTATTTTCAAATACACTACTTGGATGCAATGTAATTCTTACCAAACGGAATTTTGATGACATGGCCAAATGAGTTCAAAACATTAAATTTTACATATGGTTTAAAAATAAATAAGGGGGGAAAATACTGGTTACACTGAGCTTGGACTTTATTAAATGTCAAATATTTTAAAATAATTTGTGACATTTGTAAACTTAGAAGCTGTGTGCTCATTAAATATTTCCATGGTGTTCCCATACATGTTTAAATTAGATCATTTTTAACCTCAATCTCAATCATTCCCACTTGATTTAAGCCTTAAGACTTATACAATATAATTCTATAAATTTTTAATTCACTGGTGTTTTCAAATTGGATTCCACAGCTATGAAAAGAAATTTAGAGCCCAGTTTCTTTTCCCCATTTCAGTAGCCAAAAGTGAGAAAACTCATCATAGTAGAAAGTGCTGCTAGAATAAAATTAAATGACAACAAACAGAAAGAATGCTTTGGCTGGCAATGAGTTTGGACCAGATGAAAGAACCCAAGTGCACAGCCCAGAATCATGGCTGATATTATTGCATCAAGACATTTCTTAGAATTAACCCAAGCTTTACAACACGCCCACCCCCCATGCTCTGCCCCCAGCAGTCTTATGATAGTTGACTGGTTTTCCAAATATGAAGCGTTTTAGTCACATAGTACTGATATTCCAAAACCTGAACAGCTAGTGCCACACTCACCATGATCAGCTACCGGCCTTAGTTGAAGATAGCTTTTTGAAGTTATCTTAATCTGTACTTGGTTAAGCTCCAGTTATGACCTGCAGTCTCAAACTGTTTTGTTTTTGTTTTTCCAATATCTTTATTGGGGTATAATTGCTCTACAGTGGTGCGTTAGCTTCTGCTGTATAACAAAGTGAATCAGCCATACGTATACACATATCCCCATATCCCCTTCCTCTTCTGTCTCCCTCCCACCCTCCCTATCCCACCCCTCTAGGTGGTCACAAAGCACCGAGCTGATCTCCCTGTGCTCCCTGTGCGGCTGCTTCCCACTAGCTATCTATTTTACATTTGGTAGTGTATATAAGTCTATGCCACTCTCTCACTTCATCCCAGCTTACCCTTTCCCCTCCCCGTGTCCTTAAGTCCATTGTAAATAGTACTGCAATGAACCTTGTGGTACATGACTGTTTTTGAATTATGGTTTTCTCCGAGTATCTGCCCAGTAGTGGGATTGCTGGGTCATATGGTAGTTCTGTTTTTAGTTTTTTAAGGAGCCTCCATACTGTTCTCCATAGTGGCTGTATCAATTTACATTCCCACCAACAGTGCAAGAGGGTTCCCTTTTCTCCACACCCTCTCCAGCATTTATAGTTTGTAGACTTTTTCATGATGGCCATTCTGACCGGTGTGAGGTGATACCTCATGGTAGTTTTGGTTTGCATTTTTCTAATGATTATTGATGTTGAGCATCCTTTTATGTGTTTATTGGCAATCTGTATATCATCTTTGGAGAAATGTCTATTTAGGTCTTCTGCCCATTTTTGGATTGGGTTGTTTGTTTTTTTGATATTGATATTTTTGATATTTAATATTGAGCTGCATGAGCTGCTTGTATATTTTGGAGATTAATCCTTTGTCAGTTGCTTCATTTGCAAATATTTTCTCCCATTCTAAGGGTTGTCTTTTTGCCTTGTTTATGGTTTCCTTTGCTGTGCAAAAGCTTTTAAGTTTCATTAGGTCCCATTTGTTTATTTTTGTTTTTATTTCCATTTCCAGGAGGTGGGTCAAAAAAGATCTTGCTGTGATTTATGTCAAAGAGTGTTCTTCCTATGTTTTCCTCTAAGAATTTTATAGTGTCTGACCTTACATTTAGGTCTTTAATCCATTTTGAGTTTATTTTTGTGTGTGGTGTTAGGGAGTGTCCTAATTTCATTCTTTTACATGTAGCTCTCCAGTTCTCCCAGCAGCACTTATTGAAGATGCTGTCTTTTCTCCATTGTATACTCTTGCCTCCTTTATCAAAGATAAGGTGACCATAGGTGCGTGGGTTTATCTCTGGGCTTTCTATCCTGTTCCACTGATCTATATTTCTGTTTATGTGCCAGTACCAAACTGTCTTGATTACTGTAGCTTTGTAATATAGTCTGAAGCAGGGAGGCTGATTCCTCCAGCTCCATTTTTCTTTCTCAAGATTGCTTTAGTTATTCAGGGTCTTTTGTGTTTCCATACAACTTGTGAAATTTTTTGTTCTAATTCTGCAAAAAATGCCATTGGTAGTTTGATAGGGATTGCACTGAATCTGTAGATTGCTTTGGGTAATATAGTCATTTTCACAATATTGATTCTTCCAATCCAAGAACACAGTATATCTCTCCATCTGTTTGTGTCATCTTTAATTTCTCTCATTAGTGTCTTATAGTTTTCTGCATACAGGTCTTTTGTCTCCCTAGGTAGGTTTATTCCTAGGTATTTTATTCTTTTTGTTGCAATGGTAAATGGGAGTGTTTCCTTAATTTCTCTTTCAGATTTTTCATCATTAGTGTATAGGAATGCAAGAGATTTCTGTGCATTAATTTTGTATCCTGCTACTTTACCAAATTCATTGGTTAGCTCTAATAGTTTTCTGGTAGCATCTTTAGGATTCTCTATGTATAATATTTTGTCATCTGCAAACAGTGACAGTTTTACTTCATATTTTCTGCTTTGGATTCTTTTATTTCTTTTTCTTCTCTGATTGCTGTGGCTAAAAGTTCCAAAACGATGTTGAATAATAGTGGTGGGAGTGGGTAACCTTGCCTTCTTCCTGATTTTAGAGGAAATGCTTTCAGTTTTTCACCATTGAGAATGATGTTGTCTGTTGGTTTGTCACATATGGTCTTTATTATGTTGAGGTAAGTTCTCTCTATGCCAACTTACTGGAGAGTTTTTATCACAAATGGGTATTGAATTATTTTGAAAGCTTTTTCTATATCTATTGAGATTAACATATGGTTTTTACCCTTCGATTTGTTAATATGCTGTATCACACTGATTGCCTTGTGTATGTTGAAGAATCCTTGCATTCCTGGGATAAACCCCACTTGATCATGGTGTATGATCCTTTTAATGTGCTGTTGGATTCTGTTTGCTACTATTTTGTTGAGGATTTTTGCATCTATATTCATCAGTGATATTGGCCTGTGGTTTCTTTTTTTGTGACATCTTTGTCTGGTTTTGGTATCAGGGTGATGGTGGCCTTGTAGAATGAGTTTGGGAGTGTTCCTCCCTCTGCTATATTTTGGAAGAGTTTGAGTGAGATAGGTGTTAACTCTTCTCTAAACGTTTGATAGAATTCGCCTGTGAAGCCATCTGGTCCTGGGCTTTTGCTTGTTGGAAGATTTTTAATCACAGTTTCAATTTCAGTGCTTGTGATCAGTCTGTTTATACTTTCTATTTTTTCCTGGTTCAGCCTTGGAAGGTTGTGCTTTTCTAAGAATTTGTCCATTTCTTCCAGGTTGGCAATTTTATTGGCATATAGTTGCTTGTATCTATGAAAGTACATGAAAGTAATCTTTCATGATCCTTTGTATTTCTGCAGTGTCAGTTGTTACTTCTCCTTTTTCATTTCTAATTCTGTTGATTTGAGTCTTCTCTCTTTTTCTTCTTGATGAGTCTGGCTAATGGTTTATCAATTTTGTTTATCTTCTCAAAGAACCAGCTTTTAGTTTTATTGATCTTTGGTATTGTTTCCTTCATTTCTTTTTCATTTATTTCTTATCTAATCTTTATGATTTCTTTCCTTCTGCTAACTTTGGGGTTTTTGCTTTAGGTGTAGGGTTAGGTTGTTTATTTGAGATTTTTCTTGTTTCTTGAGGTAGGACTGTATTGCTATAAACTTCCCTCTCAGAACTGCTTTTGCTGCATCCCATAGGTCTTGGGTCATTGTGTTTTCATTGTCATTTGTTTCTAGGTATTTTTTGATTTCCTATTTGATTTCTTCAGTGATCTCTTGGTTATTTAGTAGCATATTGTTTAGCCTCCATATGTTTTTATTTTTTACTGTTTTTTTCTGTAATTGCTATCTAGTCTCATAGCGTTGTGTTCAGAAAATATACTTGATACGATTTCAATTTTCTTAAATTTACCAAGGCTTGATTTGTTACCCAAGATATGATCTATCCTGGAGAATGTTCCATGAGTACTTGAGAAGAAAGTGTATTCTGTTTTTCTTGGATGGAATGTCCTATAAATATCAATTAAGTCCATCTTATTTAACGCGTCACTTAAAGCTTGTGTTTTCTTATTTATTTTCATTTTGGATGATCTGTCCATTTGTGAAAATGGGGTGTTAAAGTCCCCTACTGTGATTGTGTTACTGTCGTTTTCCCCTTTTATGGCTGTTAGCATTTACCTTGTGTATTGAGGTGCTCCTATGTTGGGTGCATAAATATTTACAATTGTTATATCTTCTTGGGTTGATCCCTTGATCATTATGTAGTGTCCTTCTTTGTCTCTTTTAATAGTCTTTATTTTAAAGTCTATTTTGTCTGATATGAGAATTGCTACTTCAGCTTTCTTTTGATTGCCATTTGCATGCAATATCATTTTCCATCCCCTCACTTTCATTCTGTATGTGTCCCTAGGTCTGAAGTGGGTCTCTTGTAGACAGCATATATACGGGTCTTGTTGTATCCATTCAACCAGTCTATGTCTTTTGATTGGAGCTTTTAATCCATTTTCATTTAAGGTAATTATCAATATGTATGTTTCTATTACCATTTTCTTAATTGTTTTGGGTTTGTTATTGCAGGTCTTTTCCTTCTCTTGTGTTTCCTGCCTAGAGAAGTTCCTTTAGCATTTGTTGTAAAGCTGGTTTCGTGGTGCTGAATTCTCTTAGCTTTTGCTTGTCTGCAGAGATTTTAATTTCTTCATCAAATCTTAATGAGTTCCTTGCTGGGTAGAATAATTTTGGTTGTAGGTTTTTCCCTTTCATCACTTAAAATATGTCCTGCCACACGCTTCTGGCTTGCAGAGTTTCTGCTGAAAGATCAGCTGTTAACCTTATGGGGATTCCCTTGTATGTTATTTGTTGCTTTTCCCTTGCTGCTTTTAATATTTTTCTTTGTATTTAATTTTGGATTGTTTGATTAATAAGTGTCTTGGCGTGTTTCTCCTTGGATTTATCCTATATGGGCCCCTCTGCACTTTTTGGACTTGATTGCCTATTTCCTTTCCCATGATAGGGAAGTTTTCAACTATAATCTCTTCAGATATTTTTTTCAGTCCCTTTCTTTTTCTCTTCTTCTTCTTCTGGGACCCCTATAATTCAAATGTTGGCACGTTTAATGTTGTCCCAGAGGTCTCTGAGACTGTCCTCAATTCTTTTCATTCTTTTTTCTTTATTCTGCTCTGCGGTAGTTATTTCCAGTATTTTATCTTCCAGGTCACTTATCCGTTCTTCTGCCTCAGTTATTCTGCTATTGATTCCTTCTAGAGAATTTTTAATTTCATTTATTGTGCTGTTCATCATTGTTTGTTTGCTCTTTAGTTCTTTTAGGTCCTTGTTAAACGTTTCTTGTATTTTCTCCGTTCTATTTCCAAGATTTTGGATCATCTTTACTATCATTACTCTGAATTCTTTTTCAGGTAGACTGCCTATTTCCTCTTCATTTGTTTGGCCTGGTGGGGTTTTGCCTTGCTCCTTCATCTGCTGCATATTTCTCTGTCTTCTCATTTTGCTTAACTTAGTGTGTTTGGGGTCTCCTTTTTGCAGGCTGCAGGTTCGTAGTTCCCATTGTTTTTGGTGTCTGCCCCCAGAGGGTAAGTTTGCCTCAGTGGGTTGTGTAGGCTTCCTGGTGGAGGGGACTGGTGCCTGTGTTCTGGTGGGTGGAGCTGGATATTGTCTTTCTGCTGGGCATGTTATGTCCGGTGGTGTGTTTTGGGGTGTCCTTATCATGATTTTAGGCAGCATCTCTGGTAATGGGTGGCGTTGTGTTCCTTTCTTGCTAGTTGTTTGCCATGTGGTGTGAAGCAATGGATCTTGCTGGACGTTGGGTGGAGCTGGGTCTTAGCGTTGAGATGGAGATCCCTGGGAGGGCTCTTGCTGATTGATATTATGTAGGGCTGGGAAGTCTCTGGTGGTCCAGTATCCTGAACTCGGCTTTCCCACCTCAGAGGCTCAGGCCTGACACCAGGCCGGAGCACCAAGACCCTGTCAGCCACATGGCCCAGAAGAAAAGGGAGAAAATAAGAAAGAAAAATAAATAAATAAATAAAATTATTAAAATAAAAAAATAGAAATAAATTATTTAAAAAAAAGTGTAATAATAATTCAAAAAAAAAAAGAGAAAGGAACCAAACTGATAAACAAATCCACCAATGATAGCAAGTGCTAAAATCTCTACTAAGATAAACCTACAAATCAGAAACAAGTCAGTTGCAGACAGCAAACCCCAAGTCTACAGTTGCTCCCAAAGTCCACTGCCTCAATTTTGGGCTGATTTGTTGTCTATTCAGGTATTCCACAGATGCAGGGTACATTAAGTTGATTGTGGAGATTTAATCCGCTGCTCCTGAAGCTGCTGGGAGAAATTTCCCTTTCTCTTCTTTGTTCGCACAGCTCCTGGGGTTCAGCTTTGGATTTGGCCCCGCCTCTGCGTGTAGGTCGCCTGAGAGCGTCTGTTCCCGCTCACACAGGACGGGGTTAAAGGAGCAGCTGCTTCAGGGGCTCTGGCTCACTCAGGCGGGGGGAGGGAGGGGTATGGAGGAGGCGGGGCGAGCCTGCGGCGGCAGAGGCGTCGTGACGTTGCAGCAGCCCGAGGCGCGCCGTGCGTTCTCCCGGGGAAGTTGTCCCTGGATCACGGAACCCTGGCAGTGGCGGGCTGCACCAGCTCCCGGGAGGGGCGGTGTGGAGAGTGACCTGTGCTCACACACAGGCTTCTTGGTGGCGGCAGCAGCAGCCTTAGCGTCTCCTGCCCGTCTCTGGGGTCCGCGCTGATCGCCGCGGCTTGCGCCCATCTCTGGAGCTCGTTTAGGTGGTGCTCTGAATCCCCTCTCCTCGCGCCCCAGGAAACAATGGTCTCTTGCCTCATCGGCAGCTCCAGACCTTTTCCCGGATTCCCTCCCGGCTAGCCGTGGCGCACTAACCCCTTCAGGCTGTGTTCACGCAGCCAGCCCCAGTCCTCTCCCTGCGATCCGACCGAAGCCCGAGCCTCAGCTCCCAGCCCCGCCCGCCCTGGCGGGTGAGCAGACAAGCCTCTCAGGTTGATGAGTGCTGGTTGGCACCGATCCTCTGTGTGAGAATCTCTCCGCTTTGCCCTCCGCACCCCTGTTGCTGCGCTCTCCTCCGTGGCTCCGAAGCTCCCCCCCTCCACCACCTGCAGTCTCTGCCCGCGAAGGGGCTTCCTAGTGTGTGGAGACCTTTCCTCCTTCATGGCTCCCTCCCACTGGTGCGGGTCCCTTCCCTATTCTTTTGTCTCTGTTTTTCTTTTTTCTCTTGCCCTACCCAGGTATGTGGGGAGTTTCTTGCCTTTTGGGTAGTCTGAGGTCTGTCAGCGTTCAGTAGGTGTTCTGTAGGAGCTGTTCCACACGTAGATGTATTTCTGATGTACTTGTAGGGAGGAAGGTGATCTCCATGTCTTACTCCTCTGCCGTCTTGAAGGTCCCTCCTACATACAGATCTTAATGGACTCTTTACTCTGTTAAGCAGATAAGAACTGCAGAGTGAATTCTATAGGAATTTATTAAGTACTCGCATTTGTTAATTATTTTCCTTACGAGGGCAGTAAAGTAATTAAGTGTGGTCTTCAAGGCCAGACTATCTAGGCTTAACTGGGCTGCACCACTTTCCTAACTTCTCTGTCCCTGGTATCCCCATCTCTAAAATATGCTAATAGTACTTACTTTGTAGAGTTATGAGGTAGAGTGCTCAGAACATGCTTAAGATAAAGAAGTACTTAAGAAATGTTAGCTTTCATGACTGTTTAGCTTACCAGCCAAGCACTGAGGACACAAACTAAGGAAGACAAATTCCTGTGCTCAAGGAGCTCACAGTCTGGTGGGAGAGACGGATGATGCAACAATGCAGCTTACCAAGTACTATGTAGAGGCAGATGCAAGATACCCTAGGAGAACATCAAACAGAAACCCAACTCAGTGCAGGCAGTGGTCAGGGGTGGCTTCCCAGACACCCAAGCCACGTCTCAGAAGATGAGCAGGAATTTGCCAAAGAATGAAGGAAAGGGGTTTCCCAGTAGGAACAGCATATGCAAAAGCAAAGAGGTGTGACAGCAGGCTGCCTTCAGAATGCCACAAAGTGGGCAGAGGACAAGGAACAAATTCAAAATGGAGATTGAGTCTTGAAAGAATTTTATAAGAAGGACAAGGCAATTTGACCATGCCAGGCCAACAGTTATTGATACCAATAAGAGAACAGTTGAGGAGTTCCCAAACTCCATTTCCTTTTTTTTTTCTGGCAAAGACTTCAGTGTCAAGGCTAATAATTGTGTGCATGTGTGAGCATTTGTGTGTGACTGTCAGAAGAAGCAACAGCTGTGAGGAGAAGGACACTGTTTTCTGAAGGTTTGGGAACCACCTGCTGAGAAACAGACAATATCTATAGTTATTTGATTCATAGTATCTATAGTTTTTCTTCCCAGGACAAATAAATATACTTGGGAAAACATGGAAAGAAGGTCAATAGACATTAAAAAAAATAGAAATAATTTATTGTATTATTTAGTTAATAAAATGCATCATACATACAATAAGAGGTAAAATTTGAAGTCTTCCTTTTCTCGACTTCTGTAGAAAACCCAAAACTGAAAATAAAGGACGTTAAAAGGCCCAGACATTCTAGAAACATGAGCGAGACCATCTATGCAGAACTTGCAGCTAATGACACCTCCCGACTCTGCCCCACCCCAAACGTAGATCCTTAGTTAAACACCCATATCAAGAATATATGAGGAGACTCTTAAATGTTGATGGAGAGTTTGGTAGTATTAACCTTCCTAAAGAAAGTTGTTAGCGTGTTATGATTTTTCCCTTCTTCATCTTATTTTCCCCTTTCTGTAAACCAAGTGAGGAACAGGATCAGAGAATCCCTCAAAAAACCTGACCTGTGACTTCAGGAGTTTCAGTTACAGAGACTAGCATGTGACATACTCCCGAAAAGTCTAGTGAGAAACCGGCTGGAGCAAATTGGTTCTCCTTGAAAGGGACACTGCACAAAAGAGCCAGCTGGAAAGGTAAGGCGACCCCCAGAGGAGTCCATGAGGGGTGGAGCAGAAGCCAGAAGCCAAGGGAGAGCTGTAAAGCAGAAGAAAAATGAGGCACGCTCGCCCTGTCTGGGAGCTGCTGGCTGGAGATGCCCAGCATCAGATTACAGCTGCGCCCTCCAAAAAGACCTCTCAGCCCTTTACCTCGCCTGCCTCCCCCCCGCAGCTCAGCCCGGGATGAGCTGCAGACTGTGTGGCAAACCAGGGAAGAGAGAAACTGCCTGGGAAAACAGTGAGGGGAACACTAGTTAGATTGGACTTTGGGCTGCCCAGGACAGGAATCCCCGAGAGAAGAGTGAGATGGTGCCCCACGTTTGCTCCATCTTGCTGCCCGGAGAGAGCTTCCCGACCACAGTGCAGGAGGGGGACCCAGGCCGAGCCTGACAGGTCCCCAAAGCTGAGAAGACAGAGGGGACATCTGCGAGGCCCAGGTCACTAGGGTTGAAGGGCAGAGTGTGGGAGGGGAGACAGTCACACGGAGGTCCTCAAGGGCTCAGATGAGCGCTGATCAGCGTGTGTGCATGTGGGCATGTATATGGGTGTGGAAACGACCCAAAGATGGGTAAAATTGCCATCCAAAAGCAGCAGAGAAAACAATCCCCTGGACTCACGCCAGGTCTGAAGAAGTCCGTGCTGCCACCAGGCAGAGTGGAAAACATGGTAACGTAGCACTGAGTGTCTCCTCAGAAGTGGAGCAAAATTGGCCCTAGACCAAGGGCTGCACTGGTCCTGCCTAATAAAGCTTTACAAACAAGACTCAGAAGGATCAAAGTGTTTCCAAGTAACAACTCTCCCCATCCAAAATTTGTTCAGAGATCAAGTTACCCCAACTGTTCCCAGGCAAGTGGTTTTATTGCCCTCTTAAGTTTTGCATCTGCCCTCCTATTTCCAGAAATAGGTAAATTAGAGTAGAAGTATGAAACCAATAAAATAAAAAGAATCAGTTACCTTCAGGTAGAATGGATGGTTTTATAAATATATATCTGTCATTGTGCTGTATTGATAGCAAGAGCTCTTGCAGCCTCTTGGACCATAAGGGCCACACTAGGGACAGCCAACCCAAGGGCTGAAATGAGCCTGGGTTTCAGAACTCAGAACGTGGTGGAGCTGTGATAGCAGCTATGGCCAGCCTGCTGCCTCTGGATTTGATTTTCTTGTGTTCAAGACCATGTCATTTTGTAATCTATGAAGAACACAGCTGAAACTACCCCCCGACTAATACAATTCTCAGAAGGTAGAGTATCCAGCCAAAGAACAAGGCATAATGTCTTCATTCCTACAAAAATTCTTTTGGGGGTGTAAACACATTTGTTAACAAGTATTCCTGAGTAATAACAACTCAGTTTACTTTAAATTTTTAACAAGTTTTTGTAAAGAGTTTTTGAATGTTATTATTGTATTTATAGAATGTTGTAGCAAATACAGTGAGATAGGAAGTCATGAAACCTGGGCTTTCATCCAGCTCAGCCTCTTAGTAGCTGTGTGAACTTGAACGGTTCTGTTTCTTCTATAATTGAGGCAGGTACCCTAAACAGTCTAGCTTTGAAGTGAATGATTGTGATGATCTCATTTGATCATCACCAAAAGACTTGGAGGCAGTAGGCTATGTATCCAGGGTAAAGTACAGAACACTCAAACGAAGTGAGTATTTTCAAACAATATCCTCAGAGAGATGCCATTTAACATCCATCTAAATATGTACTTTTTACTACAATGGTCAGCCAGGTTCACAGAGCCCAAGACTTTAAGAAAATGGCAAAAGAAGAAAGGACTTGAGGGCAGCCAGAGCCACTCTACACGATGTGACCTGTGTACATTGTATTATTGAGTAGTTGATTCCTGATTAAGAGAGTATACAGGAGGGCTCCCCTGGTGGCTCAGTGGTTGAGAGTCTGCCTGCCAATGCAGGGGACACGGGTTTGATCCCTGGTCCGGGAAGATCCCACATGCCGCGGAGCAGCTATGCCCGTGCGCCGTGACTACTGAGCCTGCGCTCCACAACAAGAGAGGCCAGCGCAATGAGAAGCCCACTCGCCACAACTAGAGAAAGCCCACTCGCAGCAACGAAGACCCCACACAGTCAAATAAATAAATAAATAAATAAATTTATTAAAAAAAAAAAAAAGAGAGTATACAGGAGACTCTGATACCCACATCAAGCTCCCCTTTCTGAGGAAGCAGAAGGAGCTCCTCACCAGTGTGAAGGGTGTGATTTCTGTTCTGGTCGAACTAGATTTCTCTCTCATGCCCTATTGAGCTGCCCCTCCAGGTTTGCTTTGTTCTCATCCCATGTGGCTTGCACTGATCAAGCCTTTTTCTTCACTGCCTTGATTACTCTTTGCACAGTCCCTAGTGTGCATCACAAATTCTTAACCTTCACTTTAAATATCAAGTCTTTATCAAGTAATCATTTCCTTGAGTGTAATCTACACCACTGCTAGACACTGCTTTTCTTTGTAACTTTGTGAATAGTCTCTGTGTATCTCTGCCACTCCCTCTTTCTCCCCCCATTCTCTTTACCTCTGCATCTGTGATCCCTTGCTTTGAGTTTCAGTAATGGAAAGAATTATAAAGTCCACTTGTGATGTGAGCAGTCAGTTATTGATAGTGAGACAGGCTGGGACCTGGGACCATTCGCTGCAGGGCTGCATCTGGACACACCTCTCCTCAAGCAACAAAATTCAAAGAAACTATATGGGAATAAAAATAACTGCATGTATGTGCAGTTGGGACAACTTACAGACAAAAAGATACAAAAGACCAAAAAGAGAAAAGACCAACTGCCACTTCTGAAGAGTCTGGAGCAAAATTTGGGTCCTGCGCATGCCCCCTGCACACAACACCACCTTAGGGGCGGGCAAAACACCTAAATCACCCCTCCAGCCTGACCCCTGGACACACCCCTACCCTCACCCCATATGAGGAACCAGCTCAGGGAGCGAGCAAACAAGGGAACCTGTTGTTTGTTCTTCCGCCCCGCTGTTGCAGCAGGGGACCCAATAAAGCCTGGCCTGAATTTCTTGTCTGGCCTCTGGTCACTTTCTGTTGATTGGGGAAGGCCGAGAACCCTGGTCGGTATCAACAGTAAACTAAAACTGGATTCCCTTCACACCCTACTGCTACAACACTTCCTGTATAACCACGGGGAACATTCCCTGGGAGCAGTGGTACCAAGGTTTTACGGATTAACTTCTTCATGATCTGCATTATATGGACCCTGTCAGTACTGGCCAACCAGGAATCATTTAACTTTATTTGTATCCTAGGTCAAATCCTCCCCCCTAGCTCTGTCGCCCAGCTGGACATCCAAATGGGTCCTGTTCTCACCTTAGTCCCAGTAGCAGAAGTCTCACTGTGGCAGAAGAAAGGAGAAAAGTCAAGCTGCATCCTGCCCCGCTGCCTTTTCTCTCTGATTTTCCTAAGTAGCTGAATCTCTCCCTAGGCTTATAATATCAAGGAGTCAAAGTTGACAGTATTACAGCATACTTCACCCCATAGAACTCAAAATTGAACCATGGTAGCCAAGGTTTTGTTCCCCTCAATCAGACTTGAAAATCATGCTAGGACTCATTTCACAATAAGAAAAAGATGAATCATCTCATGTTTTTTTAAAGGCATCTGATGTAATCATTTAAAGCGTGTTCTGCATACACACAAAAAAACAGATGTTGAATATGCTCTTTCAAGATTAATAAATGTCAAGGATTTTCCTCTATAGTATTTGATAGCTGTGGGAATTTTTAAAGTACAGAATGTCCAGCACTACTCTTAATCACACATGTATGCTGAACTATCACCATTTGCCAAATGAAGTATAGTTATTTATGTTTGATGAGTTCCAACAATGCATGAAGTTTCATTCTGAAATTTTCTAGGTACTGTGTAGATTGTAAAATTAGACATTGTCTCTACTTCACGAGATGCAATCCAGGTTTCTTATAATTTCTACAAGGACAAGAGGCATGAATCTTAATAAGAGTAAAATAGCATTAAACTGGGTAATTTGTAATATTGTAGCTTAGTTTTTTATCTAGCCTGCTAAACTTGACCTCCATTCGAAGAGAGTTTTGCCTAAAAGATAGATAAAAAATTAAAATTTTTCTTTCACTTGTACTAATAGACTTCTCCTCTCCATAAAGTATCCAATAGTATAATTAACATGCAGTGTGAGGTGAAGGTGTATGAACTGCGTATAAAAGACTGTGCAGACGTTACACAAAACTTGGCAGTATCTCCAGTTGCCTGAACATTTTAAGTATTTATTGCCTTCAACTACCTGAAAACAAAATACAACCTTATAAATTCAAATTCAGCTAGTGACAAAATTAATAGAATATAATCATAGATACTATACCTAGGCTCCTATTGTTCAAAGAATATTCCTCAAATAAATACAATCCTAAAACTATATTTAATTTAATATTTTCTGATGATTCTAATGGCAACTTGGGGTCAGTTCATGCTTCAGTGCCATCACTGTGAACATTGTTTATCATTGTACAGTACTCTAGAAAACACTGTGATGTCATTAACATTTATGTTCAAAGTGCTAATTTAGATCTCTGATAAATAAGAATTTGTCATATTACCTCAGGAAGAGTAATAATGTATTCTGATTAAGCGTTGAAACATAATTTTGTTTTTTGCTTCTACCTAGGGTGTAAAAACCTGTAAAAAGAGTGTCACTTGTTACCTAACAATGAGAGAAAGCCATGTAAAACTATCAAATCACTTTTCTTGAACCCATCGGAGAGCTGGCATTGCAGGACAACCAAGCAACCTGAGATCCCAGGAGGCCTCACCAAGGAGAGCTGGAGCAAAAATGGTCCCAGCCGTGGCAGAACATGGGGGGAAGATGAGGCTTCCATTCAAGTGGGTAAAAAGAAATCAACCAGCATCCGTGTGTGCTTCCTTGAGAGCAGGGGGAGCTGCACACAAAGGGAGTTCCCACACACTTTCAGGCTAAATGAGGTTTATCTAGGTATTGCAAGACTGATTTGACATTCAAAAAAAAATCAAATCAGCCAATATAATTCACCATATCAACAGATTAAGAAGAAAAACTGTATGGTCATCTCAATTGTTGCAGAAAGAAGCATTTAAACAAAATCCAACATATTGTCCTGATTTAAAAAAAATAAGTCCCAGCAAACTAAGTACAAAATGAAACTTCCTTAACATGATAAGGAACATCTACAAAGATACCTACCGCAACATCATAGTTAATGGTTAAAGACAATGCTTTCTTCCTAAGATCAGGAACAAGACAAGCATATCCGTTCTCACCAATGATATTTAACATCATACTAGAGGTACAAGCCAATGCAAATAAGGCAAGAAAAAGAAATTAAAATCCAATAAATTGGTAAAGAAGAAATAAAGCCATAGCTATTCATAGGCCGCATTATTATTATTTTAGTCCATTTGTACTGTAATAACAAAATACCACAGACTGGGTGGCTTATGAACAATACAGATTTTTTCCCCATAGTTCTGGGGGCTGGAATTCCAAGATGAGGGGTGCTGGCGTGGTTGGGTGAGGGCCCTCTTCCAGGTACAGACTTCTCATTGTATCCTTACAGGGTGGAAGGGGCTAAAGATCTCTCTAGAGCCTCTTTTACAAGAGCACTAATCTCACTCATGTGGGTTCCACCTTCGTAACTTAATCACATCCCAAAAGCCCCAGCTCCTATTATCACCACCTTTGGGAGTTAAGATTACAGCATATGAATTTTTAGGGGACACAACCATTCAAACTAAAGCAATTATTTACAGATAAAATCCCCCCCAAAATCTACAAAAACTAAAAGTAATGTGAGTTTAGAAAGTTTATAAGATATAAGGCAAGTATACAAAAATTCAACTGTATTTCTATATGCTAGGAAAGAACAATTGGAAATTAAACTTTTAAAAAAGTATATAATAGCATCAAAAAATATGAGTTATTTAGGTATAAACCTAACAAAATTGTATTTTGTAAGATCTAGGTGTTGAAAACTACAAAACATTGATAAAATTTAAAAAATCTAAGTGAATGAAGACACACTGTATTCATGGTTTGGATGACTCAGTATTGTGAAGATGTCAATTGTCCTTAAACTGACCTATACATTCAATACAATTCTAATCAAATCCTAGAAGGTTATTTTTATGCAAATTTACAAGCTGAATTTAAAATGGATATGGAAAGGCAAATAGATATAGGAAAGACCTACATATATAGTCAATTGAGTTTTGACATAAGGCAAAGGCAATCCAGTGGAGAAAAGAAAGTCTTTTCATCAAGTGGTACTTGAACAATTGAATATCCATATGCAAAAACAAACAAAACTTTGACTCACATTTCACATCTTAAAAAAAAATTCAAAACAGATAATAGACTTAAATGTAAAACAATAGCAGAAAAATTTTGTGATATCATGAAAGATTGCTTAGATACAACACCAAAAGCATGATCTGTAAAGAAAAGTTCATAAATTGGACTTTATCCAGATTAAAAATATCTGCTCTGCAAAACACACTGTACGAACAGAAAATAGATCAGAGCTTGCCAAGGGCTGAGAGTAGAGGAAAGTGCTGGCCACAAGGGGCCTGAGGTAATTTGGGGGGTGTTGGAAATCTTCTATATCTTGATTACGCTGGTGTATATATGCCTGTATGCATTTATCAAAAGTTATACAGCTAAGAGTGAATTTTACTATATATAAATTATACCTCAATAAACAACAAATGTAATTATATAAAATGTTAATATATTTTACTACCCTTGTGTTTTTTTGAGATGAATCCAGAAGAGTACTTTTTCTCTCCAAGAAAATCAACAAGCACTGCATGGATTTGACAAAGTTTTGATAAGTAGACAAATGGAATAGAATAGAGAGTCATGAAAAAGACCCCCTCATATATGGAAACACGGTTTATGATAAAGGTGGCAATACAGAGCAGTACATAAAGCCTTTATTTAATGAATGGTATAGTGACAATCTGATATCCACATGGAAAAAAGTGAAACTTAACTCCTACCTCCCACCCCATGCAATAATCAATTCCAGATGGATTATGCATCTAAATGTGAAAACTAACAATAAAATTTCTAAGATATAACATATGAGATTATTTTATGACTTTTGTGTCAGTAATTATTTCCTAAGTAAGACATAAAATGTCATAATTATGAAGGCAAAGATTGATTAATTGGACAATATTAAAATTAGTAAATTTTATTTATCAAAGATACCATGAAGAGAGTGAAAAAAAGCAAGACACAGACCAGTAGAAAACCCTCACCACACATACAATTCACAAAGGGCTTATTACCATAATATACAAAAAGTTTTTGCAAATTAATTAGAATAAGACAGACAACCTAATAGAAAAATTGACAAGAAATTTCAAAGGCATTTCACAAACAAGATATCCAAATGTCCAATAAACACAAAAAGGGTGTTCAAACTCACTGCTCACTCAAGAAACACAAGTTAAAACCACAATGAGATACCACTTCACATCTACCAGAATGGCTAAAATAAAGTGAATGAAAACGTCGCATTTTAACTAAGATATGAAACATGAGGAGGGCCTGGAGGCAGGGCGATGCAGTTGCAACAATCCCCAGAAGAAATACTAAGCAGCTGCTGGCTGAAACAGGCAACAGCAGTGGAGATGGAGGAAAAGGAATGTGTGTGAGAGAGCATGTAAAAGAACTGCCAGAAATTGTTAACTAGTTAGATGCAAGGGGAGAGAAGGCAGAAACGAAATAATAATATTTCAAGCAAATAAGGGAAGCTGAACCACCACATACTTCAAAAAATTTTTATCTTCTTTCATTGTAGGGAAAACATCATGAATTACAATCATTACTTTGTTGGATCTTTGTCACACCCAGAAGTATTGATGTTGTACACATTAGACACAGTGCCAGGATAGCGATTTTAGAAACCCTGCATCCCCATATTTACCTAGCAAGAAGAAAATTATATACTGAATATTAAGTTTTTTTCTCCATTTGCTCTTATAGCATTTTTGCACATATATGCAATTACTGACATCATTGTCTCATAAATCATTCAACTATGTCACCGCCCCCAAAATTCATCTTCTATAAAGTTTTCTAATTATGAAGACCAATAAACCATAGTCTTGAATGACCCAACCTTGTAGTACTTTTCTCTGCTGGACTGATACCAATTACCCAAGACCTTATCAAGCTTCATCAGAGAGCTCTATTCATTTAAATATTTCTAGGCTAAATTAAGATACATTTTGTTTAGTTTATGGTAAGCTTGGTTTAGCTGTTTATCATTTAAGATTCCCAGGTCACCAAACTTTCAACCACAAGACCCAGCTGCTTTATGTCTTAAGTGAGTGGCCACTGGTCAACAGACATGTTTTAGAAGTCAAAAGGCTGAGTGTGAGTCAGGCTGAGTCTGCCCTGGGCAATTAGAAGACAGCTCATGTCTTCCACTACTTTGTTTTATTGTGATTTGTTTTGTTTTGAGGAATCTCCCCACATAAAAATGTGATCTTACTTTTCCAATCTCCCAGTGTCCCTATCTTGCCCTGGAATCCTTCTAGCTTTGCCTTCACATTTGCTCCAATGTCACACACTATCATAGCTGAACCTTAAAACTTTTCTCCAATAAAAGAAACCAAAAACTATGAAATCAATAACGTACTTCAACCTGGAGTACAACGCCAATATTTCTAAAAAGTTAACATGTGAATTGCATTCACAGTTTGACCTTGGTATTCTTCAAGCCTCTGCCATGGTGATCAGGGTCTACACAGTCCAAACTAGTCAAAACAGACTAGTCCAAGCACTTCCTCTGTGGTGTCCTCGGGGAAGAAATCCAGCAGAAAGGACAGGGTTTGGGACTTCAGATGCAGAGCTCTGTGTTCCCCGGACCCAACTCATGAAAGAAGCCAGCACTTGAGAAAGGCGCACAAAAATGTTTGTTGATGAAGTAAGTTAATGCAACTTCACCGTTTTACTCCTACACTCCAGACTCTGCAGGAAATGGGTGCCCTTTTCTAAGGCTGAAAGGCGTTTACTCTCTCCTTGTAACAGTGGAAACATCAAATGGGGAAAAAAGAGACTTGTGTTTTTGGTTGTTGCTTTTTTTAAAAATTTGACCCATTAAGGGGCACAAAATTGCCAACGTTTCAATTACACATTAATGTAGGTTCTTGTAACCCACACATGAGCTCAGGAGTAAATTTGGTTGTGCAAAGGGGATTATGGAATGAATATTTAGAGAAAACAGTGTCATGCAAATTGCAGAATTCCAATATATTAGCAAGTAAGGAAACATTACATCTGAAGGAAAAATGTAAAGTAGAAGAAAAAGAATAAATCGCAAAAGGTAAGTTAAGGGATGTTTGAAAGTATTGTTAAGAAATTTTAACATCATTAATACAAAAACTAACTAATCTAAATGTGGAGAAAGAAACATAGACTGAGAGATTCCATCAACAGCTCTAAATTTCCCTGGCTTTCCCCATACCCCTTCTTCTGAACACTGCTATTAACACGTCTAACTCACATCAGTGAATCGAGTGAATATAAATTTCAGTGGTACCATCAGAGACTATTTCAAGCAAACGTGAACTATATGAAATAATTTCTGATCAGCAACATACTCAGGTTGTATTAAAAATAGATATGACCTTCTTGGATTTTTTGTGTGTACTCCAGCCTTTAAAAATTTTAACCTAGGCAAGCACAGATTGGTAGTCACACTCTTAAAGTTGCAAAAGTCAGGAAAGTCAGTCAAGAAAAGAATCACCAGCTCTGTACAACACTTCTAACAGGAGGGTAAAATGAGAGATTAGAATTAACCACTGACTAATTAGAAATCACCAGTGACCTTGATAAGGACAGTTTGGCTGAAATGGTGGGAACAAAACTCTAGTTGGAGTAGGTTCAAGTGTAGCTCTCCCTCTTAGCATTAGGTCAATCTGTCCCAAGCCAGAAATTTAAGGTCAGTCTGGGGAAACCTTATCTGTACTGTTCACTACTCTGTAAACACTAGTGCAACACATGCTACAGAGCAGATGTTCAATAAATACGTGTCAGATGGATGAATTAACGGTACCCCTTGTATCTTGATGCTTTAATTCCCCCATCAACCAGAGGCCAATTTTCTTCTTTTCACCTTATATCCCAAGTCCTTCCTCCACACCCAGTCTCTGAATAAACTAGTGATGTCTCATGTACCCCAAGAGAAACTTAGGTCTCTACCTTCTCTTCTCATTTAACAGCAATGCATTGAGTACCTATGATGCACTGAAGAGTGTGTTAGGGAAACCACAGAAACAACTGAAACCTGCCCCCTTGCTTTCAAGGGGTTTGCGGTCCTCACACTAACGACAATATGCTGGTCCTCACAATAACTAGATCCCCCTTCCTTACCCCCATCTCCACATCACCGAGTTCCCAACACTTGCTGCTCTTGGTCCATATTACCTGCACTCTCACTTCCACTAACAGAAAATGCCTGGATGACACTACACGCTCACGGTGGGAATAACAGTGGCACAGACCAGTGCAGCTTGGACCCTTAGATGGGCTGGTCTAATCACTTTCAGATCTTCCTTCCCCATATCCCAAAAAATCAGACCAGCTACCTTACCTAAATGAAATGGACCTTGGAGTCCCCATCTTCAGTCTACTGCCATTCATCTTGCTTGACCACTGACTAGCCCTGATTCCATTGTAAAGGCGGTGGTGGTGGGGGGGAATTTGCTTATTTCAGATTTGCAGATACTTAGATTCTAGGTAAGTGGATTTCTGCTATAAAGATATGTTCACTAAAATCTAGAGGAACAGATATCTGCTATAAATAAAATTATATTCTTAACATTCTCACCGTATAATGATTTCAGTCCGCACAGAAAAATTCACACTTAAAGTTCCTACCTTCTAAAATGTAAAAAGATACAAAATTTGTACCCCAAGGCAAGAGACATTTTGCAAAGGTCACTCCCTTCTATACTAGTGTTTTTAGAAAGACACAATGGAAGAAAGAAGATTTGGTTTTCTGAAAATATATGCTCTTAACTAGGCTATAAAAGGAAGTCGTTCATCCAAAAAGGAAAAAGTCAGGAATATAAGGATCCAAAAGGAGATATCTTTAGGGCTTTCTGGCAGTCTTTCCTTAGAGCTGGTTTTTCTACTAAAAATTAAATATCTTCTTTTTTTTAGAAAACAAAATGTACGTAGAGATATTACTGTGAGGAAAAATGTTTACTAATGTAATTTATAAAAGATATATCACTTTAGTAAGATGTACCCATAACAATTAAAACATGCTCATTTTTCCTTTCTTCCAATAACAAATCTAGGCTGGACTGTCTTAAGGTAATAATTCCTTAGTTAACTACTCCAAATCATCATGAGACATTAAGAAGTTTAAGATTCTATTCTCCAAGCAGACTATCAGTCAAGTACTTATGTAAGTTTAATAAATTTTTTGCCTATATACAAAATAATTAACATGACCATAATTCTCAATTTTTCTTGATATTCTATTCATCACGCTTTTCTAGGCATGATGTTCTGGCAACTGTTAAATTTTCCAAGGAGAGAAATAATGATTTTAGGAATCCACCAATTTCAGAGTATGATTCTATCATAGTATCAAAATATGATTCTATCTTAGTTTTATCTTGTTCTTTCATCTGGGGCTTATTCCTCTGCTGTCTCGTTTTGTCTAATTTTTTGTGATTGCGGTTTTCATTCTGCAGGCTGCAGGGTTGTAGTTCTGCTTGCTTCTGCTGTCTGCTCCCTGGTTTATGAGGCTGTCTAAGAGGCTTGTGCAGGCTTCCTGTTGGGAGGGTCTGGTACATGCCCACTGGTGGGTAGAGCTGGGTCTTGCCTCTGTGGCACGCAGGGCCGTGACAAGGGGCATGTCCAAAGGGCTGTGGGCTCAGAAGACTTTAAGTGTCCTTTCTGCTGTTGGGTGGGGTTGTGTTCCTGCCCTGTTGGTTGTTTGGCCCAAGGCGTCCCAGCACTGGAGCCTACAGGCTGTTGGGTGGGGCCAGGTCTTGGGGAGAAAATGGTGCCTTCCAGAAGGGCTCACGCCAGTGAGTACTCTCCAGAACTGCCACCAGCCATGTCTTTGTCCCTACAGTGAGCCACAGCTGCCCCCACCTCTGCAGAAGACCCTCCAATAGTAGCAAGTAGGTCTGGCCCAGGCTCTTGTGGGGTCACTGCTTCTTTCCCTGGGTCCTGGTGTGCACAAGACCTTGTGTGTGCCCTCCAAGAGTGGAGTTTCTGTTTCCCCCAGTCCTGTGGAAGTCCTGCAGTCAAACCTCACTGGGTTTCAAAGCCAGATTCTCTGGGGTCTCCTCTTCCCATTGTCAGACCCCCAGGCTGGGGAGCCTGATGTGGGACTCAGAACTTTCACTCCTGTGGGAGAACTTCTGTGGTATAATTATCTTCCAGTTTGTGGGTTGCCCACCCAGTGTGTATAGGATTTGATTTTATTGTGATTACGCCCCTCCTACCATCTTGTTGTAGCTTCTTATTTGTCTTTGGATGTAGGTTACCTTTTTTGGTAGGTTCCAGCATTTCTCCGTAAATTGTTCTTCAGCAGTTAGTTGTGATTTTGGTGTTTTCATAAGAAGCAGTGAGCTCACATCCTTCTGCTCTGCCCTCTTGTCTCCATGTCTATATATTTCTTTAAATAATTCACAGAACATAAATACTGCACTGAAAATAAGAATGCTAAAGTTGTTCTATGGGGTGATTTATAGCTCAGTGTTACTCATAGATCATGAATTCTCCATGTTATTTTTCAGGGATTTATCTTGAATTTAGCAAAGTATTTACAGTAGTGTATCCTAGTTGCCATTCACTCATAAGAAATTTGTGGGTTAACCATTTGGAATTCTTAAAAGTATTTTTGTACTAATTTTTTTAATGCTACTATTACAAAGCTTTATACTTGTAGAGTACTCCGAAAAAGAAGTCACCTGTATTCATCACTGATCTTTTCTGCTCCCCTGTCCAATGGATAAGGGAGAATTATCCTTCTTTATTTATTAATTTAGTTTTTGGCCACACCATGCGGCATGTGGGATATTAGTTCCCCAACCAGGTATGGAACCCATGCCCCCTGCAGTGAAAGCATGGAGTCTTAACAACTGGACAGCCAGGGAAGTGCCCAAAAGATACTTTATCACTTCTTTTCCTTCTTTATTTATTGATTAGAATTCTTTTCATTGCAAATGATATAAACCCAATCACAAATGAGTTAAGTAAAAAGATAAAGTTTTGTCTCCTCTAACTGGAAAGTCCAGGGGAGAACTTGCCTCAGGCATGGCTTGATAAAAGAAATAAAGGGATAAAATGGCACCAATACTCTTTATTTCTAGAAAAACTGTAGTATATTTTTATTGGACTGGCTTAGGTCACATGGACATGGCTGAACCGATCATCGTAGCCACAGAAATATAAGAAAGTAATTGGCTGAGGCCTGGATTGAGGTTTGGGGATAGACACCCAGATGAAAGTTGGGGCTATTGGCAGAAGGAAGCAGAGATGCTGAGCGGCAAACAATCAACAGCCACAACTCCAACCCGGGGTTCTCTGTGATGCTTCAGACAGTCCATTCATACGCACAAGTTGCTTTACCCAAAAGATGTCCCAGTCTAGGAAGGAGATAAGTAGCAAATTACAAGTGCAAAATGTAGGAATGAAGGACATTTGGGTCTTTTCTCTTGAGGCCTTTGTTGCGGACCCCAGTCTTTCAGAAAAATGACTCTTTATGTCAGGACTCCAAATATAACTTCCATTTCAAGACAGATTGCCCTCTCTACAACTACCTGGCCCCTGAGACTAACTGTGCCCCCCACACTGAGCTCCAGCATCCCATCACCTCCCATACAAAGCCAGTTTCATCAGTTGAATTGTATTGCTTTACCTGGGCGACTTTAGTATACCTTCCTTATTTATCTTTCTCAAAAAATCCTTAGACATTATAGTCCAGACAACTTGGGCTCTTTTCTCCAATCATATTCTTTCTTACATCTCCTGCCTTTGACTCATCTCCAGTGAGAGGTTGTATATACCCTTTCATAATTAAGGAAAGCAATGTGGTCCAGTGGTTCAGGCTCCGGAGTGAGAGTGCCTGAATTGAGATACTGACTCTGCTTAACTAGCTATGAAGCTTTGGACAAGCAGCTTCATAATTCAACTTCATCTGTAAAATCAGGAAAATTTCATCTTCCCTAGCTAGATAGACAGGTAATAGATTACATATTACATGTTACATATATGATACATATATCACATCATATATATTGGAGGATATATATATCCCCTATGGTTGTTGAGATAATGCCTGGGAAGAACTCGCACATAGTATCTGCACATAGTGAGCCTTCAAAAGATATAAATGTCTGTATTATGACTGATATTGTAACTACCACCTTTCCCACTCCCTGGAGTGTCCCAGCTTCCCACCATCAACAGCTTTTCTTTCCAAGACTGCCCATGGGTGATGAGCTAGGGGAGGAGTGGGGAGAGGGAGCTCAAGACACCAGGGAGGGTCTCTGGGAACAGGATGTTCATTCAGAGTAGAGTCCCCATTCCGCAGCTCCCTGGTGCCTCTTCTCCACTCCTACTCCTCCCAGGCTTTTTCCACGTTCTTTCCTCTCCTGTGAGTAATTCCTTTGCCTTCCTTTCCCTCTCATCCAGCCCACGTTTCTGAGAATTCAAAGAGCCTCTGAATCTCCCAGCCTGACATTTCAGCCACTGGCCTTTCTCTATAAATTTCCTAGTCATTAGGGCTACTTCAGATGCAGGTGACTATTGTCAAAAGAAATGGACTGGGAAAGGAGGCATTATCAGGGTCCTGTGAAAGGAGGAAGTATTTGAGATACAAATTAATACCCTAGAATATTATCCAGTCACAATTTTGGTTTTTGTTATTCTTTTTGTTGTTGTTATTCTAACTGATGTTAAATTAACATTAGCATTTCCAAAACTCATCCTTCCAACAACATATGTAGAGTTGAATTTTTATTTTCCAGGAATAAACAAAAAGAAGGAGGTAAGTTTAGATTACGTCTTTACCTTGGGAGAAGTATTTTCAACCCAACACTATCCATTGAATGGGACATTTATTATCTTTAAAGCAATAAATCCCTCACTGAATAAATTATTCCACATCCCGGCAGTGAAAATGATACAGCCATTGAAAGAATGAGGTAGACCTCTATGTGCTGCTATAAAACAATCTTTAAGACATTGTTAAAGTTAGAAAAGCAAATTATAAAATTATTTATTCTCGTGCATATGTGTTTTTTAAATAATGCTATTTAAATTTTTTAACATGTTTTTAAATTATTCATTGACTTTTAAAAAATAAATTTATTTATTTTTGGCTGCGTTGGGTCTTTGTTGTTGCGCGCAGGCTTTCTCTAGTTGTGGCGAGTGGGGGCTACTCTTCCTTGTGGTGTGTGGGCTTCTCTTTGCAGTGGCTTCTTTTGTGGAGCATGGGCTCTAGGCGTGTGGGCTTCAGTAGTTGTGGCATGAGAGCTCAGTAGTTGTGGCTCATGGGCTCTAGAGTGCAGGCTCAGTAGTTGCGGTGCACGGGGTTAGTTGCTCCGTGGCATGTGGGATCTTCCTGGACCAGGGTTTGAACCCATGTCCCCTGCATTGGCAGGTGGATTCTTAACCACTGCACCACCAGGGAAGTCCCTTCACTGATGTTTATACATGAAAAATTTCTGGAAGGAACTACCTCTGGTGAATGAAACTGTGGGTTAAGTGTCAAATAATCACTTTTAACTGGATATACCTTTTTTTGTTTGATTTTTTGCCGTGTGTTCATCATTTCATAATATGAAAATAAAGAAAATTTAGTTCTTTAATACATTTGAAAGTTTATGTTCCTTCAAAGCTTATGCAAGTTATGTCAGCAAGGGACACAGATTTATGCTTACAAAAATAAAATGTGGCTCAGGCATGGGAAATTAATTCAAAATCCTGTCCTTAAACTGTCTTCTCTCCCTGCAGCGTCCTGAGAAATACACATACACAGAAGGCAATATACACTCAGACGGGAATGGCACCAAGTAAACACGTTATTGCTCCGAGTCTGTGGCCCTGCACACTAAACCAGTCTAGACTACCAGGAGACTCCTTTTGCCTAGGTTAGGTGAGCCTATGTAACCCAGAATCAAAACAACACAAATGGTCTCTTTTTCCCCTTTTCTTCCCATGCCTTCAACCAAATATGAGGTTCTCCCACTCCAAAGCACAGAAGGCTGATACAGAACACACCAGAAAGAAAAACAGTCCAGGCGATAGGGCATTTGCCCATGCCCCAGGCAGTGAGAGCTGATCTACAGATCTGAGCCCAGATTGCTCTTGGGAAACAGGCTATCAACTGGGTGGCATCAGCGGAAGGCTTCCAGGACAGTTGGACCTCAGGACAGAGGCAGACCATACCGAGAACTGTTGCCCTAGGCACCATCATTGACCCTGTACAGGGACCTCCACTTTGGGGTGCGGTCAAGTGCACTGTCCTGAACCATCCTTGGTCAAAGAATAAGGAAGACGACCCACTCCTGCTGGGCGATAACCCCAACAAGGTAAACTTTGTAAAGAGTATTTCTTCAAGATCCAGCTATGTGTGTGCAGACACCATCTGGTTGGCAATGTCACTTTTTAAAATGTATTTTCAAGGGCTTCCTTGGTGGCGCAGTGGTTGGTAGTCTGCCTGCTAATGCAGGGGACACGGGTTCGAGCCCTGATCTGGGAAGATCCCACATGCCGCGGAGCAACTGGGCCCGTGAGCCACAACTGCTGAGCCTGCGCGTCTGGAGCCTGTGCTCCGCAACAAGAGAGGCCGCGATAGTGAGAGGCCCGCGCACCGCGATGAAGAGTGACCCCTGCTCGCTGTAACTGGAGAGGGCCCTAGCACAGAAACGAAGACCCAACACAGCCAAAAATAAATAAATAAAAATAAATTAAAAAAAAATGTATTTTCAAGTGGTCACCAGTGTATTTACCTTGATTAAATGTGTCATCTTTCATTTCAGAATTAATTGGAATTAAATTTGGCTAGTATTCTACAGACATTAACATTGAGAAGCCAACTGACAAAAAACATCAAATCAAATGGAACTCTAAGGAATAATTCTTTGAAATAACAACATCATCTTTAAGTGGTTTTCCACATGAGGTAGCACTTTAATGCCCAATCCCAAACATTATCTCTCCACAAAAAAAAAACACAACACCCAAAATAGAGTCAGATGTGCAGGCTATGGCACATGTTTCAAATGTTTGTTGGTCTAACATTTGAAATACTGGTCAAAGGTGTTTATTCATAACATCTTTAACATCCATATATGCCAGAATTTCAGTGCCTAGAACATAGTAGGCCACCAACAAATATTTGTAGGAGGAATGAATGAACACTCAAAAGTTAAGAAGTCTTAAACCAAAAGAATATTTTTTCTATTCTGTGAACACTGTTTATTACCATTTTTATTCAATTATCTCATTTTTTTATTGTATCTCCCTTAATTATATTGTGGCTTTGATCATCTTCAGAACTGAAAATGTTTCCTGGTAATATAACAGATAATAATATACATGTGCTATGTCACCTCACTTCTTCTCCATCAACTATATATTTAAGAGACTGTTGCTGCTATTTTGAATTTGCTAAAGAATTTAATGAATATGTTTAATAACTCAGAAATGAAAATGTATATTAAAAATATCAGAAAAGAACTTAGATAAAAAATGTCTAAAGGAAGTAGAAATGTAAGCATAAAATAATAAATAATCAGAATCAACAGTAAAGAATTAACACTATACAAAATCACATCTATGCTGTAGACCCTGGAGAACCAATGTCAAATCTCTTCCAGGATACATAGGAAAAGGACTAAGAGAAGAACATGCTAAAAAAGAGAATGATGGATGTGGAGGGTAAAGAAGAGAGATCTGGAAATACAGACATGATAAAAGGCTGGAACTAGTGGAACTGAAGAAGCAATTTCAAACACATATGAACAGGAAAGGTTAGAGTTTGAAAATGAAAGTGATTCATAGTGGTAAAAGGGAAATGTTTATGTAAAAGAACCAAGACCTATATAAATCCTGGTGGATCTTTTTTTAACTGAAATTCATATTGAGATCATTGTAAGCTCATCTACAGCTGTAATAAATAAGACAGGGAGATCTCATGTACCCTTTACCCAGTTTCCCTTAATGGTAGCAGCTCACAAAGTGTAGTATAATATCATAACCAGATTATTAACATTGAAAAAAATCCACCCATCTTATTCAGATTCCTCCAGTTTTACTTGTACTCATTTGTATGTGTATATATTTGAATTGTATGTGTATTTGGTACAATTTTATCACATATGTAGATTTGTGTATCCACCACCATAGTAAAGATGCTGAACATTTCGATCAAAAAAGAAAAAATATCAGTCTGGATCTTTTACATCACCCACACAAATGGATATGTCTCAATGTGTCTGTTTTCTGATGACAACTCAACTGGTTAAACATAGGCACCTCTGGTTATTAGTATTCAAATTTCATGGCAGTGCCTGTAGAATCAAAGTCCTGATCCTAGGTCAGTGTCAGCTGTAGCAAAGATGTTTGTTTAGTTGGAGGGACAGGATACCAGGGTTGATAAAAACCAGAAGCCCCTATTGGTGTAAACCACCCAGGATGTAATCAGCACAATGTATTAGAGGATTATTTAGTATGCATGTAGTTAAAAATAATGGTTGATAGACTGGGGCCAGATTGTAAAGTGTAATGTATACCAGACTAGATACATTACATTTTATTCTGTTGCAATGGGAAACCATCAAGAGATTTTAAGTAATACAGCGACATGATTTCGACCAGGAATCAGCAAACTGCCCAAGGCCCAAACCTGGCTCACTGCCTGTTCTTCTAAATAAAATGTTATGGGAACATAGCCACACTCAGTCCTTATGTATTATCTATGGCTGCTTTTGCTCTACAATGGGAGAGTTGAGTAGTTGCGACAGATACCAAGACTGTATGACCCATAAAATCGAAAATACTTACTATCTGACCCTTTACAGAAAACATTTGCTGACACTTAATTTAGACTAGTGTTTTAGAAAGAATTCTGGTGGCAGAAAAGATTAGACAGAGGCCAAGGAGACAGCTTACGAGGTTCATCACTTGTGAATGTTTTCAGCATTCCCAGTGAATGAAAGGTGGGGAAGACTTCTCTGAGACTGAAAATCTGCATTCTTACTGACACTGCCAGTACCTTGTAAAATCCAGGGCTGGAAGAATTCTGAATCACTACTTATAAATTATCTTCCCAAATTCCATACTCCTTAGTCTACTAGAATAATTAAAACTTCATCAAAATGCCAATCTTTCATACAATTTCATTAAAAAATCCCCAAACTTCTTTCAAGCACTTATAGTTAGGCTTACATTTACCAAGTGCAGAAGCTGGAACACAAATTAGATACATGAGACAGTTCCTGTCCTTGAAGAATTTGGGGCCTATTGAGTCACAAGTTAATTTCCCAGTTTCCAAGTAAAGTAGTAACAGTGGCCTAAGAATTAAGGAGACTATACTCATTTCTTACTTTGTAGGAATACCAATATCAATTAACCAATTAAATCTTCTCTTTCAACCTAAACTGTGAGTCATAAAATGTCTACATCAGTATGTCCCAACCTGTTTCATGAGAATATGGTTCTATTTCAAAAAACATGCAAACTTCCACTTACTTCTAAAGAATCCCAAAGCACATTAGAAGTGAAAAATTCTAAGTCCAGGATTTAAAAAAAAAAAAAATTCTGGCTAGTTGTTTCCCAAACTAAATTGGACATAGAAGTTTTTTTGTACCTTAACACCTATTAGCAACCCGGAATTCCCCATAATTTGGGAAATGGTAATTATATAATTCCAAGCAGAAGAATTTAAATTTAACAATTTTCTAAACAGAAGTATGATGTTTGCCTATCTGGTGTTTGATACATGGTAGCAGCTTAGATATTCATTTACCTACCTGAATGTTTTACTGTTTGAGGTTATGTAGGCCCAACTGTAATCTCATTACCTTCGCAAAAAAAGCGGCATTTGCCTGCGTTTAGAAAAAATAAAAAATGACCATATGCCAAATGAACTTGGTTAAGTACAACCAAGTTTAAAGAATTGTTCAAATGTGACTTGTGACTTTATCAAGAATCCATTTATAAGTGCTGCTCCCTATATCATATTTCATTTTTCAAACCACCAGTTTCTACTATCTGCCAGTCATAAGTATGTATATGTATACATAAACATTTTTAATTAAACATTTTATTGATACATACCATATAACCAGAAATGTATACAAATTGTGAATTATCACAAAATGAACACACTGTCAGAAGACCTGTGGAACGTGAACAACGGTATCCTCATTAACGGGGGAAGAAATGAAAGCTTAGAGATATTATTTGACTTAGACACACAGCTGGTGGGTGCAGGAATTTGGAACAGACCACATCAATCAAGTCCCCTGGGGTTACCCAGTAGAATACTGCAAGCCCAACCCTGCCAGACAAAGAAGTACAAAAAACCAGAAATGGTCTTATACATTTCCTGGTTCGACTCTTAATTGTGTTTGCTTGCTTGTGCTTGTACCAGATCTGCAAGAAATCTGAACCTCTGAATCTCTGATTCTTCCATTTTTTTTACTCCCAGACCTCCTAATTGCTCCTCCCTGACTCTGTCTGATGTCCTGGCTTCCTGACCTCCATCTTGTTCTTGGCCATATTGAACTACTGACTCCCAGGTCTTCATTTCCTGACTCCCAAATCACTGGCTTAACTCAGACCCTGACATCTGTCTGGCTGTCTCCTGACCCCCTACTGGCCCAACCCAAGCCTGCTGCTGCCCACACAACTGCATCACAGACATTCCCAGGGGAGGGGTTGACATTTTTCACTGAAACCATCTCAATCATTTGGAACTTTTGCCAATCAGGCAACTGTTCTGCTGCTGACTTTCAGGGTCACTCCAGGATTAAGCAACACATTATGTTTCCTAGGAGAGAAGGATTACATGTCAGTTGTAACTTAGCCGTATCAGCAGTAACTACTTTTAGCACAGTCTATTCAATTTACTTAGTTTAAGATGAGATACAGAAGTATGGGTTGGGGGGGAAGCCTTGTGTCATTTTCCCCTTTGTCTTCTCTTTTGAATTCTCAACTGTCTTTAATTAATTAAATGTGTTAACATCATGAGTTTGGCTTCTGAAGCTACTTAAATTTCTTGAAACAAAGTGAATTGAGCAGATCTTCTTAGTGTCCGTAATCTGTAGAGCCATGGAGGTCCTGTGTTCTCATGTCATTTGAATGTTCTTAACCCTGACGTCAAAAGCTGAATCAAAATGAACTCAAGGTTCTTGGCTCCGTCAAAACTGCCTGAAACTGAGCAGGACCCTGTAGGGCTCCTGGGCACAGAAGCCTTTGTGTGTCCCTCATTTCTTGTAGGGAACAGACTCTAGCCTCCATGACTTTCCCTGAGTTCCAAAGGGCAGATTCAAATAGTTGCTAATCCAGGAAGGGAGGGGATGCAGAGACAAGGAAGGAATAGCCAAGAAACAACAGTGCAGCCTTGGGGCAGGGTCTACCTCAAGGGATACACATAACAATGTCTTTAAGCTCTTTATATAATTAAAACCCAACAAATGGAAGATGTCAGCATTCTTTATACCAGAGAAGACCACCTGAGGCCAGATTAAAGGAACCAAAGAAGCTCATCCAGAAAATTACCTGAGACCAGATTAGAGGAGTGCAGGCCCTGCACACACCCTAATCTTATCATCAACTCCACCCTTGAACTGTTGCTATAAAAAACCTCACCAAATCCTTTCAGGTGGGGACACACAGTTTCTGGGGCAGGAGCCCACTCTGTCCCCCTTTGCCTGTGAAAGCAATAAAGCTATTCTTTTCTACTTCACCCAAAACTCTGTCTCCGAGATTCGATTGGGCACCAGTGCACAGAGGCTGAGTTTTCAACATCATGCCCACTTCTGAAAAAAGGTCCACACTGACCTCTGCACACCCATGGTGAGTCCCTGAAGAGGGTGACACTGCAGCATGAGAACCAGTGGTTATTGAAAAAAACTACTGTCATTGTCTTGGGTCAGTTTAGTTTCCAATGGCTGTGTGAGATGAGCCCTTAATCCAATGACCATTATTAGACACATTCAGAAAAACCTCTACAACTTAAAACAAAAGATATTCTAACCAGAATAGAAAACATACAATTTTTATTAATCACAGAGAAAAGGTAAAGAGATATAAACAACAAACAGGTTTGGTAGAAAGGAGATTACACTGCAGGAAAATCATGATAAATATGCACCAAACCTGTTTAGAATTTTTAAAAGGTTTGTAAACAATTATGCCATCTTCCAAATAGATTATTTCATGCTAATTGCCATTGGTGAACATTGTAACTTCTCCACAGTGTCTACTCATTGCCCCAAGTATCTCAGCTCTAAGAATGCGAGTCTCCCACTCCAAAGGGACATTCAGTTAAGAGACGACCATTTGTTGGCTTTTACTTTACCGAGTCACTATGCCAAGTGACTTACATTACTTCCCCTATGGTTTCCTCACAGCAACTCTTATTTATAAATAATTTAAAAAACTGAGACAGAGAGAGGCTAAGTAACTTGCCCACAATAACACAGTTAGTAAGGAAGAGCAAAAGAAAATGGAGAGAAAGAAGGAAGCAGGAAAAGGCACATAAGGAGGAAACTGTAAAACCCAGACAGGGGACTTCCCTGGTGGTGCAGTGGTTAAGAATCTGCCTGTCAATGCAGGGGACGTGGGTTCGAGCCCTGGTCCAGGAAGATCCCACATGCCACAGAGCAACTAAGCCCGTGCACCACAAATACTGAGCCTGCACTCTAGAGCCCACGAGCCACAACTACTGAAGCCCATGCACTCTGGGGCCCTAGTGCTGCAACTACTGAGCCCACGTACTGCAACTACTGAAGGCTGTGCGCCTAGAACCCATGCTCTGCAACAAAGAGAAGCCACCGCAATGAGAAGACCACGCACCACAACGAAGAGTAGCCCCAGCTTGTTGCAACTAGAGAAAGCCCGCGCACAGCAACGAAGATGCAGCACAGACAAAAAACCAAAAAACCAAAAAAACCCAGACAGGGCCATAGTGAATGTATGCCCTTCAGCTCTGTTTTCAGGCTGCGGGTTTGGACAGCCATAGCTTGTAGTCAGACAAGATAGAAAGCTATAAGATATAACATAACATATAACACATATAAGTCAAGAAGAATAGGTGCCAAACTGAATGGAATATGTAATCATTGTTGTGTGGATTAGAATTTGAGAGTTGTTTTATGCTTTTTTTTTTTTTTTTTTTTTTTTTAAACTGCAGTCAATGCAGTGTTCCCTTTTTTTTTTTTTTTAAATTTTTATTTATTTATTTATTTATGGCTGTGTTGGGTCTTCGTTTCTGTGCCAGGGCTTTCTCTAGTTGTGGCAAGCGGGGGCCACTCTTCATCGCGGTGCGCGGGCCTCTCACTATCGCGACCTCTCTTGTTGCGGAGCACAGGCTCCAGACGTGCAGGCTCAGTAGTTGTGGCTCACGGGCCTAGTTGCTCCGCGGCATGTGGGATCCTCCCAGACCAGGGCTCGAACCCGTGTCCCCTGCATTGGCAGGCGGACTCCCAACCACTGCGCCACCAGGGAAGCCCTAGGCTGTTTTTGATTGTGTTTTTTGGGTTTTCTGTAATGGGCATGTAAGCTTTTAAATAATTTTTTTTTAAAAATGATTTTCTTCCAAAAAAGGGGTTTGGGGTTATGTATCCCACTCTTGTTATCAGAATACAGGCCAGTGAAGATAGATACATGTTAAGAGGAAATACATTTTCAATCTTCAAAGATAAATCAAAATGGTTCAGTATTTATCCTTAGAGCAAAGGCAGATTTATTAAGCCAAATATTTTAAATACTTATTTAAACCACTAGGACTCCTTTGTTCCCTAAGACTGGTGTTAGATTTATTTGTTTGAAATCTCCCGATAACCACAGTAATAAATAAGTAAATACTCTGAGGATATGCTCTCTGGTCTGAGTTTTTTATTTAAAAATAGACCTGTGAGTGTTTTTAGTTAATTACAGCTAGCAGGTCCCCATAAATCTTTAGAACAGAGCTTAACTGCCAAGAGAGTACCAGCTTCAGGGGCATTACCATGAGGTTTTATTTGATGTTCGTTATTATTCAAAAGGAATTTGTTTATAAGAGAAGGTATCCAAACCATCAGAGACAACAAACAAATGCCCTGCATGGCTGAGTCTATCAGTTATTAATTCATGAGTCATTTGGAAAACTCCTTTGAAGACCCTCAGGCAGTACAAATTTTGTTCAGTTCTGCTTTGCTCTTTGCACCAGAAACCACAGTCTCATTAACAGAAAATGAAGAAAACGTTCTCTGGACTGTTTAAAACACACATGCAACTGGATCCACAAGAGAAGACTGAAATAGCAGGCGTCATTTTTCGTGTGTGATGGTTTGAGAACTGCATCTCTCTTTTAGGTTTGTACATTGAATACCCACCACAGCACATCCTCATTGATTTAAAAGATGCTAAATAATATAGAAACATAAGCACCAGCAACTTTGTGCAAGAACAAAACCTCTCAAAAGACTGTAAATGCTAACATTACTGCTTACCTTCCCAACCACCTGGAGTGGAATTTGTCATCCATTCTTTACAGAACCATTTCATATATTTTATTAATATGGCCTCTAATTATGATTAACTGGGGAATCCAGGCTCTGCCCAAACAAAGTTAAGCATTTGCAATTGGGAAACATTAGAGATGGTTTCAACATATTTCAGGGAGAAGTGTTTTCAGAAACATTCATAATGTGTGTCTCACTGGGTGAAGCCTGGCATCTGAATCCACTCCAGTACTGAGGAGAGTCCCCACGTGGGTGTGAGGGTTGCCCAGGTCTCCACAAGACTCTCCCCAGAGGTTCATGGCAATGGGGTAGAGTCATATCCAAATGTCAGGCTTCTACCCACTAATAATTTGATATTTTTCTCTCAGGAGAAATAAGGAAACTTTTGATAATCAATAGGAAGCAAAGGTTTTCATTCTTATGACTTTTTCAATCATAATTCTAAGTAGTCAAATCAATGTATATTATAAAACTTATGTTTTATTGAATTATAGAATCCATTGGATCTACTCACTTTTCTAGGATAAAAAGAAGCCTTTCACTTGTATGTGATTTCCTGGAAGATCTTTCTTCCACTGAAAATGAAGCCTACCTTCTAGTTGGTGCCTATCAAAAACACATTGTTTGATTGTCTCTAGTCCTGGGCTTAACTAACCAAGCTTTGCTGATTCTAGTATGATAGAACCGTTGTCCACTTCTTCCCCTTCTCTTTGTCAGTCCAGATGACAGCCAGTCTCCCGTTTCTTGTCCTCCCAGAGCTATACTGTGAATATTCCATCTCTAGCACTTGCGGGTCTGAAGCCCCCGCTCCCTGAATGCGCCAATGCTCCTGTTACCGACCTCCAAACATGCATCCAGAACCCACAGAGGTCTTCACCATATTTTTCTCCCCAGCTTCACCTCCCTTCCTGCTTCACTTCATGGCCTTACTTGCTAGACCCATTCTTTCAATTGCTCTTTTGCCCCTCTCCATAACCCCCTCCACCTGCTACTCCAACCTCACAGCAAAACACCAACCCTGGGTAACCCAACTGACCACTTTCACTGTACCCACACAAGGGCCACTGAGTACTTCCAGAGAATGGTACTATTTCCCATTCATACCAGACTATTTATAACTCCTTGTCATGGTAGCTCAGATCTCTACATATTATTCCTCCTACATGAAACCCATTTCTCTTCCCCTAATTCTTTGCTAATCTTATTTGCAAAGGACTTGCTCATGAATATAACCTCTGAGAAGCAGCTATTGGCTCTTTTCTACCTGCAAACTCCCCCATTTAAACATTCTTCTATACGTCAAATTATCCTGAGCATGCCTCTAACACAGCATTTATCTAACTCAACAGTAATTACTAGCTTACCCATCTATCTTCTGCATTAGACTGTGGGTTCCAGATGGAAAGAATACCACAGAATTGGATTCCAGCCTGATAAGTTATCAGAATTACCAAAGGTGCTTTTAAAGTACACATTCCCAGACATTATCTTGATTTACTGCATCAGATTATCTGGAAGTGAGATCCAAGAGTCTATATTTATAAGCACTTCCTCGGGTAATTTTAGTAATTAACAAGATTTGATTATACTTGCCTAGAGTACATTCTATAGTACTTAGTACAAAACAGTAGCTCAATAAATATTTTATGGCAGGACAAAAGGGGCAAAGCATTGGGAGAAAGATAGCTTCTAAAATGGCTTCCAGTTATCTCCACCCCCCGGTATCCACATCTTCTGTAATCCCCTCTCCTTGTGGGTGAGCTGGATCTGGTGACATGCTTCCAATGACTAGAGTAAGACGAAAGTGATGAGATGGTACTTTCGAGATTAGAATTGTTAATAAATCAAAAATACACATTAAATAAGGTGCCTTTAGACAGAAACACAAAAAAACAAGGTTACGTATAGAGCAGGTGATGAAAATATGACTAGAAGCTCACAGGAACCTAATCCTGTATTTCCCCCAGGAACAATGACTCAGTATTTGCTAATTCTGTGGTGATTTTATAGAATATAACTACTGCAAGTAAATAGAATCAAATGTACTAGAAATTTTGCTTTAAACCCTTCATCTGTTTGTTTATTACAATACAATTTAAATGTGGAGATGGTGAGAGCTCAGTGTCTTAGTAGAATAAGGTTTGAATGTGAGGATGGAGAAGTGTGTGTGAAATATTCTTTCTTATAAGCTGATATGAAATATACTTTCTTATAAGCTGATATGAAGGGAAGACAAGATAGGATGGTAGTCAAATGGAAAATGAGGGCCAAGACTTATCCATCTGGTTAGCATATCTATATGTTGAAAGAAGAGGCAGTTCAGTTAGATGTTAAATATGGAGAAAAAGTAATTATAGATCAAGTCCTGGACAGGTTGGGGAAAAGTGGGATCAACAGTTATTTGATAAATTGGTAGATTGTCTTTGAAATCAGGGATACTGCTACCTTTGGAAGAGAAGGGAATCAGATAAGGAAGCATGAGTCTTAGATAACATTATAAATGAAAAGTAGAAAATTGAGAAGTTTTTAGTTGCGATGCTTGATTTTATTTAATGTTATTTCCTAGAAGAGAGAGAGGATGAATAGAAGAATATAACAAGTTGGCAAGTTCTGGAATGGTAAGAATGAACTTTGATTGGTCAAAGATAACATTTCTTTTGACACTGATCTTTCTATAAGACTGGCTACTTGATTTTCCTATGAAATAAAATTTAAGTTCTAATAAGGATTTCTTCTTTACAAAGTGTATCTCTCTTAAGTTTCTTGCCTGTTCATGAATCGTTTAGTTGTTCTGCAAGTATTCTTTAAGATTTATTGTGTCTACCTCAATCCTCTAAACTCACATCTACCTATACAAACGGGAGGAATAGCAGAAACCAGCAACTCATTGTTAAAGTTTCCAGTTGGTACCACTTATTTGGAAGTTAGTTTCTCAGATACATCCTTAAAATAGAGCCATTTTAAATGAAAATGTGAGCAGTCACCAAGAGCAAGAATTCTTTCAAATTTATAAATTGATTCATAAAACTATGCTTAGGTGTAAGAATGAAAATGAATTAATCAATAAATATTCATTCAATGTCTATATATGCATAGTATATTTTATTTTATTTATTTATATTTTTTTAAACATCTTTATTGGAGTATAATTGCTTTACAATGGTGTGTTAGTTTCTGCTTTATAACAAAGTGAATCAGTTATACATATACATATATCCCCATATCTCTTCCCTCTTGTGTCTCCCTCCCTCCCACCCCTCTAGGTGGTCACAAAGCACCGAGCTGATCTACCTGTGCTATGCGGCTGCTTCCCACTAGCTATCTATTTTACATTTGGTAGTGTATATATGTGCATGGTATATTTTAATAGCAAGAGATAATAGGGAAAAATGCATGAAATGTCTTCAGATCCCAGTCTTCAGAGGACTTTTGATCCAGCTGAGGACACAAGACATACACACATAAAAAGATAATCTAGATTTCAATGTGACATATGGACAATAAAAATAGGTTGATGAATCTGACAATAGTTATAGGACTGCAGAGGAAGGGGCATAACTGTGTGCTGGAGTGGTTGAGAAAGGTGGTGTTTGAATGGGGGTTGGATAGATGTGAACAATTTTCAAAAGTAGAAAGGGAAAGCATGTGGTATTCAAACCAAAGGAAATGCTTTTAAAAATGCAAGGAATATAAACTATGCCATGTTCGGGAGCCTATACCTAGACAAATATGGTTAAAATATAGATGCCATTCAATTTGTAAAATGTGCTCAGAACACTTACCACAGTCTAACCCTGTTCTAGGAGCTGGGACATCACAGTGAAGAGGTCGAAGAGGTCCAGGGGAGATGTCACTTCTCAGGGAGTTTATAGTCCAGTGGGTGGAGGCAGGCAATAAATAAGTAAACAAAAATAAGGATAAGTTCTGTAAAGAATATAAAATAAGAAAGTAGAATAGAAAGTACACGGAACTCTTGCATAGGTTGGATGATCAGGGAAGACATCTCTGGGAAGGTAGCATTTGAGCTGAAATCTGAATGACCAGAAGGAGTAAGCCATGTGAAGCTCTGGGGAACCGACACCCCAGTCAGAAGTGGCAGGAAGGGCAAGACCATCAGGAAGGAACAGGCTGGCATGTTTTGAGTAAAAACAAGACCAGTGTGATGGAACCTAGTGAATGGTGGCGTGAAACGGTAGCAGAAGAAGGAAGCCAAGCCATGCAGGGCCTTGGAGCCATGGTAATGAATGCAAACTTGAATCTATGAAATATGGGGAATAATTGGATGGTTTTAAGAAGGGGAGTGATATAACTTGATACAAATGTTTTAAGATTCCTCTTTATGTGGAAGTTGAGATTTAGACGAAGACATGGAAACAGGAAAATATTTAGGAGTCTATCACAGTCATTTAGTAAGAATGATGGTAACTCAGAGTAGATGGAAGCAGTGGATGTAATAGGAAATAGTTCAATTTGAATGTAGTTAACAGGTATCCTGGATAGAATGTGGTGATGAGTTGACTATGACAGGGTCATGAAGGAAGCGTAAGAATCCAGGACGACATATAACCTTTTGACCTGATGGTGGATGCAGATGCCATGTACTGAGATGTGGAAGCCTGGGGAAGCAACAGGTGACGGAAATAGGAATCAAAAGTCTTTGTTTTGGACATACAACATGTGAGACGTCTATATCTAAGTTGAGATGTCAAGTAGTCAGTTGGATTTGAAAATTAACACGGGGGGTTATATTTTAGTTAAGCAGTGTTACAAAGGTACAGAAAAATTGATGCAGATTGTGCAAATCTTGAATAAATGTTAAGAATATGACCTTTAATTTGCAGGAATAAGAACCATTGAGTGTCTCTGTGAAGATAGTGACATAGGTGTTTTAGGAAGTTTTATAGGACTGCAGGTGTAGGGTTGGAAGAACCTAACAGAGTCTGGGGGTGAATGGTCCACTAGGAGGTAACTGAGGTCATCCACATTCAAGAGGATTAAAGTTATTTTCCATAGAAACATAATTTAAAATGAGAACACTAGCCAAAAATTTTTTTTAATGTTTCTGATTATGTGACCTCTGGGAGACTAAAGTTTAGATTTTTTTTTCACAATTTTTGTGCCATATGCTACTGTTTTTCACCAAGTGAAGCATAAACATGACAGTTTCTACATACCCAGCTGACAGCGTTTATGGTGGTCAAAATCCCTATAAAACCAGCTAAGTCTGTCAAACAACCCCTTGTCTGCAATCTGTTCTGCCCCTTTTTTATAGCTGACCTAACCAGAGGGGTACATATTCATTAGCCTGATCCGTGTGAAAGGTGGACAGAGCTTCACCCCTCATCCAGCTCACCAGGATCAATGCAGTGGCTTTTCCAGAGTAATTAAATCTCGAGTTCATAGCTAGAAATCAGCAAGTGTCCTGAATGTTTTCATCCTTCCCTTCTACTTCCTTCCTTTTTTTCTGTCCATCTTCAAACTCTGGCCTCTATTCTCTACGTTTCTATATTGAGTAGGAAAAGAACACAGAAGATTCCTTTCTGAGTGAATCAAAGAATCATGCCAATGGAGAAAAAAGATCATAAAATTTTTTCAGTCATCTTCAAGTAGATCCAAGCTTCAACAGATCCATGTGCTTGGTTATTCCCTAAACTTTCACAGCAGAAATATTCCCCGATCTACTGCAACTCAACTCTAGAACTGGTATCGTTAGGAAAGACTGAAGGAATTGCAAATAACACAATTCTGTCTCATTTTTTAGTTTTTTCATATACACGTTGTTGGCTGCCCATAAAGATGATGACCAAAAGATAGTTAAAAGAAACCATGTAAGCACTTTTTTTCCTAGACCTGTGCAGAAGCTTTTGACAAAAAAGTCCTCATAAATTACGCCTTTAAAGTAATCATGAAAGGCATATTTCCAGCTGTGTAGTACTGCAAAAGTCCATTTATTTTTCTGAATGACACCTCTCTCACTTGTGAAATTACTTTATTAATTCCCCCTTCACAGAGTTTTTGACATCATTAATATTTCTATGCTGAAACTAGTAGATTACTGTACAATATCATTCTTAATATTACGCTATGAGACAGCAAAGGAAAATCTTTCAATAAGTATGGAATTTTCTATATAGCTCCTGTGGGATAAACTTACCTTTTAAACAGAAAGGTAATAACACAACAGTTCAAATTACTTAATTAAAACAACTATAGTTAATGCAAAAAAACCTATTATCCATGTGGTAGGCAGCCCCTAACGTGGCTCCTAATGATGCCCAACTCCTGATATTCATGCCCTTGTGTAGACCCTTCCCCTTATATGTAGCTGGACCTAGTCACTCAATTTATCAAATAAAATGTGACAAAAGTGACAGGATGTGACTTTCAAGCTTAGGTTACAGAAGGACTATTTTCTATCCTGTTTGCTCTCTCTTGAGTGCTCACTCTGATGGAGGCCTGCTGTCAGGTTGTAAGCTGCCCTGTGGAGAGTTCCACATGCAAGGGAACTGGGGGAGGTCTCTAGCCAACAGCCACCAAGGAATTGAATCCTGCCAACAAACACATGGGTGAGCCTGGAAATGGATCCTTCCCCAGCCAACACCTTGAGTGCAAGACCCTGAGTTGCACCCAGATTTTTGACCCACCAAAGCTGAAAGATAATATGAGTTTGTTATTTTAAGCTATGAAGTTTTGGAGTAATTTATAACACAGCTCTAGGTAACAAATGAAATCCATATTAGCTGTGTTCATGGAATATAATTATGAGCAATTAAAGAGATTTCAGGTTTGCTATTGGTGGCTTATGATCAGTTGTCAATGTCGAGTGATTCTGATTGAGAGCCATAGAAGCACATAGAGCCATAGAAGCTCCATAGAAGCACATAGAAGCCATAGAAGCACATAGAAGCCATAGAAGCCATAGAAGCACATAGAAGCCATAGAAGCCATAGAAGCACATAGAAGCCATAGAAGCCATAGAAGCACATAGAAGCCATAGAAGCCATAGAAGCACATAGAAGCCATAGAAGCACATAGAAGCCATAGAAGCCATAGAAGCACATAGAAGCCATAGAAGCCATAGAAGCACATAGAAGCCATAGAAGCCATAGAAGCACATAGAAGCCATAGAAGCCATAGAAGCACATAGAAGCCATAGAAGCACATAGAAGCACATAGAAGCACATAGAAGCACATAGAAGCACATAGAGCCATAGAAGCTCCATAGAAGCACAAGAGCCAACAGTTCTATGAGAAGGAAACAGCCTCTAAATGGGCTACACTGCTTTTCTCAAAAGAAATTTATTCCCATCGACTTATTTTATACTTGGTAAACTTCTCTGCCTACTTTGTAGAACAGTATCTATAGAGTCTCCTCTTACTTAGAATAGACCCTTCTGTAAAACTTTTGCCAAGACTTCTGCCAACCTAGTATATGTCAAGAAGCCAGGACCTTTCCAAAAAACCAAAGCCTGTTACTTAATCCTCTCTGGATGAGATGGCATGCTTCCTTCTACTAAAAAATGGAAGCTCATAATCATGATATTTTCATTTGACTTTACTGCTAGGAAACTTAGAGTTAAGCTTAGTTAGTATGGAAAAATAATAAAACTTAACATCTCCAAATAAGCAGTAGATGATCTATACCCTGTCTTGGGCTAAAGACATACACTTTTTTTTTTTTTTTTTTTAAATTTATTTATTTATGGCTGTGTTGGGTCTTCGTTTCTGTGCTAGGGCTTTCTCTAGTTGCGGCGAGCGGGGGCCACTCTTCATCGCGGTGCGCGGGCCTCTCACCGTTGCAGCTTCTCCCGTTGTGGAGCACAAGCTCCAGACGCGCAGGCTCAGTAGTTGTGGCTCATGGGCCTAGTTGCTCCACAGCATGTGGGATCTCCCCAGACCAGGGCTCGAACCCGTGTCCCCTGCATTGGCAGGCAGATTCTCAACCACTGCGCCGCCAGGGAAGCCCCAAGACATACACTTTTAAACCACCCAGCTTGTTCTAGCAAGGGGGCATGAAAACATTGTTTTCCTTCATTACTTCTTCTGATAATTATAGAAATATTTTTGAAACAAGTATATTTCCTTTTTAGTACCGAAAAGAAATAATATTAATCTTTTGTTCCCTACTTGTAAGGTAAAGGAACTTGCTTAAAAATGTATCTCAAAACCAGAGTAGAAGAATCAATAAAAAATAATATTGACCATATCTGTCCCTGGGACTGGAATCTGCTTCCAAACCAAATTTAGTCTACCAGACTAAAGTTATCTGGGCATCGGCCAAAGTCCTGTGATGTACGTAGGGCCCAAATGGTACAGAAACCAGTAACTGACAACGTGGAGAGTGAACCTCTGCTTCAGGGAGTATCACACAACACTAAACGATGTAAACGAAAGACAAAGAATTTATCAATTATTGCCAAAATACCTAAAATTTCTTGGTTTTTTTGGGCAGTATATGTAGCTATAAAGGAAATATTCCACCATTTAGGAAGTAGGGAATATCTGGAGGTGACTCTTTTTAATAAGTGTTAATTAGGTTTCAGCTGAGGTATAGATGCTGACAAAAACATGCCTTTCATGGAGGTTTTTTTATCCACACCCCCGTCTCCCACTTCCTGACATTCAACTTCTAGTTTTCTCAATATATATATTGGCTTTGGGGTATCCTTGGAGAGACTTAGATGACAGGTCTTAGAAACCATAAGTGACCAGAGTTAATTCCCCTTTTCATTGCTATGATCAAAAGCTAGAGCTGTGAATTGAACTATTTTACTAGGAACAGTTTAAGATCAACCTTTTGCTCTTATTAATTTGGAGAATGAGAATTCCTGCATTTCAAATACTACTTAAAGTTGAAGATAGCTTTGAATCACTGAACTGCCAGCATTTTTTATTTGCTTCTGAGGCTAGTTTAAGTTGGAGGGGCATAGGGTTATCAAATATTAAAGAAGGATAAATTGTATTACCCTTGGATGGCTACATTCTTCCTACCAGATTTGTCATGTCCTAAGTTATACAAAAGTTGCTGTTATTTTGAACAACCCAGTAATATTGACCTTGATGGACGCAGTGCATTGCAGGAGGCAGGACCAAGGCATTGTGATTTCCTAGCTATCCAGGAAAAGCCATATTCAACACATTTTCCAATGACTTACCAAATTCCCATTAGAGTTGTATTAGTTTGCTAGAGCTGCCATAACAAAGTACCACGAACGGTGTAGCTTAGACAGCATAAATTTACTGTCTCACAGTTCTGAGGCTGGAAGTCCAAGATCAAGGTATGAACAGGACCATGCTCCCTTTGAAGGCTCTAGAGAAAGATTTGTCCCAGGATTCTCTCTTAACTTTTGGTAGTTTCTCGGCTTGTGGCAGCATAACTGCTTCACAAGGCATTCTCCCTCTATGCGTGTCTGTGTTCAAATTTCCCCTTTTTAAGGAAACCTGTCATATTGGATTAGGAGTCCACTCTACTCCAGTATGACCTCATCCTAACTTAACTAATTACATCTGCAACAGCCATATTTCCAAATAAGGTAACATTCTGAGGCTTTGGGGTTAGGACTTCAATGTATTAATTGGGGGGAAGGGGGCAATTCCACCCGTAACAGTGTCACTAAGCATTTCTGCTAACAAGTTATTTTGATAGACCACGGTGGCTCCTTTGGACGAGTGATGGTGCAAGAAGCATTCCTAGAAGAGAAGCCTGAGCTGGTAGCCAGGACAGAGTGGGAGATTTATCTACAAAGAAGACACCCTGATACCTGTTTAAAAATCAGAGGTAAACCCTGGGGTGAAATTGAATATTGAGTAGGGTCTAGGGAATGGGGCAGAAAAGAAGGTCCTGGCATTCACACCCAGGATCCCTGTCACCAACAGGGCTTTCCTGAGGGGATTGTATCCAGTCCAAGTTTCTCCCAGCAGCACATTCTATGCATAATTAAATACACATAGCCACCAGACAAGAAGGCAAAGCACATTTTTTTAGCATGTGGCATAGGTATCCCTCACTTCACAGAAATTTTGCATAATTCATTTGAGTTCATTTATGTCTGTTCAATAAGCTGATAGAAAACAAAAGCCAACCCCTAAATCCAAAGGAAACACCTATTTTAATTATGCACAAAATTAAAAGGAGGTCAAACTGGGAGCACAGAAAACAGGTTGCTGTAGAAACATCTCAGGGAATGGTAATAAACTGAAAGGCAGCTGAGTAAAGCCCCCTTTAAATGTTACATTTCTCAGCTTCATCACCAGGAAGCCACATAAAAAACATCTAAGAAAGCAGTGTTTTAACGCTTGTTTTTCTCATTTAGTTCTAACCCTTTTCAATACATGATACATGGTAGAAGGAAAAAACTGGGAATCAGGAGTCCTGGATTTCTTCTGCTACAAAGATGTGTGACCTTGATCAACTTCTTTAACCTCCGAAGTTTTAATTGCCTCAACTTCAAAACAAGGATCTGGTTTAGATGATCTCAAATGACATTTGCAGCTTTACCTTCTATAAGTCCTTGAAATCAGTTCTGCCGGGTACTAAATTCTAAAGTCTAGCAAACTTCCTTGGCATGGAACATTCCTATTTGTAAATATGTGTACATCGAAAAGGGGCCTATATGATGAATGGGGTGGCCTTGGCAACAAGCCTAAAAGCTAAGCAGTCACAAGTTATGATGCTTAATACTTACTTCAAATATCAAAAACCTTTTTTTAATACAATTTGGAATAATAATAATTTCCCCAAGAATTTGCAAACACTCAGAAACATCTTGTGATCTTGCCTCATACCTTGTGACCTGACAAGTAAGCTGTTAGACCAGCAGCAACATTTCATTGTAGCAAACTTGTCACCTTTATAGTGAGCAGCTGTGACCACTAATGGACTCAAAAGCTCCTCCTGGTCAAACTCATAAATATTTTCCCCCAAATTTGAGTTCATAAAGCAGAGGTCAAATACCTTTATTTCCACTCAACTATTCCCAAATTTAAATTATTAAATTAGTGACTTCTTCCCAGCATAGCATTTACAAGCTACAAAATGATAGACAGTAAATCTAAGGTGCAATTCATCTTTGGAATTATTTTTGGACAAATGAATTGAGGCCGCTACAAACAGGCAATGAATTAACTTCCCCATTAGCTCTGGCAGGGCAATTTCGTATCCGCTTATTACCTATTAAAGACAAGAAAAATGTGTAAGCATTTCTGTTGATGTGGTCAACTTCAGTTCTTTTGTTTTGCTTCTAGAATGCTTATAGTCTCAGATTTCCAGAGGAAATACATGCCAAACAACTAAAATCCTTTAGCGACTCCACTGCACAGCCCAAAATATCAGTAACATGAGAGCTCCTTTTCCTGTTTGCCACATGACAGTTCCTTATAGTTCACCTGGCAGAAAATGTAAGATTTCAATGGTAGTCCATAGGAAAAACTAAGCTGAAGGATGGGGCTAGGGACCCAATTGAGCTATGAGTCCAGGGTGATCTGAAGTCCAAATTGCAAGAAAGAGGACTTGTAAATCTTGTGTTCAATCAAGACTTATGTCTAAATCCCAAGGATCCATGTAATGGAGAGAAGCAATAGCAGAAGACTGTGAGGTGCATCTATACTTTGAGTCTGGTGGGTGAAAACATTATGGTCCATTGAGGCCCATTCCCTGTGAAGTCAGATGTCAGACCGTGACTGGGGATGTGAGGACCAAGATCCCGTATCTGTTGTAAAGAGAAAAGTAGGAAGCTTACGGTAGCTGGGTAGAAGGTCAAGGTCTTCTAGTTCCAGAGTAGAAAACTAGGACAACTCCAAGAATCAAAGAAGTCTAGGAATTTAGAACTATATCTCAGTAAACCCAGAGCCTTCCACAGGACCACCAGATTGTGGAATTAGGAAGTATAATTCAGACACCTCTCACCCACCTAAACAGCCACTCTAACCCCCAGGATAGTAAGGATGGAGCTGTTTTTAATTTATTTTTTTAAATTTTTATTGGAGTAGAGTTGATTCACAATGTTGTGTTACTTTCAGGTGTACAGCAAAGTGACTCAGTTATACATATACATATATCCTCTCTTTTTTTTAGATTCTTTTCTCATATAGGCCATTACAGAGTACTGAGTAGAGTTCCCTGTGCTATGCAGTAGGTCCTTATTAGTTATCTATTTTATAGAGAGTAGTGTGTATATGTCAGTCTCAATCTCCCAGTTCATCCTCCCCGCCCCCGCCATTCCCTGGTAACCATAAGTTTGTTTTCTACGACTGTGGCTCTACTTCTGTTTTGTAAAGGATGGAACTCTTGATGGCTATCTGGTTTGGCTCTCCCCATTTTAAGAACTCCACAGAGATGATGCTAGAAAATAAGCCTCTTGACAGTAAGACCCAAGGTGGTGTCAGGGCAGGCAGGAACTGACGCTGCTTGTCAAGAACATACTAACAAGTCCCGCCTTCCTCTCTAACCTGCAATCTGCCTTTTCCCTCCGTTAAGGTCTTCTGTTGAGGCTGGGGGTGGAGGGGAGCTCAAGTGGAGAAGGACAGAGCAACGTGGAAATGAAACTCGTTATTAACAACCATTCAATAGCACTAGTAAGATTCTTAGACTTGTAAACTGAAGGGTTTTAAGAATCGAGTCCCAACCAAATGAGGAAACTGAAGCACAGAGAGGGAATTGTCTCACTCAAGTTCACACAGCCTGTCAGTCACAGACAGGACTGGAAACAAAGCATCCTGCCTCTTAATCCAATATACATCCCACCACAAGACATGGTCATCAAAGCAGATGGTACCAAAATAAAGTTTGGGGGACAGTAAATATCCCAGGGACCCATGGTTATTTGTCCCACTTGACAACTAATTTATTTGGAGCTGACTGTATTCTTTTCTAATCACTATTGTGCCAGAATTACTTACGGCTTTTTAAAAAACATATCAGTCCTAACACTGCATTTCATGACCTCTAGAAACAAACAAACAAAAAATAACGGATGGATTTGGATCTGATGTTTCAGAACACTCCAGGAGGAGAATGACAAATACTAGAATGAAATATTGTACAGTCAGCCTAAGAAGCCCCAGGAAGCCCAGATTTACATGTAAGAGATGACCAGTTGCCAAGCATACCCTCAGAAAATGCCTGGAACTCAAAGGGCACCATTCGGAAAACAGTCATACAGATGCATTTTTCATATACAGCACTCGCAAAGCTTTGTTCCTAGAACAAGCTAACATTTTTCTAATTCCCAAATGTAATGCCAATACTTGATGGAAAAAAAAAAAAAAAAAGGTGGCAGCAACACACGTTAGAATGGACCTAGTTTATCCAGGTCAATAAAGTAGGATCCCAGATGACTCCTCACGTGAATCCTAACAGAAGTGGTTGGTTGGTTTCCAGATGAAACACCAGCTTTAGAAGCCAAAATGATTCTATGTCCCAGACAGTATATGACAGGACACTATACGCAGTGGGTGGAAAAAATGTCCATTTCCCCTTCTCCTGCCAGGTCACCGTGGCCATGTGAGGACACCCTTGCCCATTCCCAGTCGCCTCCTGCTGTCTCTGAGGAGTTTCTGTCCTGCGGCAACTGCTTGACCAGGACAAGAATTAAGCTAATTACTATGTGAAATATACATCAGTAATGACCAATGGAAAGTTCTTGGCAAAGCAAAGCAATGCTGAGTCTGTCTTTTGGATTGTTTATAATTCAAGCGCTCTGCAATGATTATGGAAAACAGTATGTTAGGAATATTGACAACTCGAAGGTAATGTTAGGTTGAGAAAACTAGGTACCTCGTTCATACAAAAAAAAAAAAAAAAAAAAAAAAAGCAAGACCAAAGGAGCATTTCATCTCTGGTCTGTACATTTCTGAAATCCTAAGAAGTGGCTTCCTATGAATTCTTTTGATCTTCACTCTCTGGAACACAGGGCAACAGAAAGGCAGATCCAGCATAAATGAAAGCCACATAAATGAAAGCTATAGATAGAATTAGTACTCACAACTCTGAGCATATGTTGACCAAGGGCTTTCCCTGTGGCCAGAGCCTATTTTACACTCCATTCTTTTTTTTTTTTTTTTTTTTTTCAGCAATTTCTTTTTATTTACAGTTTGTGTTTAATGCAAATCAATTCCATAACATGAGAAGTTACTATGAATCAAAGCATAAATACACAAACACAGTATACAATCCAAAATAGATGTACAGCATTCAGGTATGAAACAAAAGAGAACGTTCATTCACACACACAGTAGCTTGAGATCTTTGGATATGGTTGTTCCAGTGTAGATTTCTAAAGATGGAAAAAAAATGGCTTTGGTTATCAAGACTACTGTGGCCATATTAGATTTTGGAACATCTAAGCATCAGTGTGTGACCGTGCGAAGAAAAGACTTTAGGGAGTGCCTATTTTTAAACAGGTTTCTGTGCATCAAGACAGTTGTGAAAAGATTTACTTTCCAAAATCAAGCCCACTTTAGGCTTAGGACCAGGTTCTAACTATCTAAAAATATTGAATGATAACAGAAAATGTTCCAAGTGTGGCTATTCTGATTCAGTTTAAAAAGAAGTATTTACAGAAAAGAGTATAAAAGTTTTTCTGAATCTAATGTAAGCAAGCTTCCGGTCCTTCCCTTGCCAAATATATTTGATTTATAGTTTAGCTCCTTCACATATTTGCCTTTTTAATTTCAAGATTTGTCAATCTTACCTTCAAAACAGGTCATTTTTTAAACTGTAAAACGTATTTGACATATACAGAAATAAAAAGCATTTTGAAATTAGTTGAGATCAGTGTAATTTTACTCTTTGTTATCTGTTTAGCTAAATGAATCTAGTGCTCTTTTTGAATAAGAATAGTTGATAAGTATATAAGCAAAATGTACTCATTATGCTTGGATTTGGGGTAGATTCCAATCCATCGTTGCCCTGGTACACATCAATGACTATATAAAAATTCAAATGCAATGTCAAACCCAAACCCCAAGGGAAAGAGTTCAGTTCCCAAGAGAACAATGATAGCTTAACATAAAATTTTCTCTAGAGTACATCAGCATGAAATTAGCGCTGCTGAAACAACACATTGAGGATTTACAGTAACACCTGGAAGTTCCTTCTAAGGTACATATAAATAGAATCACAGAAGCTTTCTGCTTTACCTCATTGTTTTATGGCCTTATAAATTTAAGGGACCAAATGAAAACTGAATCTCTGTTCCACATCCCATTCTTTATCTCTAAGTAAGATAAAATCTATTCTCACTTTTAAGGTAGAGTTTTATGTGTCCATACTTCTTAAGCCATATTTAAGGAAACCATCTCTTAACTAATTTTGGATGTTGTCTCTCCATCTTGTAAAGGAAACTCCAGCAGATTTAATATTGGCATTCATCATCTAGTCAAACCCTTCACATGCCCTTCAAACCAATCAAATTTGGGATCCTCAACAGTTTCTGTCCCTAAAATAAGGTGTGGAACTAGCAGATTCATTCAATGAAGACCTGTTTTTTTTTTTTTTTTCCCTTGTCACACTGGATGTCTGGTTGCCACCTGACTTGGGTTTAGAGGATGGGGAAGTATAGATGTTTCTTGGCCTGAGTCTCTTAACAGTAGAGATGTAGAAGGGAGACTGAGGTCAACAAGAGACTGGCTGTTGACTGCAGAGCACCGTCACTTGCGTTGGTGGCATTCGCTGGATTGGGGGCAGCTGAGGTATGCTGGGAGGAGTTACTTGAAGGTGTTACAGCAGTTGTTTGATTTGAATAAATCTGAGTAGGTAAGAGCAGTGCCAGAAGCAGCAGCCCCAGTCCGAGCCTGGCCACCATCGCTCTGCCCATGTCCACTCCGTCGGTGCGCAACGCGTCTCACTGGATGCGGGGTATGTGGAGGATTGCTCTCTCTGAGCCGGGGCAGGCAAGGTGGGCTCTACACTCCCTTCTAAGGAGCACCCAGCCTATGTTCACTTGTAGTTTTTGCTCATATTTTGTGAGAGTTTTTTAACACTACTTTGTTGTATTTTTTAGATTCCACATATAAGTGACCTCATACAGTATTTGTCTTTCTCTGTCTGACTTATCTCACTAAGAATAATACCCTACAAGTCCATCCACATTGTTGCAAATGGCAAAATTTTATTCTTTTTTATGGCTGAGTAGTATTCCATTATATCTAACTATCTATCTATCTATCTATCTATCTATCTATCTATCTATCTATCATCTATCTATCTATCTCACATCTTCTTTATCCATCTGTTAGACACTTAGGCTGCTTCCACATCTTGGCAATTGTAAATAATGCTGCTATGAACATTGGGTGCATGTATGTTTTCAAATTAGTGTTTTCTTTTCTTTTTTTTGGACATATACCCAGGAGTGGGATTGCTGGATCATATGGTTGTTCTATTTTTAGTTTTTTAGGGAACCTCCATACTGTTCTCCATAGTGGCTGTATCAATTTACACTCCCACCAACAGTGCAAGAGGGTTCCCTTTTCTCCACATCCTCACCAACATTTGTTATTTGTGTTTTTTGATGATAGCCATTCTGACAGGTGTGAGGTGGTATCTCATTGTGGTTTTAATTTGTATTTCTCTGATGATTAAGGTTGTTGAGCATCTTTTCATGTGCCTGTTGGCCATCTGTATGTCTTCTTTGGAAACATGTCTATTAGGTCTTCTGCCCATTTTTAATTGGGTTGTTTATTTTTTGATGTTAAATTGTATAAATTGTTTAGATATTTTGTACATTAACCCCTTATCAGTCATATCACTTGCAAGTATTTTCTCCCATTACTTTTAGGCTTCAAAGTTAGTTCTGTCACTATCACCTGTGTTTCTAGTACGGTGGTGAAAAGAAAACATTATTGACTCAATAAATAAGAGCATTTTATACTTAAGAGAGGTAGGCTATTACTTACATGATTATCATTTGTAGACTCTTGAGAGTGTCCACTTCTCCCCGGATCTCTGTTTTTGATTGACTGATGGCTACCATTCTACCATCTGTATCCCTTTGGTTATGGTTTTGTTTCTACTGAGAGACAAGAAACAGAGAGAGAAACACTTGCATCTCATTTGTCATTTCTACCTCTCTGTGAATGAGTTGATAAAATTCTTTCTTTTGTTTTATACAAATGAGAGGACATAAGATACGTCATGGATGGAGTCTGGAGAAGAAAGCAAAAGGAACCCAGTGAAAGAGGATAGAGAAAGGCATTTTAATATAATGTCACCTACTTCCTAACTTTGCTGAGAAATGATTTTATATGTTAATAGCCAGCTTTGCAGAAATAATCAGAAAGTCAGTAGGGAGCACTTTCTGGATCTAACCAAGGCCTCGCCTTCATTTTCCTGGGTAGATTTAAAGTCCCTTTAAATCACTTTTGGGGCAGTGTTGATCTAACTTCTTTCCAAACAAGTAAAATGTATTTCTCAAACACACCAATGTCTTGCTTTTTGATTTCTTTAACTACACAACGACTGAATCATTTTGAAGTCAATGACTATTAATTTTCAGCAAAATGGAGCTCTTCAGTAGTCTACACAAAGATTATAAGAGACTGGCTTGACTACATGTTACATGTCACCAAACACATGCTTGCAGACTGAGTGGCACACTTACAATTTGACTGCTGACCAAAAACGTGCTGATTTCTTAAAGGAGGTATTAGTGTTGAACATTTCTTCCTAGATTAGGCTTAAACACTGAAAAAATATTTTCTGGCTGTTAAAAGATGTGTATGTGGTAAACAGCATCACCACCTGTCACCTGCCACTTAAACCCTGAAGCAAACACTTCCCAGTCACACCATCAGAGTAGGCGAAGCCCAGGATGTGACAGGGGAAATTCCCTGGACGCTCATTCTGTTGCTATCCTTAGCTGCTGTGAGGAAGCAGTGTGAGACCCTGGGAAGTGACTGCAACATTAATGAGACTTTCCAGATGCTCTTGAATATTCTTACTCCTGGGCTAGAAGGAAAAGAGCCCCTTGGAACGGGGCCACTTTCTGCAGGTTTGGCAGCTGCTGGTAGCTGAGTCTGAAGTTGGAGGAAGGAGTTGGGACAAATTCTAGTTCCAGAAGCTATAGGGGAAACACGTTTCCTTTCATGGGACTTAAAGTCATTCTGTGAGGAAAAAAAGTTTCTAATTTTACTTTATTTGAATAATTCTAAGAATTACTGCATTAGACAATCATGGATTTGGAAGATTCCTTAGACGTCCAACTCCCTAGTTTTATAGATGAGAAAATTAAGATCCAGAGAGGGTAAGGAATTGCCAGAATGAGGAGCCAAATTTGTGTAGGAGCTGATGATTTCTTCTCTGTTGAATTTTGAATAGTTTTACTAAATGAGAGTCTCAATTTGGCAAACATAGGAATTTCGGTTCTACGTTGCGTTATGTTAAGTTACATGATCACATTATGTTTTATGCTATGTTGAATGTTCCATTGTTGAAACCAAATAAAATTTCATTTCTAGTGCTATTTTCACAGTCCAGATCCACAGAACTGTTTGTTTTGTACCCCCTTTTCCAACAGTGGGGTTACTTTCTTTCTTCCCTTTTCCAAACAAATTCCTCATGGCCCTAAACATTAAATAGAGCTTGAACAGGAAGCAGTGTTTGTTATGGTCCTTAAAAATGTGGTTCTCCCCAGCCCCAGAACACCCACTTCGGTCTTCCTGAGACTGTCCCCCACTGGACTCTTGTGCAAATGTAAGATTGAGTGGTGGTGAGATTTTTCTCTTTCAGCTCCTGGTGTTGCATCAAATACTCTGAGCCTCTGGTTTGCTATTAGACCTTGAGGTATGACCTCATGCCCTACGGCCTGGGTTCCTGTGTGCTCAGTTCTACTTGCTTATCCTGATCTCTGTTTTCTCAGGGTCCTTGCCCCTCAGCCTCCTCATCCCTACTCCTGTACACCGAGAAAGCAAGCGTATCCTTCTCTCATTGCCTTGCTCTTGACTGGATCTCTGTGAAAACTTGTACTGTTTTTTTAAACTTATACTTTAAAATGCTTCACCATGATACAATTTTTCATGTCTTTGCAATGAAACAATTGAATGTCACATTTCCCCTTTATCTTGTTAATATTGTCAAAACTATTAAGGAGCACTGATAAAATACTAAAACAATCTCATTTGCTTAGTGTATCAACCCAGGGTTGTTTTTTTTTTTTTGGCTTAATATCCTTGTACAATTTAATTATGGATTAAATTTCTGATTTTGTCCTTAGTTAAATATTTCCAACTACCCCTAAAAATGGCAGCCTAATAAAGACTGACAGATCATATGTACAGTCAGACAATTTTAGAGCAATTTTTCTTTTACCCTAAAATCATGGTAAAGTGTTATTCTTTTGAGAGCTACTTGTCAGAGAGTGATATAGAACAATAACTACTTTTTCTCCTTGGCACTGTGAGAAAAGATATTTTTAACCAATGTTTTCTGAGCTCTTTTATTAAATCTTGCCCAGAAGCAATCTTGTACAAATCCATAAAAACTGAAGCTTCTTTTTAGTTTAAATCTTAAAAAAGGAAAAGTGAACCCCTTGCTCCCCACACCAGCCGCTTCCTCCTCTGGGTCTTTGATCCTTGAGAGAATAAATCAGAACACAGTTTAAACATCACAATTTTAAACAACAATTTACACGGGCAGCTTCAAAATCGGGAGTGGGTTATATTCCAAAAGAATGTAAATTAATTGCTTTAAACCCAGAATTTAAGGTGTTTCAGGTTGGAGAGTAAATTGGTACGGTATTTTGGGGAAGAGGAAAATTTAGCAATGTAAATTAAAATTATTTTTCTACTCTAAGAAGATTCAGTAATTCCACTCCTAGAATTTAACCCTTGGGAATAAATGATCAGAAAATTTTCCAAAATGTATATGTAATAATGTTAATCACAATGTTGCATGTAATAGTGAAATACAGAGAACAATCTACAAGTCAGACAATAGGGCAATTTATTAATCATATGCATTCATGCAGTGGATTCTAAGTAGCTTTAAAAGTGGTAATATAGTTATATCTTCTTTATTTCTGTTTGACATGGAAACATGTCTGTAATATATTAAGTAACAATATTAAAGACAGTATTTATGCTTTATAATCCCACTTAGAACGTGTATGTGTATATACACAAATATAAAATCTGGACAAATGTTCACCAAAGTATTAACTGATGATTTCCATGTGGTAGAATTAGAGATAATTTTCTAATTATTTTGTTATCTTTATGCATTTCTTATTTAAAAAATGAATGTGTTGCTTTCATAGTCAGAAAAAGACAATAGTATTATTTTTGGTATTTTGGTTAACAAAATATTATTATATTACTAGGCAGTTTCCATAATTGATTATTTCACACAGAGTACGTAGAATGTTAGTGGTAGAACTTCTTTTTGTCTACAGAGTGTATACTTCCTCCCCTTTACATACTAAGATTAAACCTTGAATCTTTTGAGCTTTTAATCCTGTGCCCGTTATAGGACTACAGGTGGGTTGAAGCTGCAAGGGACTGGGTAGGTTCTTTTTGGTGACAAGCACTGCAATGGCCAAGGGACAATTTGGCAGGCATCCAGAGGGGCAGGAAGCCTCCAGTGATGGGGACAGGGCATTCAGAAGTTCGTAAGACAAAGCCTGCTTGTATTAAACATTACCACCAAGTGATACCAACCCTAAATTAAAGTAGAAGCTATTCATTTTGCATCAGAGCCCCTAACTCTGTTTACATGAAGCCAGCGAAGGGCTATTCTGAAGCACAGAATACCGTTCTTACTGGCTTGAAAGATGAAACTCTCCTTAGTCATCCTGAGGCATCACCACAGTCCAGATGTATAGTTTATATATTCCAGGAAATGTCTGAGGAAATTACTTCCTCCCAGAAGTATAAGATTATATTTTCTCAAGTTGACTCTTCCTGGCTGCACTTTAAGCCTCTAACGATTCCTTAGTGTTATTCCTTAGTATGGTAAGCAGTACTTCTTTGTGCTTCTAATACAGATAGTAGGAGGTAAAACTACCAGAATCAGAGGTGAGGGATTATCTAAGGAGTAGAACCAATAGGTCAAATTCTCACCCAATCTTTCAGTCAAAGGACCCAAACAGTGTCAGCCTTGAATGAGAAGACAGTGTTTTGTGTGTTTATAGAAACACATGTAATACATATGTCTATACCTATATTTATATCCACATGAATGTACACACATATGACAAAATTCTCTCAATAAAGCCAAGTAAGGAAGTTCAGTTATGGCTGCGTCTACATGACCACAAACATCTTGATAAAAAACCAGCAGCAGTGGTTAATTAATCTGCTCTGTTTACACAAATTACCCTGTAGTAGATGTAATCAGGGAAATAAATATGAAATTATGAGGCTATCAAAAGACTTAAAGGGAAGATAAAGATTCGCTATGGAGGTTGGTCTTTGAGGAAAGACTTGAGGTAGACAAGAATCTTTCTGGAAGAACATCATAAATGTGGTTGATTGAAGAAGATAGGTAAAGAATTACAAGTGAAGAAACAGTATGAGAAAAACAGAAAGGCAAGAGGGCTATGATTTGTGGGAGCTGATAGGACACCACGGTTAGTTGTGTGAACAGTTCTTTGTTTCATGGGACTTTTGCAAGATATTAATCATCCTTGGCCGCTGGGTAATAAATGCCAATAGCTCTTCCCAGTCATTGTGACAACCAAAAATGTCCCACAAGTTTCCAAACATCCCTGATGGGAGATTTATTATTCTGCCTTAAGAACCATTGGGCAAGATAATGAGAGCTTCTGAATGCCAGGATGAAAGGCCAGGATGCCATCAGATTTTCATGTATGAACTACTTCTGTTTTTATTTTTCTATTTCCTTTAGGAAGTCACACTGTAAAACTATACTTTTCTCCATAGTATTTACAACACATCCACATCCACTATTAACTGTGGTGAATTCAGTTTAGAGTTAATTCTGATTCCTATGGCATCCATTACATGCTGCCTTAATCTCAGTTATTGCTGCTTATAATTATCTTTATTTATGGCAGGTTTGTGTGAAACTTCGGGGCACCAGTGGGTTCATCAAACATCTGGAACAATTTTTCAAAAATTCTGGATTTACTAAAACCCCAACATTCTGCCAAGCACCTCTTCTCACCCCCTTTCTCCAAACTTAAAAAAAAAAAAACATATATTTTAGAGAACATTGATTCCATGTGTTATTAATTCATTTTAGTTCATATCATCAAATAAAAGAAAGCGATTTGGCAACCAGGAAGCCCATTGAGCCTTTAAAATAAATAAATTTTTAACAACTTGAAAAAATGTCACATAAATATATTGAAATAGCAAAAGGATAAAGTTTTGATGGAGAATGATTGGAAATGAAATTTGGCAAAGTTATTTTTCCACACTAATTTATACTTTTCCATCCAACTTCCAATCCATGATCTGGAGAGAATGAATTGGGTTAGTTAATCTAAAAAAAATGCTGTATCAAATTCTCTGTGCTAAGACATGTAGCATTATGGAGAAAATATTAGGAAACCGACTTGAATCAAATGGTCTATTAACTCTTAATATTGGGGATTTTTTACCATATACTTGGCCATAATTACATAAGAAACTCTTAGGGCAAACTGGAAAATGTAAGAAGTAACAAGAATAATAGTAATTTGAGAAAGGAAATGAATTTAGTCATGCACTAGCTTATAATTGTGATATGTTAGTTATTCTAATAATTTCAGAGGTCGAAGATTAGCTTGCTGATGTTCATTGATGATAAACGTGCACACAAACACACACAGAACTATATAAATATACCTGTTCATATATTAGTGAAAAATCCACTACAGCACTTATGCTGAGGCAAATGACTTGCATAATATAAGGAATGGTTAAAAACCCTATTTAAAATCTGTCCATCTAAATAACTGAAGAGAATTTTCAGGAAGATTACAGAGATGACTTTTGCGGATTTGAAAATAAGAACTCTGACATTATACTAAAGACTAAAGATACAGATTCTTTAATAAACTTGGTGAAAAATGTTAAATATTATTAGTATGGGAGTGCAAATTTGAATGAGATAAGCATTTTCCATTTCATATCAGAAAAGATATTTAAGCTAAGAATATCCTATGATCTTCCATATCTTTCTTCAGTATTATTCAAGGTCTCCAAAAGAAATGTTCATGTACTGTTGATAGAAAAGTAAAATAAATTTGAAGATGCAAAGTAAAAAGGTAATAATCTTTAAGGTAGTAACTCTACTCTATTAAGGTAGTAACTCTACTCTTAAGAATAAATCTAAACACACACCCATACACACACACTCATATGTTTGTGGCAAAAAGTGTACAACAATCTAAGTGTCCAAAAACAAGGAAGAATTAAACATATTATAATGTCTATACAATGGAAAGTTGTGTGATGTTAAAAATGATGTTGATGAAATGTTTATGATAAGTTAGAGAAATGGTTACGTAACGTGAAATACAAAATATTATAATATCAACTTTTAAAATTGCATGGAAAAAATATGGTATACGAAAGTTCCTGATTTTACTCTATCCACCCCATAGCTTTATGGAAGGCACAGAACTTAAGTACTCTACAGGTCCTAACTTTATATTTGCATACTGTTAGCACTCAATAAATGGATACTATTTTTCATGTTAAAGCTTTCCAATTAATTGCATGCAAAGTTAATTGTTTTTTTTAATAAGAAAAATGAAATCATTAGGGGAAAAAGCAAGGCTTCTTGTATTTGAGAATAAAAGTTATCTTGTTAATTAATTTTAGAGAAAAATAAAGATTTTTGAGAAGAAGAAGTCTTCATAGTTTAAATTACAATTTGAGTTAGGTTTAATCATTGTGAAAACAGTTTTTCCAGGCTTCCCTGGTGGCGCAGTGGTTAAGAACCCGCCTGCCAATGCAAGGGACACGGCTTTGAGCCCTGGTCCAGGAAGATTCCACATGCCATGGAGCAACAAAGCCCGTGTGCTGCAACTACTGAGCCCACACACCGCAACTACTGAAGCCCGCATGCCTAGCGTCTGTGCTCCGCAACAAGAGAAGCCACCTCAATGAGAAGCCCGTGCACTGCAAGGGAGAGTAGCCCTCGCTCGCTGCAACTAGAGAAAGCCCATGTAGCAACGAAGACCCAATGCAGCCAAAACAAACAAACAAAAAAACTAGTTTTTCCATTGAAGGTAAATTTTTGTCATTTACACTTCTACTGTGTATAGATGGGGTATTGAATTTGAGGGGCAAATTTCATGTCCTAATTAGGCCAGAGTGGTCTTCTACCATTGCCAATAGGAGGAAGACATCCCTCCAAGATCCCATTATTCCTCTTTTATATGTCTATGGGTCCCTATCTATATTTCAGTGGTCTGAGGAACAGAAGAAAGGTCTCTGATTTGGTCCTAACTCAGTAGGCTGACTCTCTTAGAGGGCCTGCTTCCTGAGTAGAAGTCGCCTTAGTAGGTTGTGCTGGAAACACAAGATGGGGGAGGGCTCCCTGTGTTCTGGAATGGTGTCCTGCCTACCCTGAAAAAGCAGACTCTCCCAATTTCTAAGGTACCTCTGATTTAAAAGAGTTCCTCACAAATTGACTGGTGCCTTCAGGGTCAAAGTTCTATCAATTCCTGAGCCAAGGCATTTCCACGGGCTGCACCAGGGAGCACAATCCGGAAACGTTTTGATGCTCATCATCTTACAGGTGAGCAATGATGGAGAGCTGGGCTCCAAAGGAAACAGGCCAGTGGGTAACACTGATTAGGAGTAGCCACACTGTCTCCTGAGGGAAACATGGGTCACAGGAAGACGCAAAGTTGTCCTGAGCTCAGGGATTGAGCTCACTTCCCCAGCTCCAGCCCTCCCAAGAATGGGAGTGCAGAGCCCTATTTCAAGCTCAAGAAAACTCTATGCCTTGGAAGGCTAAGCCTCCAGTGTTTCAGCTCTGTCAACATTCTGTACTGCTGTTAGGTTGGATTGTATAAGACTGTCATTTTTATAGGTCACAAATTGTTGGCTATTGGCAATTTTATAAGGTTTAATCTAATAGTTCTTGGGACACAGTGGCTCCAAGAAGTGTAGGTCCAGACAGGTTCAGGCTTGTACCTTGTATGTTAGTCTGTGTCCCTCAAGAAGTAGATGCCAAGATGGAATTAAACATACAAGAATTTTATTGGGGGGGGGGGGAAGTGCCTGTATGAAAGGAGAGAGATGGAAGATGCTAGTCTGATCCCAAGTGAGGGAGGGAGGGAGAGCAGGTTGGGTGCCAGCCTCCTAGACTGCTGTGTGGTGTAAGGAAGATTTGGCAAAGTCTTTGGGGAGTTCTCAAGTCAAAGCCAGGCAAAAAAGCAGTCCCATATCTCCCCAAAACAGGTCATTGGCAGAAGGTCGCCCATGGGATGTGTGGCCTTGGCACAAATCCAGGGATGGTTTTCAGAGTGCGGCCACTGGGGCCTCAGTTGATGACGCTCTTGTAGGTGGAGGTCCACCAGGCTCATTTTCATAGCTGCTGCACGTTGAGACACAGATGTGCATATGGCACCTGATTCATCCCTGGCCTCCATCACTGTCCCTTTGCTCTCCACCCTTGTTCTAACCCCATTCCAGTCTTGTTCTTCAGTGCTTCTTGAGGCCACCCAAATCTACCTTGACTTCTATGGAGAGGAAGTTGGGGACAGGGAAAAGTACTGTGGTCTTTTCTATTCCAGAGAATCATTGACTCCTTATGCAAATTGGCCCACAACTTCCAAGAGCTAATAGAGAAGGGACTGCTTTAGTAAATATAACCAAAGTCCCCCCATTCCTTATTTCCAAGGGTGACGTTCAGTGTGACAAAAACCTGCAAAACAAATAGAGATCACATGCATTGGATCACATTTTGAAAGCCTGCATAGAGTACCTAAACAGTTTGTTTCATAAAGGTGAAATATGGCTATGATAGGGCTCTCAGCTGCATATAACAGCCTTTAATAAGAAAACCCACATAATAATAAAATTAACACAAACCAAATGTGCACATATAACCTTATATTATAAAATAACCTGTATAAGTCACATTTAATTTTCATTATTGAAATATAAAATTGGAAAGCGAAATTTTTATTGGGAAAGTTAAAATGGAAATTTAATTGCCTCAATGACAAATTAAACAAAAGTTTATTTGACTCTGACTTAGTTTTCTGCTAAGGACAATTGGGAGAAGAGAAGTTAGTCAAGTTATCTGGGTAATTTCTCATTTCTCTCCCTAGTATAGATCAGATCTTTTGGGGGAACCTTTAACCATGATCTTAAAAAGGACATGTAAATTAAACTTATGTGAAAAAAAAGAAAACCCTCAAAATAAATGTTGAAAGGAGGGATGAAAACAGAATTAGAATTCTTTTTTCCTGAAGGGGAAACTAAAACCATCCACATAAAGCATCCAGGAGATCTGGCAAATATGCCCTTGCACGTTCCTTACACAAGACACAGTCTTACACAATTCTTCCATTCACTCATGGGCTCACATCTGTTGGCCACCCATGCTCCCTGAAGACAGTTTATGGCATTGGATTGCATCAGTGAGGCGTGATGGATGATAGGGAGGACATCACCAGGGAGGGAGTACTCTGCCTTTGGCTTGGTTTAGAGTCAGATGTGAAGGAAAGAGGAGCAGTAAATTTGGAAGCTATGTTGGAAGAAACTAAAATTTATTTTTAATCTCTGTAAGTTCCAAAGAAGGAATAAAACCTGCAAATATGATGATAAGATGATTGGACTAATTTGTAAGGTAATTTATCAGAACACGGGAACTGGGAGTTCAGCTCTGCAGGCATGGGGAGATGCTTAGGAAGGACTGCGTTTTAACTTCCTCATTTGGGAGTACTTAAATAGACTTCAGACTCTGATTCTACAAGTGCAATTGGAAAGGCCAAGAAAGGACAACCTTCTTTATACTCTGCTTTGTGATCCAGCTAGATTTTGATGTGATAGTGGAACAAAACCTCCTTAAACAGGAGGTTAAACAGAAATGAAAATGATTTAACACATAGCACATAAATTTAATTAAGGATACTAGATCCTAACAGCATCACAGAAAACTTAAATCAACAAGTTTTGGAGGGATTTGTCAAACTCTTTCTGCCCATGCTACCCATTAATAAAGCTTCATATAGAGCTGAGAGCTGTGAAGAAAGAGATTTTTTGCAAAAATGATTGTGGTATTTCTTTGATTTTTATGCTATCCTGCAAATGAGTTTGTGCTGGTATCCACTGGCTTTGTTGACTGCATTTTTGTGGCAATATCTCTCTACTTATTTTTAAGGAATTTTCAGTAGACTTTGCAAAGACCACATAATACTTCAATGGTGCTATGTTTTCATCTAGGTGAATAAGATCCTAAACTGGCAATTAAATTTATGTTTACAGGATCAAAGCCAAGAAGTGCATTTCATAACTATTTTGACAATTTGATGATATAGTATATGTAAAACCCTGTGCTGGATATAATAGTGGATACAAAAATTGCATCCTTTATAGATCCTGGCCTTGTTCACTTGCAGTTCATATGGAAGATAGGACATGTACCCAGATGATTAGATTAGAAAGTATAAAATAAAACATATTGCAAAAATATTATGGATGGTTTGGGAAATTCAGAGGAGGTGAGAAATTACTTGCATGTGTCGTAGAAATGAGGATCTCATTAGAGATAGGGAAAAGGATTCAAGGAGAGAGAAAGCACGAACAAATAGTGATGATGCAATTTCAGTGTGTATCAGAGGGAGCAACTGATTCAAGTGGGCTGGAGTAAAGGAGTCATTAAGAAGAGCAGGTGGGAAACAATGTTGGAAACACAGGATATGGGCCATATCATAGGGACCTGAGAATGCCAGGGAAAAGGGGCTGTCTAGGTAATGGAGAATCACTGAGGGTTTCTGAACAGGTAAGTCATTTAATGAGAATTGTGATTAAGAAGATTATACTGTAAAATGGATTAGGATTGAGGGAGATTCTGAGAGCAGAGAAACTTATAGGAGACCTTTCCAATATCATAGACAATAAATGATAGGGACTAAATTAAGAGAGAGAGAGGGCTGAGATGAGAAAATTATTCTAAAAGATATCACAGGAGTAGAATTTATAGAATTTAGCTAAAACTTAAGTATTATGGAGGATAAGAGAAAAAAGAGTGAGAGGTGATGCCAACATTGTAAATCTTGATGCATGGAAAGATGACCACACTATTAGTAGGAGCAGAGAAGACAAGAGGAGGATCTAGTTGGGTGGAAATGGGGCAAATATACTGAGTAGGAGGTAAAGATGGGACAGTTGGAGCCCTCTTGGAGGCAGTTGGAAATACAGAACTGAAACTTGGGAGAGAGAACATGACTTGTATTTCAGATTTGGAGACCATCTTCATAGAAGTGTTGACTAAGGACAGGGGATTGAATACATTGCTCAAGGGGAAGACCGTTGAGAAAAAGAAGTGAAAATGCAATGAAACTTGGATCATAAAGACCTACATTCCAGGAGCTGAAGTAGGAAAGAAGAGAGAAATGATGACGTGTGTGAGGCGACCCAGAGAACAGTCTCTCACTGGAAGCCAAGGGAAGAGCAACCAAAAGGAATGTGGTCAACAGATGAGAATGGGAGAATGGGGAAAAGACCACCGAATTGTGTTTTTTTGTTTTTTTTTTTAAAAAATAATTACGGTGTGCATGTGATTTTTAAAATATTTAATTAATTAACTTATTACTTATTTTTGGCTGGGTTGGGTCTTTATTGCTGAGCACAGGGTTTCTCTAGTTGCGGCATGTGGGCTCAGTAGTTGCGACTTGCAGGCTCTAGAGCGCAGGCTCAGCAGTTGTGGTGCATGGGCTTAGTTGCTCTGCAGCATGTGGGGTCTTCCTGGACCAGGACTCGAACCCGTGTCCCTTGAATTGGCAGGCAGATTCTTAACCACTGAGCCACCAGGGAAGTCCTGATTGTGGTTTTAAGTCCTCTAGCTTTTTCATTTGAAAATTTTGGGGGGGGGTCTGGATCATTCTTAATGCCTATTAGTTTTGTCCTAACCTAGGCAGCTTGCTTTAAAATTTGCCCTAAAAGACACAGTTGGTTTAATATGTGTAAAATCTCATTTTCAACTTCTCCATTAAAAAATAATAACCATATATTAATTTTTCTTATGCAGAGGCACCATACTAAGCTCTTTATATGCATTATTTTAATTTAATCTTCATAATGAATTGTGTAGCTTTATTCTGCCATTTGACAGATGGGCCCGGAGAGATTAAGTAGTTTGTCCAAGATCATGATTGGTAAATGAACAAGTCTTTCCATCTCCTGGTCCTTATCCTTAATGAGTAGTCTATATTACTTCCCTAGTTTCATGTGCTTTCACACATATGAAAGTACCAATAACCTGAAAAGTGTGTATTCATGACATTATTAGGTAGAGCATTTTTGTCAAGGTGCTTTAGCATAGAAGGTTAAATTGCTTCATTGACGATGTTTTGTATATATTTTCTTATAAATGTACCTTATTTTCCAGACTTCCTTCATTTCTCTTCATTTATAGCATATGAGCCAAATGTTCATTTTATAATGGAAAAGTCTTAGATATACAGTGTCTTTATAATATCAAGATCTAGAAATTGCCAAGAGAACTTCAATATAATATGATATATGAGATGTTAAAGAAAAAAAAAAGCAATCTGTTATCCTGGTCTTTCAGAAATGTGACATCAAGTTCTCATTCACAATTTACAAAGCCCAGAAATCTGGCACTGTGGGCTCACATGGAAGGACAGAAACACTCCTATTAAGTTTGAAATATCCAAGAAAACAGAAAATGTGTACAGCTATTAAAAACTTTAGAGTGAAGTAGGAGGCAAAATAATAGTGTAAACAATTTCCCATTTTTAAAAGCAAGAAAATAATTTTGGAAAAGACTACATTTTGATCAACTCTCTAGTCATAACTCACTTATGGCTAGAGCATTATTTGAATCTTATGATCATTTTTCATTTAAAAAAATTATGCTTCCCTAACACTGCACTAGTGGACTTGGATATTCTGCCTGTTGAATAACCAACCATTATTTGGGCAAATACTCATATCCATCCAGAAATAGATTATGCAGAATTTGCATTATCATGATCTCTCATATTCCACCCCACCCTTTCTTTCTACCCTGCAGATTCCCCTCTTCTTCCTTCAGTGTTCTGAGTATTTCCATTAGAGGACAAAACCAAGAGGAAAATCTTGGAAGAGTAGAGAGCAATCTTGTTTTGATCATCATCCGTCAAGAAGGGGGATTAAAAAATATGCAATCTCTCTCCTTTTCATAACTGAATCAAGAATTGGCTATTCTAATGCTTTGACAGTGTGTACCTGTACCAAGTAGCCCACTGTACAAGTGTCTGTTCATTTCTGTTCTCTATTCTGTTACAGCAATCTATGTATCTGTTTTTGTGCAAGTACCATACTGTTTTAATTACTGTAGCTATATAATACAGTTTGAAAACAGGGAGTGTGATAGCTCCAGCGTTGTTATTCTTTCTCAAGATTGCTTTGGCTATTCGGGGTCTTTTTTGTTTCCATACAAATTTTAGAATTATTTGTTCTAGTTCTGTGATAAATTGCATTGATATCTTAATAGGGATTGCATTAAATCTGTAGTTTACCTTGGGTAGTATGGTCATTTTAACAATGTTAATTATTCTAATCCATGAACACCGTATAGCTTTCCATTTGCTTGTGTTGTTTTCAGTTTCTTTCATCAGTGTCTTACAATTTCCTGAGTACAGGTCTTTTAGTTTCTTGGTTAGACTTATTCTGAGGTATTCTTTTTTTTGATGGAATTGTAAATAGGGTTGTTTTCTTAATTTCTCTTTTTGATAGTTTGCTGTTAGTCTATAGAAACACAACAGATTTCTGTATATTAATTTTGTATCTTACAACTACACTGAATTTGTTTATTAGTTCTAATAGTTTTTTGGTGGCATATTTAAGATTTTCTATATGTAGTATTATGTCATCTGCAAACAGTGACAGTTTTACTTCTTCCTTTCCAGTTTGGATTCATTTTAATTCTTCTTGCCTGATTGCTGTGGTTAGTACTTCCAACACTATGTTGAATAAAGGTAGTCAGAATGGGCATTTTTGTCACGTTCCTGATCTTAGAGGAAACGCTTTCAGCTTTTCACCATGGAGTATGATGTTGGCTGTAGGTGTGTTATATATGGACTTTATTATGTTGAGGATTAAACATACCCACTTTATACCCACTTTATTGGGAGTTTTCATTATGAATGCATGTTGGATTTTGTCAAAAGCTTTTTCTGCATCTATTGAGATGATCACATGAATTTTATTTTTCAATTTGTTAATGTGGTGTATCACAGTGATTGATTTGCAGATATTGAACCATGTTGCATCCTTGGGATGAATCACTTGGTCATGCCTTATGATCCTTTCAAAGTATTATTGAATCTGGTTTGCTAATATTTTGTTGAGGATTTTTGCATCAAAGTTCATCAGTGATTTGGTCTGTAATTTTCTTTTTTTGTGTGGGGTCTTTGTCTGGTTTTGGTATCAGGGTGATGCTGGCTTCATAGAAGGAGTTCAGAGATTTTCCTTACTCTTCAGTTTTTTGGAATAGTTTGAGAATGATAGGTGTAAACTCTTCTCTAAATGTTTGGTAGAATTCACCTGTGTACCTGTCTAGTCTTGGACTTTTATTATTGGGAGTTTCTTAAATTATTAATTCAATTTCATTACTGGTAATTGGTCTGTTCATATTTTATATTTTCTATTTCTTCCTGAGTTAGTCTTAAGAGATTCTACATTTCTAGGAATTTATCCATCTCTTATAGGTTGTCTGTTTTATTAGCATATAACCATAGTAATCTTTTATGATCCTTTGTATTTCTGTGGTGTTGTAACTCCTTTTTCATTTCTGATTTTACTTATACTTATCTCTTTTTTAATGATTTTGGCTAAAGTTTTATCAATTTTGTTTATCTTTTCAAAGAACCAGCTCTTATTTTCATTGTTCTTTGCTGTTGTTTATTAGTCTCTATTTCATTTACTTCTGTTCTGATCTTTATTTTTTCTCTCCTTCTACTAATATTGAATTTTGTTTGTTACTCTTTTTCTAGCTCCTCTATATGTAAGATTAGGTTGTTTATTTGAGATTTTTCTTTTTTGCTGAGGTAGGCTTGTACCACTATAAACTTCCCTCTAGAAATGCTTTTCCTGCATTCCATAGGTTTTTGCATGGTTGTATTTCCATTTTTGTTTCCAAGTTTTTAAAATTTCCTTTTTGATTTCTTCAGTGACCCACTGGTTGGTTAGTAGCATATTGGTTAACTTCCACATGTTTGTATTTTTTTGCAGTTTTTTTCTTGTAGTTGATTCTAGTATCATATATCTGTGGTTAGAAAAGGTGTTTGATAGGATTCCAATCTTCTTAAATTTACTGAGACTTATTTTGTAGCCTAGCAAATGCTCTATCCTGGAGAATGAATGTTCCATGTGCCCTTGAAAAGATGTTCCATGTGCATGGCTCTTTTTGGTTCTACTAATGTTCTATTAATTTTGTCTGCTCTAATGTGTCACTTAAGGCCAGTGTTTCCTTATTGATATCCTGTCTGGATGATCTATCTGTTGATGTAAGTGGGGTGTTAGAGTCCCCGACTATTATTGTGTTACTGTCAATTTCTTCCTTTATGTTTGTTAATATTTGCTTTATATATTCATGTTCTCCTATGTTGGGTGCATAGTTATTTACAATTGCTGAATCTTCTTGGATTTGTCCCTTTATCATCATATAATGTCCTTATACCAATCTTGGTAAAGTGGTCATATGTAGGAGACATCCTAAGGGGTCCTGTGGTGCACTCCCCTCTGGTCACCAGAGCTCTGGGGTGCTCTCTACTTTGGCTGCTTAAGCCCTTCTGCTGTGGTGGGGTGACTACTGTAGGCATGCTGGTAGGTGTGTCTGGCCACTAGTCTGGTTGGTTGCCATGCTCTACCTAGTGTGCAGACTGATAACTGCTGGTGGTTAGGTCTGGGTCCTGACATGGCTGGCTTCACAGCCTGGGGTGTCATGGTGCTGTTGCTGGCCCACTGATGGGTAGAACCATGTCCCAGGATGGCTGGCTGTGGGGTTGGTGTCCTGGAGCTAGCGCCAGCCTGCTGGTTGGCTGGGTTGTGGCCTGGTGGTTATGGAGTTGTGACAGCCTGCTGATGGGCAGGGTTAGTTTCTGAGATGGCTGGCTGCAGTGTATAGGGTATTTTAGAGCTGGTGTTGGTCTGCTGGTGGGTGGGGCTAGATTCCGGGTGGCTAGGTGAGGGGCCCAATATGTCCTAGAGGAGGTGTTGGCCTTCTTATGGTGGGCAGGGTCCTGACACAGCTGGCTGTGGGACTGTGTTGCTCCTTGTGTTGGTATTTGCCCGCTGGTGGTTGAGGCTAGGTCCCAGGGCTATTGCCGGCCCACTGCTGGGCAGATCCAGGTCCTGATAACTCTAGCTGTTGGGTCCTGGGTTTCCTGGAGCTGTAGGGTCCCAAAGGCTGGCTATGGGTCTCTAGGGGTCCTGGGGCTATTGCCAGCCAGCCCACTGGTGGTTGGGTCTGGGCCTTGATGCTAATAAGCAGGAGGAACATTCCAAAATGGTGCTTACCAGCACCCATATCCTCGTGGTAGAATGAGCTCCCCCAGATTGCTGCTGTCAGAGTCCTTTTTCTCAGGGTAAGTCCCAGTTGCCCCTGGCCTCTCAGAGAGGGTATCTAAGACCAGCAGGTGGATCTGACACAGGCTCCTTTCAAATTATTGCTTCCGCCTTGGGTCCTGGAGTGTGAGATTTTGTGTGTACCCTTTAAGAGTGGAGTATCTGTATCCCACAGTCCTCTGGCTCTCCTGAAAGTAAGCCCTGTTGGCCTTCAAAACCAAACATTCTCGAAGCTTGTCTCCCCAGTGAAGGATCCCTGCGCAGGGAAGCCTGATGTGGTCCTTGGACCCCTTGCTCCTTGGGGAGAACCTCTGAAATTGTAATTATTCTCTGATTTGTGTGTTGCCCGCCTAAGGATGTGGCCCTTTCTTTTTTTTTTTTAAACTTTGGGTTTTATTTATTTATTTATTTATTTATTTACTTATGGCTGTGTTGGGTCTTCGTTTCTGTGCAAGGGCTTTTCTCTAGTTGTGGCAAGCGGGGGCCACTCTTCATCGCGGTGCGCGGGCCTCTCATTATTGCGGCCTCTCTTGTTGCGGAGCACAGGCTCCAGACGCGCAGGCTCAGTAGTTGTGGCTCACGGGCCTAGTTGCTCCGCGGCACGTGGGATCCTCCCAGACCAGGGCTCGAATCCGTGCCCCCTGCATTGGCAGGCAGATTCTCAACCACTGCGCCACCAGGGAAGCCCAAGATGTGGCTCTTGACTATACCCCATCTCCACCCCTCCTACCCATCTTGTTGTGATTCCATCTTTATATATTTAGTTGTATAAGATCTTTTCTGCTAGTCTTCAGGTTGTTCCAATCAATAGTTGTTCTGTAAACAGTTGTAATTTTGGTGTGCCCCTGGGAGTAGGTGAGCTCAGCGCCTTCCTACTCTGCCATATTTGCCACTCCCTACATTTCTACTTTTAATAGCCAGAAAATATACGTTGCTTCTGTTGTTAGAGTTACAGCTTTAGTTTAAACAGAGCAATATTTGTGGCCACTATTCCCCTCTATTTTGGGGAAGTGCACAGTGAATTTGCAGAATAGCAGGTGGTACATGTTGATTGAAAGACAGAGTATGTGAAGACAGAGGCAGTGAAGACTCAAAGGCCCAGAGGGTTTCTGTGATTTTACAGAGGTCACACTAACAGTAGCTGAGAGAGTGGAGCAGCCCTCAGGCTTGGAGAAGCAGTCTCACAAACTTCACGCTCCTTATTGTTCTGTGGACACTGGGGGCAGTTCCGCAACGGCCTATTCACCCAACAGAACAGGAAAGGAGGCATGGACCACAATTTGACTGGAAATCTGTCCTTGACAGGGAATTGATCCTTGGGGAATTATGCTGGGTGATCTGCTGGCTTCTTCAAGTGGGCATTCTAATGCAGCTGAAGTAAATAAATATGGATATAATGGGTAGCTTTGAAAAAGAAAGTAATTATACAGAGCTCCATATCATGATGTATACAGCTAAGGGGGTTGAAAAAGGAGAAATTATGCAGTCTACACAGCCCAGCATACAGTAATGGACATTCATTGACAGGAGTGTATGAAAGCTAAAAAAGTCAGGACCCCCTTTGGGAAGTCTTAGCAAGGTGTCATATTCAAAAGAAACACCACTTAGATATCTCAAAAATCTTTGAAAAACTATTTAAGTGTGTACTAAAGACTAGTGAAAAGATTTTAGGGTGTAATGCATGTATCACACAGAAAACTATCTTAAAATACTTCCTCCATCAGTCTCACTATATCTCACTACTGTTTGGCAGTGACTTTAGCCTCTCATAATATTTTGTCAAAGCTCCCTAGCATTCACTTTCCAAACTCAACTCACACTGGCTCTTCTCCTTTTCACCCTCTTCTATCTTTCTGCTTTATTTTCTTCCTCTGCAGAGGTTACTCAGCCCCGACACACCAAACGGCTAGGGAAGCATGTACTGAAATCTCCTTGGAAGGGAAACCTCTTTGGAAGGAAGACTGTGAATCTTACATAATCAGAATATTATTGGGGTCCCATGTGGCCCAGGGTCTGGGTCATATCACTGTCAAAGAAACAGCAGCGTGACTCTAGAAGCCAAGACAAATAGTGTTGATCTTAAGTGTTTTGAAAGAGCACAGTGCACAGGTTTCATACAACACTTTATGTAGAAAGCTTCCTAAAAATATTTCTACATCTCTCTCTCCCTCAAAGTATCTCATTTGAGACAAATGTGAGGAATCCCCAAGTAGGGGAATTCACTGGGTCACCACTAGGGGGAGTGAGAGGGAGTGTGAGAGTAGTTTGTGATATGCCTGGTAGAGGGGTCATTCCTAGCATTCTTTCATTCACTCAGTCAACAAGTGTTCATTAAGCCCCAACTAGAGGCTGGGCACTGTGGTAGGGACTAGAGATGCTATAGCGAATTTGACACTTACAGTCTGTCAGGAAAGGAGATATCAAACATTAAAATTGTGATGAGTGCTATAATGATATCTTACATATATTGAATGCTAACTTTGTGCCAGGTATTGTGCTAAAAACTGTACATTTAATCTTCGCTTAATTGTCTACTATTTTCAAGAAACCAATATGATAAATACCATTATTATCTCCATTATACCAGTGCAGAAGCTGGGTGTTACACAATAACATACCCAGGGTCACACATTGGAGCTAGGATTTAAAACAAAGTTTATCTAACTTTTGACCTAAAGTTCTTAGCCAGTGGTAAAGTACGGTTGCTTTCTAGAAGGGAAGGAGAAGACAGAGAACAGGAAAGGATGCCATCATGGAAAGGAACTGAAAAGATTCTGCCCCTACCATTCAGAAGTTGGGCTGACCTCAGGGAATCAAGAGAACAGAATGTACAGAGGAAGACCCTTTGGGGCTGGGTTCTGGAGCACTCAGCTGATGCTCTGGCAGAGGCTATAAAACAAACAGGCAGCTTGGCCCATAACTTGAGAAGCAGGGTAAGGGACATGGGCCTCAGTGAGGAGGCCTACTCTGGGGAGAGGCCCTGTGCCCACTGTGTGAACAATCATTTAAAAGACTGGCATTTGGTAGAATTCTCAGTTTCTCTCTGAGATGTGATAAATTCAGCAAGGATACGGTCAATAGCATCAGCTCTGGCCTCAAACAGTCCTGGCATAAAGATGCAACTCACAAGCTGTGTGGCTTTGGCTAAGTACTTAACTTTTCTGTGCCTCAGTTTACTAATGTATAAGATGAGCAATTTCAGGTTTCAAATGAGTAGGTCTAGGGTAGTTATAAAGATTATATTATTTATAAAAATTGCTTAGTCCAGTAACAGATGCAGAGTATACCTGCAATAAATGATGGGTATTATTATTACAGGTTGTTTGCAGGTTAAATGCTTCCTATGTTGTTTTCTATGAACCAGAGTTCTTTCTGGGGCTTTGTTTTTTGAGAACGTACACAAATAGATCCTCTTGGACAACCCAATATGCAATGTGTTTTTGGCATACTAGATGGGGCATTATTAACTTTTGTTATTATTTTCATCAATACCTATAGCTGATGTTTATGGACCACTTACCATGTCAGCCGGTATGCTAGGGAGTTTGCATACACCGTGGCATTCCATCTTCACAGCAAATTTGTGAGGTGGACACTCTTATTAACCCTATTTAAGTGACAGGGATGTTAGGGTTGTGAGACCTAAGTGACTTGCCCAATGCCACATACTGGTAGATTTTGGTGCCAGGTTTTTTTTTTTTTTTTTTTTTTTTTTTTTTTTTTTTTAATCATTTTAGTGAATTACCAGATTTCTCAAGCAGACATAATCTTTATTTATTTATTTATTTATTTATTTATTTATTTATTTATTTATTTATGGCTGTGTTGGGTCTTCGTTTCTGTGCAAGGGCTTTCTCCAGTTGTGGCAAGCGGGGGCCACTCTTCATCGTGGTGCTCAGGCCTCTCACTATCGTGGCCTCTCTTGTTGCGGAGCACAGGCTCCAGACGCGCAGGCTCAGTAATTGTGGCTCACGGGCCCAGTTGCTCCGCGGTATGTGGGATCTTCCCAGACCAGGGCTCGAACCCGTGTCCCCTGCATTGGCAGGCAGATTCTCAACCACTGCGCCACCAGGGAAGCCCTGGTGCCAGGTTTTGAGTTCAGTTCTGCCTCCTATGCTTGAAAGGAGCCCTTTTCAAGGGGGTGAGCTGGTCCCTGGGGTGGGCAGTGTGGCAGTCAGAACTGGTCCTCCTTGCACACACATCTGTGGCCTCTTTCCTGATCCCCTGGTTAGGAGACTTGTCTTGGCACACGTCCAGGTCATGCAGAGGCGCAGGATCACCCATGGGTGGGAGACAGAGGTAGGCCTGCTCCAGGAGGGCTGGGGGCTTTCAATGTATGTGAAGTATTTCATGCTCAATGGCCCATCTAACATCTTTAAACATGCCTGTGGGCCTCTGAGGTGAAGTACTAGGAAAGGATGAATGTCCAGGGAGTAGCAGGGCCTGGGGCAATTCTAAGCTTTTCATGGAGTGAGAGCTTCCAGCAAGTCAGGTTCCATTTCTTCCTGGAAAGTTTTCTTTCTTTTTTCTTTTGGATACTCTATCTGACTGGGATTATCGCATTTTGATTTTCTTGGAATGCCTCAGAGCTTGGTGGAAAATGGAAAGCTGGTGTGAACGTTCTTTCCCTTCTCAGGGATTTGGAGTCTTATTACTGTATGGTTTTAGCTTTCCATGATTTGTTTTTTAATGCTGTGGTCTACACAGAGCTAAGGAATGTGTAATGCTATCATTTTGCTTCCCTGAGATTTCCTTCAGAGCTGTTATTGTTTATAATTTTAAACTTACTTTATTTCCAAAAAATGCCTTTGAGGTGGCTTCCAATATGAAACAAATATAATACAGTACAATTATAAACTAACATTCAAATACAGATCTGAAGTTAAATACAGGGTGATAAATAGACGTAGTGATTATCCGGGATGAGTAACTGACTATGTCGGAGGTTTAAATTTAACTTTGAGCTTCTTGTAAATCAAGGTAAGGATGACATAATGGATTTTACAGTGTCTTTGAACTGAAAAAAGGAAATTGTTCTTGTAGAAGAGAATTCTTCTGGCACCAAAATTCTAGTAGATGAAATGTGTAAGCTTATGTGTTATAGAAACATATGAAGGTATAGATACAATTTTGCCCTTAAAACATATAGATATATAGGTACAGACGTGCAAACATAAACACAGGCATATTAGTCCCTGTGTGTGAATACACACCTACATAGCTACATACATACATGCATATTGTGGTAGGCAGACAAATGGCCACCCGAAGCTGTCCACATCTTATTCCCTGGAATTTGTGAATGTGTTAGATTAGGGTAATTAGGTTGCATGTGGAATTAAGGTTGCTAATCATATGACTTTAGTTTAAGGAGATTATACTGGATTTTCTGTGTTGGCTAAATATAATCACAAGGGCCCTTAAAAGTAGAAGAAGGAGGTAGAAGAGGCGTCAGAGTGATACCATATGAGAAGGACTGAATGTGCTGTTGTGGTTTTAAAGATGGAGGGAGAGGACCGTAAGCCAAGGAATACAGATGGTATCTAGAAACTGAAAAAGGCAAGGGCACGGATTCTCCTGTAGAGTTTCCAGAAAGAAACACAGCCCTGCCAACACCTTGATCTTAGCTCCAAGAGACCTATGTCAGACTTCTGACCTACACAAATAAAAGATAATGAGTTTATGTTAAGTCACTAACTTTGTAGTAATTTATTTCAGTGGCAATAGAAAACTAATGCACACACACAGAAAAATTTACACAGACACAACTAAAACAAGGAGAAGAGCAGAAAAAGAGAGAGAAGAAAGAGAAAAGGGATCAGTGAAGATATTTCTATAGGGAATTAAGATAATGCAGTTTAGGTACCTTGATTGCAAAATATACCACTTAGATCTCGTATATAAATGCAATTAATTTCTTGACTCTTGGGTATCTAACAGGGTTTTTAATTTTAGTCCAGACTACATTAGAATTCTTGATTTTATTCCTTCTTCAAAACTTGTTCCAACAATGATGTGCTGGAGCAGACTTCTCCCAGGTCCTGAAAGCTGACTTGGGACCATCTCTCATTCACTGATGTCATGTCTATAGAATGAGTTGGGCAATGGTGGGAGTATCCACATCCTGATATCAAACACGAAGTTTTCTTCCAGAGGGCTTTTACCTCTAAAGAGTTGGTTGTTACACATTTACCAGTATACCACTGCTTTCACAGACTTATCTACCTCAGTAAATGGTATGATCATGCACCTAGTTGCTAAATACTTAGGAGTCATCTTTGTATATCTAATCAGCCTATACCTAATCAGATATCTAGTCCTGTCACCTCTACCTCCAGATCATATAAATCTTTTTCTGTCTCCATGTTATCACTCAAAGCTACCACTACATCTTGTCTGAACCATTGCGATGGGCTTGTAATGGACCCCCTGTACTCTGCTGTAGGCCCCCTACCATCTTTTAAAATATAGGTCATATCATGCCACTTCATGTCTTAAAATTCTCCATTACCCTTAGAGTAAAAGCCAAGCACCTTAACTCCAGCCTGTAACACCCTCCCTTCCTTGCCTCAGCCTAACTTTCCAGTTGCATTTTGTCTTCTCTCCAACCAGCTCCCTGCGTTCTGGCCACACTGCTCTTTTCACCAAGCTCATGTCTGTCTTAAGGCCTTTGCCACAGTGGTTGCCTTTGCTGTGGACGTCCCTCTCCTTCCCCCAGTTCTTTATGTGACTCCCTCTTTCCCATTATTTAGGACTTGGCTTAAATGTTCCCACCTCAGTGAGACTATCCGTGACCACCCAACCTAAAATAGTCTTTAATATTCCCGTTATATCACTCTGTATCATTTTCATCTTAGCACCTTCTCCTACCTACTGTTTCTTTGTTCATTTATAGAGCCTGGCACACAGTAGACTCAGTAAATTGCTTGTTGAAAGAATGAATTAACTTAGTGTTTAAAACATTGGCTAGAAATATGTTCCATAGACAGCGTCTTTCCTGTCTGGGGCTCAGTGGCAGCAGGTGGCTAGTAAAAACTGTCAACCCTAGTGTGAGATAAGGAGGTGGAAAATGGCTGGGGTAGCAGAAATGTAAGTTAGAGGGTCCAACGGCCAAGGGAGCTTGGGTGAGAATATTGCAGCTTTGGTAAAAGGCGTCCAAGTGTCAGATATCAGGATAGGGATGGCGGCTAAGTGCTAATCTGTAAGCAAGAAAAGCGTGTAGGCTGAATGCACGGGTCAGTCCTGGCCCAGACAGGCAGGGGACCAGCATGGCGGCTCATGCCACCCTCCCTAGGTCCATCAGCTGTGCTTACCTATCCTGAGCTCTTTCTGAAGGCCTCTTCCTGGCCTGACTTTGCTATCATAAAGGCCTAACTCTCACATATCAGTTATCACAACTGAATTTCCCTTTTGGAGAAGTTTCGGGACAGATAAATACTCCACTGCTAGAGTTCATGGCTCTTCCAAATAGGATTTTCATACTCTTTAGGTATAAAAAGGCAAACTTTTTTTTATTGTTACATTAATGAGTTTCTCTTTTTAAAAATTTTTGTTGGAGCACAGTTGATTTACAATGTTGTATTAGTTTCAGGTGTACAGCAAAGTGAATCTGTTATACATATAACCACTCGTTTTTAGATCCTATTCCCATATAGGTCATTACAGAGTACTTAGTAGAGTTCCCTGTACTATACAGTAGGTCTTATTAGTTATCTATTTTATATACACTAGTGTGTATATGTCAATCCCAAGCTCCCAATTTATCCCTCCCCCCACCATTCCCCCCCCCGGTAACAGAAATAAACCCAGTTAAGTTTGTTTTCTACATCTGTGACTCTATTTCGGTTTTGTAAATAAGTTCATCTGTACCATTTTTATAGATTCCACATATAAGTAATATCATATGATATTTGTCCTTCTCTGACTTACTTCACTCAGTATGACAATCTCTAGGTCCATCCATGTTGCTGCAAATGGCATTATTTCATTCTTTTTAATGGCTGGGTAATATTCCATTGTATATATGTACCACATCTTTATCCATTCCTCTGTTGATGGACACTTAGGTTGCTTCCATGTCCTGGCTATTGTAAATAGTGTTGCAGTGAACATTGGGGCACGTGTATCTTTTCAAATTATGGTTTTCTCAGGGTATATGCCCAGGAGTGGGATTGCTGGATCATGGTAGCTCTAGTTTTAGTTTTTTTAAGGAACGTCAATACTGTTCTCCATAGTGGCTGCACCAATTTACATTCCACCAACAGTGTAGGAGGGTTTCCTTTTCTCCACACCCTCTCCAGCATTTATTATTTGTAGATTTTTTGATGATGGCCATCCTGACTGGTGTGATGTGATACCTCATTGTAGTTTTGATTTGCATTTCTTTAATAATTAGTGATGTTGAGCATCTTTTTATGTGATTTTTTGGCCATTTGTATGTCTTCTTTGGAAAAATGTCTATTTAGGTCTTCTGCCCATTTTTTGTGTTTTGATATTAAGTTGTATGAGCTCTTTATATATTTTGGATGTTAACCTCTTTATTGGTCATGTTATTTACAAATATTTTCTCCTAATATGTAGGTTGTCTTTTTGTTTTGTCAGTGGTTTCCTTTTCCGTGCAAAAGTTTAATTAGGTCCCATTTGTTTATTTTGTTTTTATTTCTTTTGCCTTAAAGACAGATTCAAAAAAATATTGCTACAGTTTATGTCAAAGAGTGTTCTGCCACACAGGGGAGATCAGCTCGGTGCTTTGTGGCCACCTAGAGGGGTGGGATAGGGAGAGTGGGAGGGAGGGAGACTTAAGAGGGAAGAGATATGGGGATATATGTATATGTATAACTGATTCACTTTGTTATAAAGCAGAAACTAACACACCATTGTAAAGCAATTATACTCCAATAAAGATGTTTAAAAAAAAAGAATGGAAACTGGGGGACTTCCCTGGTGGCACAGTGGTTAAGAATCCGCCTGCGAATGCAGGGGTCATGGGTTCGAGCCCTGGTCCAGGAAGATCCCACATGCTGCGGAGCAACTAAGCCCATGCACCACAACTACTGAGTCTGCGCTCTAGAGCCCACGTGCCACAACTACTGAGCCTGCGTGCCACAACTACTGAAGCCCGTGCATCTAGAGTCTATGCTCTGCAACAAGAGAAGCCATCGCAATGAGAAGCCCGTGCACCGTAACGAAGAGTAGCTCCCACTCACTGCAACTAGAGAAAGCCCAACACAGTAACAAAGACCCAACACAGCCAAAAATAAATAAATAAAATTAAAAAAAAAAAAGAGTGCTCTGTCTATGTTCTCTTCTAAAAATTTTATGTTTTCAGATCTTACCCTTAAGTCTTTAACCCATTTTGAGTTTATTTTTGTATGTGGTGTGAGGGAGTGTTCTAGTCTCATTCTTTTACATTGTAGCTGTCCAGTTTTCCCAGCACCACTTATTGAAGAGATTGTCTTTTCTCCATTGTATATTCTTGTCTCCTTTGTCATATATTAATTTACCATAAGTGCCTGGGTTTATTTCTGGGCTCTCTTTTCTCTTCCATTGATCTTTGTGTCTGTTTTTGTGCCAGTACCATATTGTTTTGATTATCGTAGGTTTGTAGTATAGTCTGAAGTCAGGGAGCATGATACCTCCAGCTTTGTTCTTTTTTCTCAAGATTATTTTGGAAATTTGGGGTCTCCTGTGGTTCCTTATAAATTTTAGGATTATTTATTATAGTTCTGTGGAAAGTGTCATGGGTATTTTGATAGGGATTTCATTAAATCTGCAGATTGCTTTGGGTAGTACAGCCATTTTAACATTATTAATTCTTCTAATCAAAGAGTCTGGGAAATCTTTCAAATCTTTCTTTTGTATCATCTTCAGTTTCTATCATAATGTTTTAAAGATTTCATTGTATAAGTTTTTCATCTCCTTGGTTAAGTTTATTCCTAGGTATTTTATTCTTTTGATACAATTTTAAATGAGGTTTTTCTTTTTACTTTTTTTCATGATATTTCATTATTAGTGTATAGAAAAGCAACAGATTTCTTACATTAATCTTGTATCCTGCAACTTTACTGAATTCATTTAGTAGTTTGAATAGATTTTTGGTGGAGACTTTTGGATTTTCTATATATAGTATCATGTGACAAATAATGACAGTTTTACTTCTTCCCTTCTAATTTGGATGCTTTTTATTTCTTTTTCTTGTCTGATTGTTGTGGCTAGGACCTCTAACACTATGTTAAATAGAGGTGGTGAGAGTGGGCATCCTTGTCTTGTTCCTTATTTTAGAGGAAAGGCTTTCAACTTTTCACCTTTGAGCATGGTGTTGACTGTGGGTTTGTCATAAATGGCCTTTATTTTGTTGAGATATGTTCCCTCTATACCAATAATATACTCTCTCCTTTTTCTTTTCTACTGTTCCTGGGAAAAACTACATCTTTCTTTCCCAGATCTTTCCCATCTCCAATCTATTTGTAAACCACAGGAAAATTAATCTTCTTAATACACTAAAGACACACACATATATGTCTTACTCTTTAAAAAAAACCCTCAGTGTCTCTCTGAGGAACCCAAACTCCTGATGTGAATGTTTCTGGTTTCTCTCTGTTCTGGCTCTAGCTCCTTGGCCTCAGAGCTCACCCTGAACACTGCACTGCTCCTGAAGTAGAGAAGGCTCTCTCCACTTCCCTGCCCAGAATGACTTTTTCTTCCCACTTTGCTGAATCTCACCTGATCCTGATGAAGTCCCAACTCTTCTGTGAAGCCTTCTTGTATTTCATCTTCCTTCTGAATTACTCATTTTGGGGAAAGCTATGGAAATAATTGTCTTAAGGACAGCCACCTTCAATTGTTATTCATTGTGTCAAGTATGTTTCTTGGCTCAATAATTGTTGTTATGGGCTGAATAGTTATGTCCTTCCAAAATTCATATGTTGAAACCCTACCCCCACAATGTGATGGTACTGGGAGGTGTGGGCCTTTGGGAGGTAATTAGAATTAGATGAGGTCATTCATGGCAGAGCCCCCATGAATTGGTTAGTGCCCTTATCAGAGTCAGGAGAGAGCTTGCTGTGCTCTGCTGTCCAAAGGAGAAGCCAGCACCTACAGCTTGGAAAAGAGCTCTCACCAGAACCTGACCATGTAGAAACCTATTCCTGGACTTCCAGTTTCCAGAACTGTGAGAAATAAATGTCCATCTCTTATAAGCCACTCAGTCTATGGTAATTTGTTATGGCAGCTTGAACTAAAATAATTGGATTTCTGATTTCTTCTATAAACATAAAATATACAAGAAATGATGAGGAATATTGCTGTTATCAAAAGTAATAGATACTTCTGTCAGCACTCTAGAATAATAAAAGTATCATTTAAACATAATTTATGGCTTCTAAACCCTTTATTATTTTAGGATAAAACTTACCAAGTTTTTTCTAAAATATAATTTTACTTTCAAATAAATTATATACATAAACCTAGTTAAGTACATGCTTTTCTTTGAGGAGTAAATTGCTTTTTAAATAAGAAAATGAAGAATATATTACATATATTGCTTTAGTACAGATGAATAAATTCTTTTAATATTTTGGAAATAAAAGTCTGTGATTAATGAAGATGTTTTATGGAAATATTTAAAACTGTCTTTTGTTTATACATGAATTCTCTTCACTATAAATATTTTTGCAGAAAAGAAAGAATATTTTGCGCTGGGATGTCCCTTTCTGCTCTACCTATACTCTGTTGAATTTAGAAAAGCATGTGCTGTATCAAATCAGAGTCTGCCTTACTTATCATTTTGATTAATATTGACTTTCTGAGCTACCTATTATTTCTTCACTGAAGTACAGCAAGGTTATTGTATGACTTGATCACTTTGTAACTCCTCAAAACCTAAAGAGAACTATATTCAGCTAAGTGTAAGCAGGTTTATTTTAGTTTGACTCAAAATGCAAAAGCAAGGTTTGAAAAATTCACTCATTCATTATTTCAGCAAATATTTATTGAGTGATTACAGGTGTCACACACTGTATTAATTCCTGGAAAATCTCTGACTTCATTGAGCCTTGTCAAGGGGGAAATTAAGGAAGGAAAACAAGTAATTACAGCACATACATATTATGATAGGGTGAGATAGAAGAACTGGAACGGGCTCCAGAGTATCCTGAACCCAGGCACCAGGGAAGACTTCCAGGATAAGATGACCTTCCCAGTGACGTGTTATTCAGAGGGGACAGTGAATACCAAGGTCCTGTGGTGAGAGAACAGTCTTGGAATTTAGGAATGGAGAGGTGACGGCAGGGATGGAAGGAAAAGCAAGGCTGAAGGTTGGAGAAGTTCCAAGGGTGTTCTGGAGGGAACCATGTTGGAGAAGTTTGGAACCTTGAAGAGAAAGTTTTCCCCACTGAAGCTTTCCTGCTTTTTCTTTTTAATCTTTATCTTAAGAATTTTAAGGAGGAAGTTATCTCCAAGTTAACCAGTCAACATTTTTAAAATGTAGAGCTTGTTTATCCTTTATATTGGAAGAGTGAAAGATTCTGTCTTTCTTCCAGACACTTAGGGAGTTTTTAAGCATGGGAACATGAACAATTACAGTGGAAAGAGTTACTGAGCCAAGTTGCTGGAAATGAATACTTCTGCAGCAAGACTTTATCCCCTGAAAGAGCACTTGCCTGTCTGTGGAATGGAACCTTAGAGCTGTGGAAATAGTGCTTATATGGGGCTCAGAATTCTTTAATAAGAGGAAAAATGTGGTGTGCTGAGGGGAATGGGAAGTATTGGCTATTATCAAGCTTGAAGAATCTGAAATCTTGTCAGCTGTTTAAAAAAAGAGTTTTCAAGTCAATTGTTGGTAATCATGATCATAATTAGATGTTTTCTCTACCATTTTTCATTATTAGTGACTCAAATCCCTTACATTGAATATTCTACATGATGTGTACAGAGACAGAGGACAATGAAGGAGGATCTGAGCTGCCACAAGGAAGCTTTGCCTCATTTTTTGCTCTAGTGGCCAAAATATGAAGAACTCTCATTTGATCTGAGGAGCTCTTTAACTGGTTCCAAAGGATAATTGAGTCCAATTTGTATGGAGAGATGGAGTAACTGAGACAGGTTCCAAACTTCCTTCTAAGGATTTAGAGTATAGAATGCTTATTTTAGGAACAAAAATTATGCCAAGTTTTCTTTTTTCTTCCTTTTTCCTTAATGTTGATATAGATTTAAACTTTGGCTTTTCAATATATATTTGAAGTGACTGTCCATATGGAACACCATACAGTAGAAAAGTATTTCCAGATGCTGTTCCTTTGTAACCAAATGTTAGACTTGACAGAAGTCAGAGGGATTTTGCCACCTGATATTGTAGCTCCCCAGAATGACTGCCTGCTTCTGCCACTGCAGTAGACAAAGGAGATGGCAGGAGGCCCCATCCTCACAGCGTTTTCTCTCCATTTTCCACCTCAGAGATTACTGAGCCTTATGGATGGGAAGCCAGTGTCTTTCCTGATCTCTGGGCAGTCCTCATGTCTTCCTCCTTCACTGTTACAAGAAGCTACCTTCATGAAATGTGAAAAGCTCTGGTGAGAGCTGTGCAGTTCGCCTGTAGGAAAGGTAACAGGTTTTACTTAACAACCTTCTGAACTTGCAGAAGCACTACCCTTTAGCTCCCTGCAGAGTTGAAATTGATGCAGCACTACGTAGGCTGTTGCCCAAACTCCTGGGAGTCTTTGGCCGGAGAGGTTACCAGTCTTTGACCAAGATTTTCTTGCTCTGTTCTTTATTATGAGATTATATCTTTTCTAACTACTTTCATATAAGGAGGGTGATAGTAAATGGTAGAATTTTTTATTTTTTAAATTAAAATTTAGGGAAGAGAGAGTTGGCAATTATTTTGGTCTGTATTTTTAAAAATGGTCAAGAACTCTGAAGGTTCTGAGATTTTACGATACTTGCAAGCTAATAAGTTAGGGTGTTGTAGTTTGATGGATGCTGGCAGAAGACAAGAGACTCCTCACTCATAGACAAAGGACTTTACTTTTCATAACACAACATGCAGCATGAGCATCAGCACATGTGTATTAGTTCCTTGAGTCCTAAGGGAAATACGCAGAGGGCCTGATGACACTAGAACATGCAGTGAGTTGCATGAGAGGAGAGGAATCCTGAGTTTAGGGAATTTGAATCTTTTGTAATGGACAGCAAGCATGCCTGCCTTTGGTAGGAGAGAATGGCATCTTTATCCTGCAAGGCTATGTGCAATAGATACATTCTTGGAACAATTTTGGAACAAGAGATGGTAAATGTCACATGTTGAAGCACAAAAGTAACATGGCAATTTTCACTCAACAAAAGGTCATTTTTCTGGTCAGTCAAATCTCTAAGTCTGGAAACTACTGAATTGAATATAATTCTAGGGAATAAGGAGAAAGGAAAGAAAACAACAAAAATGAGAGAAGGACAGTTACTTTGTGCCAGTGTGTGGAAGTGACAAAAGTTCTTCCTGAGATTCCATATCTAACTGATGCCTAATTCTAATTCAGCTTTTAAAGTTAGCTTTATGCTCTCTGTGCTATTAATACAAATATTAACTTTAATTATTTTCAGCAGTGTTTATTGCCATAATGCTTCCGACGTCTTTCCTTCAGAAAGACATTGTTTCCAAATGTAAACAATTTGGACCACGTCATGTTTAGTGAATCAGTGGCTTTGTGTTACTAACTTTTGAATTGTTATTAATAATATGAATATTAGCATTCTTTAATGAAAAGGCATGATAATCTTACATTTTTGTGAGTGTTCATTGCAGTTTTCAAAACAATTTCAAAAATGAATGTGTATTTTTTGGGGAGAAAAATGTATGACAATTTACTACAAGCATCTTACATGAAGTCTTCCCCTATGTAACTACTCTGATTTTTTTATATTAAGATTTCAGTTTTGTTAGGATTGAATCCAGTCAGAAATAGCTGTGTGTTTCCAAAGAACACAGGCTAAGGAAGGTTATGGACACTGAGTACGTGTCAGACTTACTTGATTGAAGAAAGAGGAAACTTCTGTAGAAACTGGAAAAAAAGACTTCAGGCATTTGTGGCAGGAGCCGTTTAAAAAAATGGATTTCCAGGAAGTATTTCCATAGAGGATACTAGAATATACTTGATTAAACTGCTAAGATTTTGGGATTTCTAAATTACTTTGGTAAATGTGTACAAATCAGATTTTCAATAGTAAAGTTTAAAAAAGTCTTCATGACAGAGTAATCATGAAGTCCTTGTAATATGCCAAGTGATGGATAAGGGACACAAGTGACATAGTTTTCACCCTTTTGGGAGCAACTGCCATGAACTACAAAACAGAAAAAAAGTTTAAATGAAAATTTTACATATTCTGTCCAAATAATGGAGATACAAAGTGGTTTATGGAAAAAGAAGGAAAAGAAGAAAACAAAGCAATGCTGGTTTTCCTAAGGGAATTATTCTGTTTGACGGCTGACTACAAAACTGTACAATCCTAATGTATTTTCTCTTCAAATGGGGAAGCTTGACATACTGCCATTCACTGTTAATCACAGCACTAGATGAAGGGTTTTCATTTTAAGAAACACAAGAAACATTGACTTGAGAACATTGATAAGACTGGTGGCATTGTGGCTAGTAGGGAAAAAGATGGGGAAAGAAAGGTGAAGCACGTAAAAGAACAGTAAAATTCTGTCTTTTGTAATATAATAGGGAAGAACAAATCTGACTCCATGTTAGATATGTTCCTTTTACTTTAACCTTTGTGCTCTGTTGCTTGTGCTTAGTTATGCTGCTCTGCACTTTTTGTAAAAGAATGTTGCCTATAGTCTGAAATATATAGGACAGCCCATTCTCAAGGCTCTGACTTTAAGGGTGTAACACTTTCCCATTCATATAGACATAAAAAGTTGCAGAGCAGAAAATAATATTTGTCTTATTGGAGGTTTACAGGAACAAAGTAAATTATTAAAGCAAATAACCTCAGCTATCCAAAATCAAGTCAGAGATCTCATACTCTGTAATATTCTCAGCCCAAGTATTTGTATTCTGTGACATATATGTAACTGAAATTAAAGTAATTCACAAAATATCTATTTTTTTAAAGAAAACTTTGTTTCTTCTGTTGAGAAAAAAGTTACTTTTAAATTTATTTGATGTTTGTAATATCTGAATACATTTAGTTTTGGTGAGTTAATATTTTATAGATAGCATGAGATAAACAGGAGAAGCTATTCTCATAAAAGACACACCCTTTTAAAAAATAAATTCGTTTATTTATTTATTTATTTATGGCTGTGTTGGGTCTTCATTGCTGCGTGGGCTTTCTCTAGTTGCGGTGAGTGGGGGCTACTCTTCGTTGTGGTGCGTGGACTTCTCATTGTGGTGGCTTCTCTTGTTGCGGAGCACAGGCTCTAGGCGCGTGGGCTTTAGTAGTTGTGGCACGTGGGCTCAGTAGTTGTGGCTCGTGGGCTCTAGAGTGCAGGCTCAGTATTTGTGGTGCATGGGCTTAGTTGCTCTGTGGCATGTGGGATCTTCCCGGACCAGGGCTCGAACCAGTGTCCCCTGCATTGGCAGGTGGATTCTTAACCATTGCACCACCAGGGAAGCCTCAAAAGACACACTCTTGTCTCTTTATTTAGCAAGTTGAATTTAAGGGAAGTATTTAGAACACTAGGCCATGTTAATTAATAGTTTCTTAATCACTCAATTCCAGCTAGCATCCATCTTTTTCTGCAGAAGCTAAACATGTAAATTGATTTCTGTTGAGTAAAATGCTTTCCATTTCAAAGATGGAACTACATTTTTTTAAAAAGCACTTTTCTTGGTTACAAGTCTGGTTGTTTCTTCCTTAAATCCTTCTTTAAGGATTTTCTGACAGCTCAGTGATAAGGTTGACTATTTCCCCCAGACACTCCCATAAGCTTGCAGTGGAGAGACTGGCGTTTTATCCAAATTCTCTCAGGAAAATCTTTTGCCAGGAAAACATACAGACCCTTCTAATGTTGCTTTCAGAATTCTTTACCTTCATATGTCCCTGGAACATTCAGTTCATGGCATAGCTGCTAGGTTCATCTGCTCAGGGCCCTGGTGGTGCCAAAAAAAGTAGTTTTGCCTTTAAAAATCAAATGTGCACTAGTGTGGACCAAACTGCCAAGAAGAAGTGTTTTAAAAGGTACACCATATGGGTTTCTGGGGTGCAACTAAGGGAAGAGGACTGAGACACTCCATCACGCAACAAATGATAACTGGCGAAGTTCAGAGTTGTAGGACATTGATCAGAAATCATCAAATAATCCATTTTAAGAAAATGGGGTGATGGTTGCTTTTAAGAGCCAGCTAAGAGCAATGCAATGGAAAAGAACATGTTCAACATTTTTTTAAACTGGATTTTTAAAAAATAATTTTTATTGGAGTAGAGTTGCTTTATAATGTTGTGCTAGTTTCTGCCATACAACAAAGTGAATCAGCCACACGTAGACAGATATTCCCTCTTTTTTGTATTTGCCTCCCATTTAGGTCACCACAGAGCAATGAGTAGAGTACCCTGTGCTATACAGTCTGTTCTCATTAGTTATCTGTTTTATACATGGCAGTGTATATATGTCAATCCCAATCTCCCAGTTCATCCAACCCCCCCTTCCCCCCTGGGTATCCATACATTTGTTCTCTATGTCTGTGTCTCTATTTCTTCTTTGTAAATAAGTTCATCGACACCATTTTTCTAGATTCCACATATATGTGATATTATATGATATTTGTTTTTCTCTTTCTGACTTACTTCACTCTGTATGACAGTCTCTAGGTCCATTCACATCTCTGCAAATGGCACAATTTTGTTCCTTTTTATGGCTGAGTAATATTCCATTGTATATATGTACCACATCTTCTTTATCAATTCATCTGTCGATGGACATTTAGGTTGCTTCCATGTCCTGGCTATTGTAAATAGTGCTGCAATGAACACTGGGTGCATATGTCTTTCCTAATTATGGTTTTCCCCAGATATATGCCCAGGAGTGGGATTGCTGGATCATATGGTAGCTCTATTTTTAGTTTTTTAAGGAACCTCCATACTGTTCTCCAAAGTGGCTGTACCAGTTTACGTTCCTACCTACCAACAGTGTAGGAGGGTTCCCTTTTCTCCACACCCTCTCCAGCATTCATTGTTTGTAGACTTTTTGATGATGCCTATTCTGACTGGTGTGAGGTGATACCTCATTGTAGTTTTGATTTGCATTTCTCTAATAATTAGTGATGTTGAGCATCTTTTCATGTGCTTCTTGGCCATCTGTATGTCTTCTTTGGAGAAATGTCTATTTAGATCTTCTGCCCATTTTTTGATTGGGTTTTTTATTTTTTTTGATATTGAGCTGCATAAGCTGTTTGTATATTTTGGAGATTAATCCCTTGTCAGTTGCTTCGTTTGCAAATATTTTCTCCCATTTTGAGGGTTGTCTTTTCATTTTGTTTATGGTCTCCTTTGCAGTGCAAAAACTTTTGAGTTTAATTATGTCCCATTTGTTTATCTTTGTTTTTCTGTCCATTACTCTGGGAGACAAATCGAAAAAGATATTGTTGCAATTTATGTCAGAAAGTGTTCTGCCTATGTTTTCCTCTAAGGGTTTTATAGTGTCTGGCCTTACATTCAGGTCTTTAATCCATTTTGAGTTTATTTTTGTGTATGGTGATAGGGAGTGTTCTAATTTCATTCTTTTACATGTAGCTATCCAGTTTTCCCAGCACCACTTATTGAAGAGGCTGTCTTTTCTCCATTGTATGTTCTTGCCTCCTTTGTCATGTTAGGTGTCTATAGGTGTGTGGGTTTATCTCTGGGCTTTCTATCCTGTTCCACTGATCTATATTTCTGTTTTTGTGCCAGTACCATACAGTTTTGGTTACTGTAGCTTTGTAATATAGTGTAAAGTCAGGGAGCCTGATTCCTCCAGTTCTGTTTTTCTTTCTCAAGATTGCTTCGGCTATTTGGGGTCTTTTGTGTTTCCATACAAATTGTACAATTTTTTGTTCTAATTCTGTGAAAAATGCCATTGGTAATTTGACAGGGATTGCATTGAATCTGTAGATTGCTTTGAGTAGTATAGTCATTTTCACAATATTGATTCTTCCAATTCAAGAATATGGTATATCTCTCCATCTGTTTGTGTCATCTTTGTTTTCTTTCATCAGTATCTTATACTTTTCTGAGTACGGGTCTTTTGCTTCCTTAGGCTGGTTTATTCCTAGGTATTTTATTCTTTTTGATGTGATGGTAAATGCGATTGTTTCCTCGATTTCTTTCTGATCTTTCAATGTTAGCGTATAGGAATGCAAGACATTTCTGTGTATTAATTTTGTATCCTGAGACTTTACCAAATTCATTGATTAGCTCTAGTAGTTTTCTGGTGGCATTGTTAGGATTATCTATGTATAGTATCATGTCATCTGCAAATAGTGACAGTTTTACTTCTTCTCTTCCAATTTGGATTCCTTATTTCTTTTTCTTCTCTGATTGCCATAGCTAGGACTTCCAAAAGAATGTGGAATAATAGTGGTGAGAGTTGACATTCTTGTCTTGTTCCTGATCTTAGAGGAAATGCTTTCAGTTTTTCACCATTGAGAATGATGTTTGTTGTGGGTTTATCATATATGACCTTTATTATGTTGAGGTAAGTTCCCTCTATGCCCACTTTCTGGAGAGTTTTTATCATAAATGGGTGTTGAATTTTGTCAGAAGATTTTTCTGCATCTATTGAGATGATCATATGGTTTTTATTCTTCAGTTTGTGGATTTTAATTCCATTGGAAACAAGCTGATTGCTCTCTGGGAAACAGTGCCTTTGGTAAGTGTTTGGGCATCCTGAAAATAGAAATGCATCTATTGCCTTACCCATTTTGCAGATAATATCTCTGAAGTATAATATAATAAATGGGTTTTAAATGTTAGTAAAAAGTAATTACTATTTTTATATTAATAGCTTCATATTAATATATTAATAACTGAAACTCTATCAGTTAGTACTTCCATTTGCAAGCAAAAAATAATTTTTAGAATGTAAGTCCTAAAGGGATAAAACTAGGTAACATCTGAAGCAGCAGGGAGCTCTTCCTTGATTCCTTGATTTGTTTATTTTTCCCCTAGCCATTCATTAATCTGACAAGTATTTGTGTTTCCTACTATGGGCGAGGTTTAGTTCTAGGCACTGGAGAAATAGCTGTGAGCAAAGAGATAAGCTCACATTCTCGTTTTTTGTTTTGATTTTTCAAAAGTAAACAAAACATATATGTACATGCACAAATATTAATATAGTTAAAGGTTCTATGAAGAAAAAGAAAGCTAGTAAAGGGGACAGGAAGTGATGGGGAGGTTAGGTCTGACAAAATATGTCAGGATTTGCGATTGTTAGGGGCTCTAGAGGGAAGGAAAGGGAGCAGTAATGGGGGGTGGGAGGTGCTTTTCATGAAATGGGGAAGACTGGGGAAGGAGGGGGATTGTAGAGGAAGCGGGGAAAGTGTCAGTGGGAAGTCAAAAGTTCATATTCAAAAGGAGACGCTGAATTGTCAGTTGGATAGCAAACCTGGAGCTGGGGAAGAAGTCAGGGAGTCAGGGTTTCATATGTAAATTTGGGATTCATGAGCATATTAATGGTATTTGACACCACAGGATTGGCTAAAATAACCTTGGAAGTGAGAATAATGAGTATAAATGGAGGAGAAGGCTGAGGATTGAGTCAGGGGCACTCCACCAGTTAAAGGTCAAGCAGAGGAGGAGCAACCAGCAATAGAAACTGAAGTTGTAGCCAGTGTGGTGGGAAGAGAACCGAGAGTGTGTGTCCTACAAGACAAGTGGCAAAGAAACTGTAAGAAATCATTGAAGACGAGTGCTGCAGAGAGTCAAATGAGTCATGAGAAATGACTTAAATTTGTTTAAGTGGAAGATACACAAAATAATTCAGGAAGAAAGAACACATGATAAAGAGTGAGGGAGAGAAATATTAATATAGTAACTGGCCATTCAGTCCCTGCATATCTTTGATGCAACTTCCCCTTGGAACATTATCTATCATGATTTAAATCTTGAGAAGAGGCATTTACCTCAATGAATCCCAAAGGAAACTTTGCTTTGTAATACAAAACAAAACTTCGGCAGTTATAGCCAAAGACTCTAGAGATGGTAGTCCAATGCCATTTGATATAATTTAAGATCTCTGCATTCTACCTTCCCCCACATCTAATCACACAGCAGACAGTTGTTGTGCATTATTTCATTGTAATATATGTCAATACATGTAATATCTGCCCACTTCTCTTCATCTCCTCTGCCAATTTCCTCCTTCAAGCTGGTATCATCCCTTGCCTGGACTACTGCAACTAATTCTGTGTTAGGTCTTTGGAGAAGCAGCCACCAAGGTGAGATTCTATGTACAAGAGATTTACTGGGGAAGATTCCTGTAAGGGATAAACAGGGAGGGAATAGAAGTAGACAGAAAGAGCTTTCAGACCTTGGGACAGGTCTGATATCTGTGGGTAAAGAGGGAGGCAGAAAACTCTCAGACAGAGGGGCAATTCTGAGAAAGTTTCGAACAGGATTGTGAGGAGTCCACAGCCAAAGTTGCCCATTAGTGGAGTCTCACATCCCATAGGAATGGGCTAGTACTAGTACCACACCATGCCCAGGCATTAACAGCAATTGACCATGGCTTGGGTAAGAGGGGCAGAGGTAAGGGCCTGGGGGTTTGACTTCAGCTCAATTGTGGTAGTGGGGCCACAGTGGAGGCCTCAGTTGGTGCTGTCAGTCACCTAAGCCCTTCACAACCAGTTCTCTTAAAGAAGATTTGAGTTTAATATGGTTGGAATCATTAAAACTCAGAAACTTAGAGAAGACACCCCATAGAACTGAAACTCAAAACCTTGGAGAGGATACCAGCTGGATGGTGCTGTTACCTCTGAGACTGATTTTGAAGGTGCTGGAAAAATTACAAACAACATTCAGATGTTTTTGCAGGAGGCCACTGCTGCTGCTGCCAGGGTGAAGAAGCTTTGCTTACCAGGAACTGCCATAGACAGGAAATCCTCAGGAAACAGACAGGAAAGAGCAAATGCCTTCTTTCTCCTCTAGCCTTCCAGTCTCCTTCTAGAGCCCCTGTTTGAGGACCATAACTGAGAAGGAGCTGGCAAAGCAGAAATGTAGTTTGCATAGTCCCAAAAGCAGTATCACAAGGCAGAGTAAATAAGGGTGTGTTTGGGGCTGAGAGACAATAACTTAACACCTTAATAACTGGCACACCATGTGACCCATTTTTTGCTGTAAGGGAACTCCTGTGTCTTGTCTTGTTGACCTGAAATAAATAGAACACTAGATATTACTCCAACAAAGATGGGTTTATTCAGGATCAGCAGAGAATTGCAATTTGTGGTCTGCAAGGATGGTGAACCTTGTGCAAGTCCCCACATGGTAAGGGAAGAGAATACTTCTATAGAGAAAAAGGAAGTTGGGAGGGCTCTAGTAAGAAAGAGTCTATAGCTCTTCATTGACTGAGTCCTTGCCAGGAAAGAAGAGGAGTCTTTCTTCTTCTTGTTGGACCCTGCTATCATCACAGGGTGTGAGAGCTCCCCCTTCTGGTCTCTTAACTCTATTCAATTGAGGTTTTTGTTAATTAATTTCTACATTTCCCCCTTTTGACCAAGATCTTTCTCTGGAAGCTTGGTTAATCAAGAGTCAGGTTTTCTAGTTTCATCGGCTTTTTGTCCCTCAATGTCAGGAAAGATTTTTCCTGGGTAGTGCCTTATATCAGAGGGAAAGTGTACAAATTGGAAACCTATTAAGATCAATTTGAGTAAAGGGAAGGGATAGGAGGGAGAACTCTCAGGCACTTTTTATCTAAAGTGCTTATGTTATCAAGTTCATAGACATTGGAGATCATCTGAAGCATTATGTCATCTTTAGAGCTTTAGTGACAAACTTCCAACAGGCCCGGTCTGGATATCTTGCACAAGCTGTCTCATCAGATGTTGTCTGCTTCAGTTCTAGAAAATATTTACTTTCAGGTCACCAGATGATATGCAGTTCTAGTCAGTGTTTGGTGCTTTTCTTAGGTGTGTCATGTGAATCCAAGAGTCTATTCCTTGGAGTTTGGCAGCACAAGGATTTGTTAGTAGTACCTGATAGGAGCCTTTCTAAGGAGGTTGCAGAGAGTTTTGGAGGTGTCTTGCCTAATAGATGAAATCTCCAGCTTGCAAGGTGTGATGCTTAAGGTCTTCATCTTCCAAGAGAGCACTGTGAAAAGATTGCTTTATCAAAGCATGGTTATTTTTAATAGAAAGAATTACACCTTAGCAATTGGAGTATCTTGGAGTATCTTTCCTTTTATCAGTTGTGGGTCAAAAGCAGCAGGAGCCAAGTGCAGTTAGTGTCATTTGACTATCTCAATGAGTGAAAGTCTGAGTTCCAAAAGTGGAGGATCTGACATGTAGAAGAACCAACAGCAATGCTTTTGGCCAAGGTATTTGGATGGCCTCTACGAATTTTGCCAGTGGAGTCAATAATGTCATTAGTGTGTTTAACTGAACCAGAGGATTGAGGGTGGTAAGCATAGTGAAAATGTTGTAAAACCAGCTTTGGCTGTGCAGTGCAGATTTTGCAGACTTGTTGAAGTACCTGGCCAGGAAAATGGGTTCCTTGATCACTATGAAGTGACAGAGGAGAGATAATCTTTTTCAAAAGGACTTTAACCACAGAAGAGGCAGTAGCCTGTCTGCAAGGAAAGGCTTCAGTTCATTGTGAAAACCTACAGACTATGACAAAAATATATGTATATCCATTAGTCAGAGGAAGTTGTATGAAATCCATTTTCCAGACCTCAAATGGTCCATTAGGCAGTTTAAAATGTCTGGGAGCAGTATGAACGGGCTTCTCTGGATTGTACTTCAGACAAATGGGACAAGTGAGGAAGGCACATTTTGTGGCCTTGTTAATATTTCCTCACCAATATTGATTCATGAAGGCTATCATTTTGTCAGTAGACCGCTGATTTAATGCATGTACAGTGGTGAAGAATGGGAATTTAGAGGCTCCGGTAGGACTGGGTTGTTATTTGGTCCAAACCAGAGCTTTATCTTTTTTTTTTTTTTTTTTTAATCAAACCAAAAATTGTTGAATTTCCAGTCTTATTTTTTCTTTTCTGAGGTCAATTGTTGGGTTTTTCTAAGTTATCATTTGGGATAATCCTTTGGACCATGACAGAAGTTTTGGCTGTTATTGGTCCCTTTAAGGACAGCATTTCTAATAGAAATATCATCAAGGTGATTTCCCTAATTTCCAGAGAGTCAAGTTGAGAATGTCTCTGAAACTTAATAACAGCTAAAGTGACAGGTAAAAGTATCACATTCAATAATTCCTGAACATAGGGGCCATAGAAAATATTATTTCCACTTGAAGTAAGGAAGCCACAGTACTTCCACAACAGTCCAACACTCCATCATGAGCTGTTCCAAAAGCATATCTACTATCAGCATAAATATTGGCATTTTGTCCTTGGCTAAAATATAAGCCTGTGTGAGAGCATATAATCCAGTCTGTTGGACTGAAGTAGCCATAGGTAAAGATGCTCCCTCAACAACATCAGAAAGAGTTGTAATAGCATAGCATGTAAAAGCATATCACCTTTTTATATTGTCACCTTTTAAATAAGAAACATAAGTGAACCATGAGAAGTCAGTGTTACCCAATGGCATTGCTTGTAGGTTGTCACAAGGGGTCAGGAGGTGTTCTGTCAGCATGAAGCAGTTGTGAGGGACTTTGCCGATTAAAGTGGGGAGAAGAGTAGCAGGTTTAAGGTTATTACAATGTAAAAGAGTTATGTGAGGAGCAGTTAACCAAAGGACTTCCGAGGAGGTGAGGTGGCTGACTGAGAGATGTTGAGTGTGTTGGGAATTCAGGAGAGCTTCTACTGCATGAGGTACAAAAGTGGTTAAAGGGGATCCCACAGCAATTTTCTCAGTGACCTTAACTAAAAGGACAATGGGAATCATGGCTCTAAAGCAAGGGAGATGACCCTGTGCCACAGGGTCTAGTTGCCGGCTATACTACCTGATGGGTTGATGGTGGTCCCTATGTTTTTGGATGAGTACCCAAAGGGCATTCCCTTCCTTTTCATATACAAAAAGGAAAAGGGGAATCTGATAGTTGGGCTGCCCAGGGACAGGTGGGTTCATCAAACTCTCCTTTAAGGCCTCAAAGGCTATGTTGTCCAATTCTTCCCATAAAATTGGGTTGGGATTACTATTGTTGGGTAAAACATATAGAGGTTTGGCCAGAAGAGAGAAATTTGGAATCTAATCTTGGCAATAACCAACTAGCCTGAGAAAACCATACAGTTAGCACTTAGTTTTGGGTTTTGGGAAACTTAGGACACCATGAAGCCTATCCGGATGTAGGTGTAGCCCTTGTTCTGATATCAGATGCCCTAAATATCAAACCTGGGTTTGGGCAAACGGCATTTTTTTCTGGTGACTTTGTGTCCTTCTAAGGCTAAAATCTTTAGCAAGTATTGATAGATGTTGTCTTCCTGTGAGGAGACTTGAGAAAGAGAGCAAAGAAGCAAATCACGTACATATTGCAACATATCTCTAGGGAACTGTATATCATCCAGATAAACCTTCAGGATTTGGGAGAAATAAGGATTCTCAGTAAAACCCTGAGGCATTACTGTCTAGGTGAATTGATTTCTTCCAAGGTGAAGGCAAAAAAGTATTGCCTAGCTCCATCAACTGGAATACTAAGGGATGCACTGCATAAATCAGTTACAGTAAAGAATTTGCTTCAGGTAGGAATGGATGTTAGTAGCGTATGAAGGTTAGAAACAACAGGGTGTGGAGGGATAACAGTGTTTACTGCTCTGAGATCCTGGACAAACCTCCACCCTCAGCCGTTAAGTTTTCTCAGTGGTAAAATGGGAATGTTACAGGGGCTAGTACAGGATCATGAGGCTTTGAGACTTGTAATCTTCTATTATGAGCTTTATGCCTTGAAGGGCTTCTTTACTTATTGGTATTGATCACTTCTGGGAGGAGGTTTTAAAGGGTCTATTTGAATCTTGATAGGAGGTATGATATGAATATTGCCAATATTAGTTGGAGATTTTGCCCATAAGCAAGATAGTAGCTGATTCAATAGGAACACATTAACAGTGTTTTCAGAATCTGCTATATTACTGTTAGAGATGAAACAAATTAAACATGTCAAATGGTCATTTAATTCTCCCAGTTGATTATTTTGATGACGACTGTCAAGTTTTAGAATTATTTCCCCCTTTCAGAAGAAAGAAATTCTGGCATGATACTTCTCTAAGAAATCTTGGCCTAATAAATGAGTAGAGGCAGAGGAACTGAGGAGAAAAGAGTATCTCTCAAAGGGCCTAAACAAAACAGAATGGGTTCAGAGACAAGAACCTCTTGAGGTTCATTATAGATCCCACTATTTAAACTGTTTTAGTACTCAGAGGCAGGGGCTGTTTTATAGCAGTGGGGATGATCACCAAGAGTGTGGCTTTGGTGTCATCTAGGACTAGAAGAGATTCATCCCTGATCTGGAGAAATGTTTCCCCAAGCCCATTAAGAGGGAGGATTGGGAAGAGCCCCTGTAGTTCCTTGGAACCCCATCATTGAGAATTAGGAGGACGTTGGAAAGGCTAGTTAGTGGGCTGAAGGTTCCTGAAGTGCTTAAGTTTGTAATAATCTCTCTTCCAATGTCCTGTCTCTTTGCAATAATAGCAAAAACTAGAAGAATTATGACTTTTGTCCAGGTGCCTTCATTTACTGAATTTGCAGATTAAGAATTTTGGCAATCTTTCTTTGAGATGACTCATCTACAGCACAAGAGAGCTAGTTTGCCAGATTAACTAATTCTGGGGTGGACATAGTTTCCCATTTCATCCCTGTCCTTTTTACTAGAAGGGGAAGGTCCCAGTTCAGCCCATTAATAAACATAGAGTTAAAAGCTACCTTTTCTTTAAAACCTAACTGAAGTCGATTGTAATTATCTTGATAGGTTCATCATATTTTTGTGTGCAAGCCCAAATTCTATTCCAATCAACAGGCTTTAGAAAAGCCCTAGGAGTTACAAGAGACAAAGAAGGACACTACATAATGATCAAGGGATCAAACCAAGAAGAAGATATAACAGTTATAAATATATATGCACCCAATATAGGAGCACATCAATACATAAGGCAACTGCTAACAGCTATAAAAGAGGAAATCAACAGTAACACAATAATAGTGGGGGACTTTAACACCTCACTTACACCAATGGACAGATCTTCCAAACAGAAAATTAATAAGGAAACACAAGCTTTAAATGACACAATAGACCAGAGAGACTTAATTGATATTTATAGGACATTCTATCCCAAAACAGCAGATTACACTTCTCAAGTGCGCATGGAACATTCTCCAGAATAGATCACATCTTGGGTCACAAATCAAGCCTCAGTAAATTTAAGAAAATTGAAATCATATCAAGGATCTTTTCTGACCACAATGCTATGAGATTAGAAATGAATTACAGGGAAAAAAACGTAAAAGACACAAACACATGGAGGCTAAACAATACATTACTAAGTAGCCAAGAGATCACTGAAGAAATCAAAGAGGAAATCAAAAAATACCTAGAGACAAATGATAATGAAAACACAATGATCCAAAACCTATGGGATGCAGCAAAAGCAGTTCTAAGAGGGAAGTTTAGAGCTATACAAGCCTACCTCAAGAAACAAGAAAAATCTCAAATAAACAATCTAACCTTACACCTAAAGGAACTAGAGAAAGAAGAACAAACAAAACCCAAAGTTAGCAGAAGGAAAGAAATCATAAAGATCAGAGCAGAAATAAATGAAATAGAAACAAAGAAAACAACAGCAAAGATCAATAAGACTAAAAGCTGGTTCTTTGAGAAGATAAACAAATTGATAAACCATTAGCCAGACTCATCAAGAAAAAGAGGGAGAGGACTCAAATCAATAAAATTAGACATGAAAAAGGAGAAGTTACAACAGACACAGCAGAAATACAAAGCATCCCAAGAGACTACTACAAGCAACTCTATTCCAATAAAATGGACAACCTGGAAGAAATGGACAAATTCTTACAAAGGTATACCCTTCCAAGACTGAACCAGGAAGAAATAGAAAATATGAACAGACCAATCACAAGTAATGAAATAGAAACTGTGATTAAAAGTCTTCCAACAAACAAAAGTCCAGGACCAGATGGCTTCACAGGTGAATTCTATCAAATATTTAGAGAAGAGCTAACACCCATCCTTCTCAAACTCTTCCAAAAAATTGCAGAGGGAGGAACACTCCCAAACTCATTCTATGATGTCACAATCACCCAGATACCGAAAGCAGACAAAGATACTACGAAAAAGAAAATTAAAGACCAATATCGCTGATGAATATAGATGAAAAAATCCTCAACAAACCACTAGCAAACAGAATCCAACAACACATTAAAAGGATCATACACCATGATCAAGTGGGATTTATCCCAGGGATTCAAGGATTCTTCAATATACACAAATCAATCAATGTGATACACCATATTAACAAATTGAAGAATAAAAACCATATGATCATCTCAATAGATGCAGAAAAATCTTCTGACAAAATTCAACACCGATTTATGATAAAAACTCTCCAGAAAGTGGGTATAGAGGGAACCTACCTCAACATAATAAAGGCCATATACAACAAACCCACAGCAAACATCATTCTCAATGGTGAAAAACTGAAATCATTTCCTCTAAGATCAGGAACAATACAAGGATGTCCGCTCTCGCCACTGTTATTCAACATAGTTTTGTAAGTCTTAGCCATGGCAGTCAGAGAAGAAAAAGAAATACAAATTGGAAAAGAAGAAGTAAAAATGTCACTGTTTGCAGATGACATGGTACTATACATAGAGAATCCTAAGAATGCCACCAGAAAATTACTAGAGCTAATCAATAAATTTGGTAAAGTTGCAGGATACAAAATTAATACACAGAAATCTCCTGCATTCCTATACACTAATGATGAAAAATCTGAAAGAGAGATTAAGGAAACACTCCCATTTACCCTTGCAACAAAAAGAATAAAATACCTAGGAATAAACCTACCTAGGGAGACAAAAGACCTGTATGCAGAAAACTATAAGACACTGTTGAAAGAAATTAAAATTGATACCAACAGATGGAGAGATATACCATGTTCTTGGATTGGAAGAATCAATATTGTGAAAATGACTATACTACCCAAAGCTATCTACAGATTCAATGCAATCCCTATCAAACTACCACTGGCATTTTTCACAGAACTAGAACAAAATAAATCTTTAAATTTGTATGGAGACACAAAAGTCCCCGAATAGCCAAAGCAGTCTTGAGGTAAAAAAATGGAGCTGGAGGAATCAGACTCCCTGACTTCAGACTATACTACAAAGCTACAGTAATCAAGACACTATGGTCCTGGCACAAAAACAGAAATATAGATCAATGGAACGGGATAGAAAGCCCAGAGATAAACCCACGCACCTATGGCCAACTAATCTATGACAAAGGAGGCAAGGATATACAATGGAGAAAAGACAGTCTCTTCAATAAGTGGTGCTAGGAAAACTGGACAGCTGCATGTAGAAGAATGAAATTAGAACACTCTCTAACACCATACACAAAAATAAACTCAAAATGGATTAGAGACCTAAATGTAAGACTGGACACTATAAAATTCTTAGAGGAAAACATAGGAAGAACACTCTTTGACATAAATCACAGCAAGATCCTTTTTGATCCACCTCCTAGAGAAATGCAAATAAAAACAAAAATAAACAAATGGGACCTAATGAAACTTAAAAGCTTTTGCAAAGCAAAGGAAACTCCAAGCAAGACGAAAAGACAACCCTCAGAATGGGAAAAAATATTTGCAAACGAATTAACGGGCAAAGGATTAATCTCCAAAATATATAAACAACTCAATATTAAAAAAAGCAAACAACCCAATCAAAAAATGGACAGAAGACCTAAATAGACATTTCTCCAAAGAGGACATACAGATGGTCAAGAGGCACATGAAAAGCTGCTCAACATCACTAATTATTAGAGAAATGCAAATCCAAACTACAATGAGGTATCACCTCACACCAGTTAGAATGGGCATCATCAGAAAATCTACAAACAACAAATGCTGGAGAGGGTGTGGAGAAAAGGGAACCCTCTTGCACTGTTGGTGGGAATGTCAATTGATACAGCCACTTTGGAGAACAGTATGGAGGTTCCTTAACAAACTAAAAATAGAATTACCATATGACCCAGCAGTCCCACTACTGGGCATATATTCAGAGAAAACCATAATTCAAAAACACACATGCACCCCAATGTTTATTGCAGCACTATTTACAATAGCCAGGTCATGGAAGCAACCTAAATGCCCATCGACAGACGAATGGATAAAGAAGATGTGGTACATATATACAATGGAATATTACTCAGCCATAAAAAGGAATGAAATTGGGTCATTTGTAGAGACGTGGATGGATCTAGAGACTGTCATACAGAGTTAAATAAGTCGGAAAGAGAAAAACAAATATCACATATTAATGCATATATGTGGTACCTAGAAAAATGGTACAGATGAACTGGTTTTCAGGGCAGAAATTGAGACACAGATGTAGCGAAGAAACGTATGGACACCAAGGGGGGAAAACCGTGCTGGGGTGGGGATGGTGGTGTGATGAATTGAGTGATTGGGATTGACATGTATACACTGATGTGTATAAAATGGATGACTAATAAGAACCTGCTGTATAAAAAAATAAATAAAAGAAAATTCAAAAAAACAAAACAAAACAAAAAACAAAATGCAAATCACATCATATCAAAAAAAGAAAAGAAAAGCCCTAGGAATTGCTCAGTGAAGTCACCTAGTCATTGCCTGAGCCTGTTCATATAATATGTTAGCAGGCTGGTCTCACTGTAATTCTAGAGACCTTTCAGGATTTTCCCAATTAGCGGTTTTCATCCAGTGCTGGGCCTGTCGTTTACTGACAAGGCTGTGAACTAGTTGATATAAGAGAAACCAGGCTGATAAGTTTGAATGACTGTATTAAATTCCTCAGCAAATCTGTGAGGATTCTTTGACTATGGCTCTTAGTTCAGCTTTAGTCCAGGGAATACAAAAAATTAAGGATTTAGCCTCTGGATTCTCAGAAGGCTAAATTTTATTTATTTTATTTTTAAAATTGAAGTATAGTTGCTGTACAATATTGTGTAAGTTACAGATGTACAACATAGTGATTCAAAATTTTTAAAGGTTATATGCCACTTATAGTTATTGTAAAATATTGGTTATATTCCCCATGTTGTATGATATATCCTTGTAGCTTATTTTATACCTAAGAGTTTGTACCTCTTAATCCCCTACTCTTATCTTGCCCCTCTCCCCTACCCTCTCCCCACTGTTAACCACTAGTTTGTTCTCTTTATCAGAAGATTTAATTTAAAAGGGACAGGTTCTGACAAATGCAGAGGAAAGGGAAGTGGGGAGAGTTTCAGAGAAAAGGAGAAGTTTGGTAAGATAATTAGTATGGGGGGATTGAAGGTATAGAGGAGGCATAGGCAGCTTAGAAGAGAAGGAGAAAGATGGTGCAGGAGGTGAAGTCTGACCATGAGGAGCTGAGGGAAAGAGACAAGGTGGCACCAGAGGTGGAGCCTGAGACAGAGAAGCCAAGGAGGCGGAGCCTGAAGTTTTGGGCATCATTTGGTGTTTCCTTCATCAACTGTTTGCCTCCATTATTCTTAAAATTTTATTTTTCAGAGAGTCAATTTTAGACTCCTGTTAATGCTAGGAAGCCTCAAAACACCAATCAAAATAAGCATTCTACTCAATTCTGGAAATTTCTGAGCCATTGTAGTCAGTTCAGTTTGAAAAAAATTAAATTTGGAAATATCACAATTTCCCATAATGGCTATTGATATTCTAAATTGCCTTTGGTCAGGTTGGTCAATTTAGTTAGAAATGGGCATAAGGAAGGGCCACAATTTTTAAACATAAAATTGGCTGAAGTCCCTGTGGGGTGGGTGGAGGGGGGACCCATGAGATGCTTAGATAACTGGGATCCCATTTCTAAGAGAGTTTGCCTCTAAAGAACAATTTTCAAACAGCTCAAACAGCTTACAGAACAAACAGCTCAAGTCAAATACCTTGCAAGCTAATCCCAGCCAGTCCTAAGGAGACAGCTTGGTCCCAGAGGAGCCAGTGTGAAGGCTTTCAGACAGCCCCTTCCAAAGGAATATGTTAAAGGCTGAAAAACCAGCACAGTTTCAGAGAAACAACCCCTGGCCTTGAAGGAATGGGTTGAAGGCTAGCCAGTTTCAGTGAAACAGTCGATCTCAAAATCAGACCGAAGTTTCAAACAAGCACCCACATACAGAACAAGGTCTTAACCAGAAAGAAAAAACTTTTAAATAGATTGGGATAAAATCTGGAGAACTTCAAATTCAAAGAGGGTGTGAGTTCAGATCCAAGAGGAAGACATGTCTTCAAACTCTAGGATTAGTGAGAAAAGCAGTGAATGACATTGGGCTCAGTTGTGGGTACTGCCCTGTTTTACTCACCAGCCCTGGAGCCTTTGGGGAGGTCTTCTCTGGACCCCATATAGACAACCAAAATGTTGACCTGAAACGTATAGACTGCCAGATATTTCTCTAGCAAAGTTGGGTTTATTCAGGATTGGCTGAGAATTGCAGTTTGGGGTCTGCAACCATTGTGAGCTGTGTGCAAGTCCCCTGCACAGCAAGGGAAGGAGAACACTTTGATAGAGGGGAAAAGGAATGTGGGAGGGCTGGGAGTAAACAAAGAGTCCATGGCTTTTCATTGGCTGAGTCCTGGCCAGGAAAGAAGAGGAGTCTTTCTTCTTCCTGTTGGGCTCTGCTATCTTTACAGGTGGTGAGAGCGCCCCCTACTGGTCTCCTGCATCTATTTAATTGAGGTTTCACTTTATTAATTTTTTATAGTTTCATCCTTTATGGTGGATCCACAGTAATCTCTGGGCCCTCTTGATGTGAATAGCCTTGGGCCATCACTCCAACTCCAGGCAGAATACAGTAAGATAGCATGTCAGGGATGTTTCTGCTCTAGAGACTATCCTGTCGGTTCCAGTTCTCTCAGGACCAGAACCAGTATGCCTTCTCACAGAGAGAAATGCCCCCTTTCCTTTTCCTTTGGAGCTTGACTTTCGTTAGTGGGTCCTGCCACCGGGGCCTAACTCCCTGCAGCATCAGTATCCTTTACCAAGGGACCTCCCTTAGCTGTTCTGGTTGCCTCAAGACTCTTCAGTTTATTCCCAAGTAAGCACTAAGAGCAGTCTGTCCCTGTATTCTCCCCAGGGTGCTGCACATAGTAGATGCTCATTAAATGTTGCTTGACCTGACAGAATTAGTTCAACAGCCCTGGACACCCAGTGATATGTGTGCAGAGAGGCCATTTACTGCAGGAGTTCACAAATCCCTTTTTCTTAGAGGCCACAAAGTAAAACTTGTAGCATTTGCAGGCCAAAAGGGCAAAATCAAGGATATTATGTATGCACCTATATTAGAGTTGCCAAATAAAATATTTTTAGTGTAAGTATGTCCCATATAATATCTGGGACATACTTATACTTAAAAATTATTCGTTGTTTATCTGAAATCAAATTTAACTTGGCATCTAGTATTTTTATCTAACAAATCTGGCAACTCTGCCTTAGATAATTATTTAAAATGTAACCATTTAAAAACGTGAAAACCATTCATAGCTCCTAGGCCATAAAAACCAGGTGGTTGGCCAGGTTTGGCTCAAGGACTGTCGTTTGCTGAGCTCTAATATGTTGTATCATTCAGGCTCCAGTTTTAGGAAAAAGAAACCACTGGCATAAAGGAATATAATATAGAGACATAAGTGCTTAAAAATCACTAGACTAGCTGGAGAAGCAGACTTTACACTGGAACTCCAGATGAACCCTAGAACGACATGGCAGAACAGGCCTGCCAAGGAGCCTGCCATCTCCGTCTGTGCCCAGTATTAAGGTCCTCAGCCTCTGAAGAAAATCCTCCTGAACCTGATTCCCCCACGAGTTTTCATCCTGTTTCTCATATTGCTTTCACTCCCAGAACTCTTGAAAGCTTAGTATATCTATACTCTCTTCTCTTTCTTACAACTTAACTTCCTGTATTTCCACAGCTGTAATTTCCACAGCTCCTTCCCTTTCTACTCCAGAAACATAGCATCTTACCTCTGATGGGGGAAGGCTGAAGCCACTGCCAGAACTGTTGATTTCAGAGCCACCTGATGTCTGCGAATCAGCACCAGTTAACTATATTTCAAGTGCTACATCTCTCCACTCTCTCTCCATTTACTTCAATTCTGAATATAAGTCCCATGAACGTGCATCTGATTGGCAGATTCTGAGTCACACCTGGAACAGTAGCAGAAAAGTGTCTGAGAAACAAAACTTTTAGCTTTCTGCAGAATATGGAAAGCTGATTATAAAAAAGAGCAGGTTTGACATGGAACAAATCTATTCACCATTCCTGCTACCTTCCTCCTTCTCAGGCTTCTCTTAGAATTCTCACTACCTGGGCTGGCACTGCACAGAGGGTTTTGACTTGCATCTCTGAAGATATGGGTCAGGTTGGCAATGCTACACCAGTGAATATAAATATCCTCCTTTTTAGTCTGAAACCTTGTCAGTCCCCTCTCTTTTATTTTTGTTAGGAAGAAGACAGAGCCTTTGTTCCCTATGGCTTTGTTTACTGCCGTGAGTAATTCCCTAAATCCTGTGATTTTTTTACTTCATCAGTATGACTCCAGCCTCTCAGTTTAAGTTGTTTAAGTATATTCTTTCTCAATCCAGTGCAAATAGAGCATAGAGACAAGGCACCAGACATGAAGCAGATTTCAAACAAAACCATGTAAATGAGAAATTCAAATGAAGCATAAGATTGCTATGCCTGAGTTACACTTAACATAATTGATTCATTAATGACAACCATTCATAAAGACTTTGGGAGAATTCGGACTAAGTTTGAAGTTACTCCCTTTCTCAAAATATCTTTGCGTATGCATTCACTGATCCTTCTTTTTGTTCTTTCTCTGAGGCAAACTGCTTATCCTTTCTCCAGGACTAATCTTTCAGCCTATGCTCTGGGTTTTGTTTCTTCCCAATGTCTTCATGCCTCCTTAAGCAATCATTCCCTTTTTTCAGTGCCTTTATTTTTCCCTCTCTAGAGGTATCTTTCTCTCTTCTGCAAATACATTCAGTCCTTTTGACTTTGTATAAATCTTTTGATTTGCATCTCTTGAATTATTACCCATTCTCCTCCTTTTTCTTCCACAAAAGTTCTCAAAAGAGTGGTCTACATTTATTGCCTCTACTTCCTACCTTTCCCTTCCTATCCTTCTGCAATATTGCTTTTGTTCCCAACAGCCAGTTGAAGATGCTCCTCTCAAAAGCACAGTTTGATCTCTTGGTAGGTGACCAACGGTCCCTTCTCAGATTTCCTTATTCATTTTTTTCTAGCATTTGAGGCTGTTAATACCCCTTTACCCATTTCTTCATATCTTTTTCTTCAATCTCTGTCGTGCTACACTGTCTTCTTTCCTCCTAATATGTGGCTATGACTGTCTGATTTCTTCCCCTTTGCCAACCTTGTGAGCTTGTTCCATCAATGATTCCATCAAGAATCAATGATCCTTTTCTCTCATTTTATCTTCAAGCTTTCAGTTTCAATGACCACATCATCTGCCTGCAAATATGCTTCCGTCTCTGTATTCACAGAAAAGAAAAACCCTTCTCTTGAACCTGATTCTACCACAAGTTTTCATCCTATTTCTCACATTGCTTTCACTTTCAGAATTCTTGAAAGTTTTGTATATTTATACTCTCTTCACTATATTTACAACTTAACCTCTTGTATGTGATTCCTATAACTTCCGTCTTTCTCTACTCCTTGAAATTCTTTCCTTCCTTGCACTCTGTGATCTGCCATATACTGGTCTTTTTACTGTCTTTTGATGGTTCCTTTTGTGCTCCTTTTGTTGCATGTTCTCCTTTTCACTCCTAAAAGTGGATATTTTCTAAAGCTACCCAATTGTTTTATCACTCTGCAATCTTGCTCTGGTGGTCTCGTTCATGCCTACAGTACTGACTCTGGGATGACTCCAACATTGCCATCTCAAGGTCTTTCTAAATTCTTTCATCATGGTTGTTTGAATGGACACAGTTTGAGGACTCTAAGACATATATGGAAAGGAATCTGTGTTTTGAATTATAACTGATACAGACATGACATTTAAAAGATTAAAAAAAATAGACCAGGATGGGAGCTGTGGGCAGGGGAGGCTCTCTGGAGTATCAAGAACTTCTAGGAGTTATTGCAAGTTCAGTCCTTCAAGGAGACTTGAGAGTTAATATGGGAACATCAAAAATCAATGTTAAGTGCTCAGGTTAGGAGCAGGAGTACATGTGGAGAATGGAGCCAAGAGTTTGGTCTTCTCAATAAAGGACTCAATGGGAGCAAGTATAAAACAAGCAGTGAATATCCAGGATCATTTCTGCAGATGGTTGTGGGGAATCCGTGGGTTGTTTCAGATAGCAGATGATATGTCCTGGGTGCTTCCGCATTACGTCAAGGTGAAGATTTCAGGCAGTCAAGTCCAAAATTCTGTCTGGTCCTTATTTCTATCTGCCGGTTATACTTTTCCACATTGATTTCACTTCGGAAACTAATGTTCTTTTTTTTTTTGTTCCTAACAATAACACTGGCATCTTACTATTAACATTATCCAAAACCTTTAGTCTTTGAGCTCTCTATCAACTCCCACACCAAATCAGTTGCCAGATCTGGCCAGCTCTTCCTAATATATCTTCTATTTGTTTTTTCTGTTTCCAACGTTTCCCCTTATTTACTCTTGCCTGGATACATCAGTGGTTTTCTAATTGACCTCTTCATGTGTACTATTGGAGTTTGAGTTTTTGAAAATCAATGATGAGATTTTACATCCATGCCAATAGCTTGCTTCTAATTAAGGAGTACTAATTGGATTTAAGGAGTACTAATTGGATGAGGACTCTGGAATATAAGGGTGGTGTAGTAAGTTGTGTTCTTGGTCAACTCTTGGTATGGCTCCCTGAGATACCTTTGCCCCACTTAGATGCCCTGTAAGTGGACCCATATGTTTGACATCATGATGTTGGTCTGGAGCCTGCTTATACCTACTTTTTCCAGCCTTTACTTTTTATATGCAGTTATTTATAACTCTCACAAGTTTCAGCATAAAAGGAAACTGATGTACTACAGATGCATACAAATACATTTGCTTTACTTGTGATATAGACGGAAAAGATGTTCATCCCTCTTAACGGTGGTCCTTAGAGATTAATCTTTGGGCATCTGCTTTTGTATATATGCACTATCTTCACAAGCATCCCACACTTTGCTGAAAGATGGAAATTCATCAAGCACAATTATGACTGACACTTCATTCTTCACGGAAAATAAATTCTATTGCCTAGAATTTAAGGTCCTACACAATTTTACCCCAATCTGATATTCTGACAAGTGGCCATGAATCCTTTTTGGAACAAGACAAGATATAAATAAATGAACAAATAATTTACCAATATTTCTTTGCAAAGGTTTCCTTATCATACTTAGAACATGGTAAGCTCTCTTTTATTTCTGCAACTCTTTTTTTGTCCTAATGCCTTCCTTCAATGCCCACTCCCTGCTTTAGGTCTTTTCCTTAAGAACTAGGTTCATAGTCACTGCCTTCTCTGCCTGCCCCAGCTCATCATATGACTTTTAATGCAATACAAATCTTTTATTACTATTTTTTAAAAAATTGATTTATTTTTATTTATTTATTTTTGGTTGCATTGGGTCTTCGTTGCTGTGCGTGGGCTTTCTCTAGTTGCGGCGAGCATGGGCTGCTCTTTGTTGTGGTGCACGGGCTTCTTATTGCAGTGGCTTCTCTTGTTGCGGAGCATGGGCTCTAGACGCGCGGGCTTCAGTAGTTGTGGCTCGCGGGCTCTAGAGCGCAGGCTCAGTAGTTGTGGCGCATGGTCTTAGTTGCTACGTGGCATGTGGGATCTTCCCGAACCAGGGATCGAACCCGTGTCCCCTGCATTGGCAGGCAGATTCTTAACCACTGCGCCACCAGGGAAGCCCTATGCGATACAAATCTCGATATTGATTGTAACATTTGTTCTTTTACCTCCACCTCCTATCATGTCCCAAGTTTTAGTGAGTCCCTTGTCACTGTACACAGAAATAACTGGGCCATTGGAAGTTTTTATTATTAATGAATTTTTATCCAGATGGCCAGACCTTTGAGAGTTAATAGCATATTACTCATTCTTCACTGAAAATTTTTATCTTACCTCAGTTGTGTTAATGTCTTAGCCAGCTCAAATCATAGAGGGTCAGCAAAGCAGCTGGGAATCACAGATTCATTCCCCTGCCCTCCATTATCCCAGAACTTCCTCTGCAGAGATGTAACCATGATTGGTCTCAACAGTTTTTGCATGCATCTCACTGTTGTCACCAATTTGCGTAATCATTTTGTTGAAAATGTTAATAGTAGGCTCAGAATGCTGAAAGAAGCCATACACAGGTACCATTTGGGTAAATCAAAAAGATTTAATCATCTAAAATAAGCAAAAGGAAGTCAGCTCAATTAGAGTACTTAATAGAGAAATCACAACATTGTTTAATGACAGATGGAGGTGTAAGCTTATGGAATCCTCAAATGGAACTTAACAGTGAGCAGACAGTTGCACATGTTAAGTTTGAGTGAGCAAGGGTAACATCAGATCTCATAAGGTTCAGAGTTGCACAATGTACAGTAGATTGCAAAAGTACAGTGTACACTCCATACCTTTAGCCCTGAACATCTTATCCATCATTCCCAACCTCCTGAGCTGTCTTAGCTTGGGCCAAACACATTCTTAAGTTAATTTCTGTGGAACTGTAGCAAAAGTCTATATTCCAGGTGTCTTTGGGAATCTGGAATTTGACAAGCTTTTAGAACTGTCACTAGGTCCATTCTGTGTAAGATTTATAGTCCTGTAGCAATTCCTGTTTCTATCTTTTCCTTTGTCATCCAGATTTTGCTACCTAACAGTGTCATTTATATTTTCATAAGATTTATATGATCAAATAAATAATACATTTTTATACATTTTGTATCCATGACGCCTAACGTACCGTACTGCATTTAAAAATGTCATTTCATGAGTCAGACAGAGAAAGACAAATACTGTAAGATATCACTTATATGTGGAGTCTAAAAAAGAAAACAAGTGGATGAATATAATAAAACAGGAACAGACTTACAGATATAGACAAAAAACTAGTGGTTACCAGTGGGGAGAGGAAAGGGAGGAGAGGAAGTATAGGAGTAGGAGATTAAGAGGTACAAGCTATTAGGTATAAAATAAACTACAAGGATATATTGTACAACATGGGGAATATTGCCAATATTTTATAATAACTATAAATGGAGTATAACCTTTGAAAATTGTGAATCACTATATAGTACACCTGTAACTTATCTAATATTGTCCAGTAACTATATTTCAATAAAAAATAAATTATATTGACAAAATATTTTTAAAAATATTATTTTATTAAGCATTTGTTATGCACTTACTGAGTTTCAGGCACTATAATAAATGCTGGACACAGGAATAGATCACAACTTGATCTGGGGCTTGAAAGAGTTCAGCATTTGAGCAATCAGACAAGAGCAGCTGTGCTGGTGCACTTCTCAGCTCTCCCTTCAAGAGAGAACTTGCCATTCCGTGCAGTTACCAGGCACCTCCTGTGCCAGTGGGATCTACAGCAGTATTTGAGCTGAGGTGAAGCTCTCCCCGTGAAGCTCCCCCAACCACGGTTGAGAATGTGGAGGTACTGGGGCTGACTACTTTTGTCTAAAGCAAGACTCCTCCACAGGTAATTTTTTTTGCTGCATTTCCCCATTGGCCTGGCCAAGACTTTCCTAGCATTGCTCTGCAGTCTGAAGCTCTTCTTACCCAATCCTGCTACCATCTCCTTTTCCATGCACAGGCAGCAGATGTGCATCACAGTGTAAAAGCTTTCCCTGCCAACTCCTGCTCCTTTCCTTGTGTTTCATAAACTTTACCTCCAATACGTTTCTTGTACTTTATCTTGGCATCTGCTTGTAAGAGGACCTGAACTGATAACACGCAAATACACAAAATAATTATAAAAAATGTGTCCATCGACAGATGAATGGATAAAGAAGTTGTGGCACATATATATGATGGAATATTACTCAGCCATAAAAAGGAATGAAATTGAGTTATTTGTAGTGAGGTGGATGGACCTAGAGTCTGTCATACAGAGTGAAGTAAGTCAGAAATAGAAAAACAAATGCCGTATGCTAACACATATATATGGAATCTAAAAAAAAAAAAAAAGGGTCTGAAGAACCTAGAGGTAAGACAGGAATAAAGATGCAGACGTAGAGAATGGACTTGAGGACACAGGGAGGGGGAAGGGTAAGCTGGGATGAAGTGAGAGAGTGGCATGGACTTATATACACTACCAAATGTAAAATAGATAGCTAGTGGGAAGCAGCCGCATGGCACAGGGAGATCAGCTCGGTGCTTTGTGACCACCTAGAGGGGTGGGATAGGGAGGGTGTGAGGGAGACGCAAGAGGGAGGGGATATGGGGATATGTGTATATGTATAGCTGACTCACTTTTTTATATAGCAGAAACTAACACAACATTGTAAAGCAATTATGCTCCAATAAAGATGTTAAAAAAAAAAAAAGGAGCCAGTGTTCCTTGTAGAATTAGTGGACTCCAAGATTAAGCCAAGGAAAATATAAGATGGTGTGGGATAACTTGTAGGGCCAGAAAGTAAGGAAGTACTCAGAAACTGACGGGGACATGTTGAGAGGATACAGAAACCAACTTGAAAGAGCTCTACATGGTAAAATTTGGACAAATTGAGCAATAAAATAGTGATAGTAATGGATTATACCCCATAGAATAAAGTATCTGAGTCCAAATTGATATAAATAATGGAATGAATAATTATGTGGGTTAGAAAGGACCACTATTCCTTACAATAGGATTCCGATGAATAAATGTTGAAGAAATGGTGGAGATAAAAATTACTATTAGGCAAACTGTAACAACTGTTCCAGGCAAGAAAAAAAATGTGGTAACTATTATAATTAGGAGAATGTGCAAACTATAAGGAAATCTTTTCTTGCCTTCTACAAAGAGACTTAGATATTTCTTACTTATATTTTCTACTTTACCTTGTACAAGTTCTGCCTGTATTATAAAACACCTCGTATTATATTATAACTCTTTCTGTGTATGTTTGTCACTTCATTAGATTGTGAGCTCCCTGAGAGTCAATGACATTTTGCCTCTCTATACCTACGGGTCTTTTATTAACTTCAGTGGTACCAAAAATGCTTGCTGAGGAATGGAGAGGGCTTTGAGGAAAGAATCACAGAGGCGGAATCAATGATGTGGGTTTTGAAAAATAAGTTGACACTTCCCAGGTGAATAAGGAGAAGGATGAGCATTTGATAGGACCATCTTCTAGAATCATGTGGTAAGCATAAGGGCATGAACAAGTGCTCAGGGAGGGGAAGGTCATTTGGAAAGGCTAGAGCTTATTGCGCTTGGGGGTGTTGAGGAATAGGAAATGATGATAGATAAATGAACCTTGCACATAGATTGTGCTGCATGTTTGTACATAAAAACCGTATGTGTCACTTCTCAAAAATGTTCTTTGAGGAAGTGTGTGTGTGTGTGTGTGTGTGTGCATAGTAACGTGAGGTGAGGTGACCAAAATAAAAATATCTGGATATATTTCACTCTACATGAAAAGTAGAAGAAAATTATGATAAAAAATGATCTGTGACCATGAATGTTTCAATTTTCTATAAAGAGGCCAAGATAAAAATAAATTTCTGTTTGCTTATGATACTACAGCAATGCAAAACACTCTCCAGTCTCATAACTTCAGAGCTATTTCTGACTTTTTCTTCTCCGTTGGTGCACACCTCCTATTATATGCCAAATCCTTCTAAGTTTTCCTCTAGAATAACTTACGAGTCACTCCTTTCTTTCCATATTCACTCGCCACTCTTCTGCAGGCACTATAAGCTTCCTATTGAATCTCTATACTATGTCCCAATGTCTCTAACTCAGGCCTTGTAGACCCTTACTCACAATTGCAAGAAAATATCCCACAAGAACTGTTTTTATTACATTGCCTTCCTTGGTCAAGAACTGAACGGTGGTTTTCTGTTATCATTTATCACATATATAAAGTTTTGAGCTTGATCACCAAGATTCTCTAATCCCTACTTTCATGCATCACCATCTGACCATTTTTACCTCCATCTCTTGGTACTTCTCAACATGGCCAAAGACATCCCTCAATTATTTTCTATACAGTTTATTCCTTTTAGCCTCTGTAATGCTAGTTTTTCCTGTTTGGAAAATTCTTTCATTTCAACCAGTATATTTCCTTATTAACCTGCCCACCTTTACTCTGAGTATACTCAGGTACGTATATATGCACCTATATACACGCAAGCATCCACACACATAAAGTATGATATATATGTATATATAACATATGTTTCATACTTATTCTCTCTTATTTAATTCATATATGTTTCATTTTCCTTCTTTTCTAAGATTAGGTAAAGACTGAGTCTTTTAAGGCTCTTGGGTATGTCTGGTAACATTGGTAGCTGTTGTAAGTTCCACAGGTTCTTCAGGAAGGAAGTGATGAATAAGAGCATATCTCTCTGATAATATATTTTTAGACCTTGATTGCCTTTAATTCTTTCATTTTCAATCACCTCCTACATAGAGCTCAGCTTTTTTCTTCCCCGACAGATCTCAAAGGCCGTGGTTGGGAGGATGTGGAGGTGAGGCTGGGCAGAGCAATTGTGGTCAGCACCCGCTAAGGGACCACACTATAATCAAGGGGGGACATGAAGACATTCTCAGTTTGAAGTGTTTGAAAACATTTTATCAGAATTATGATTTGCTCCCCCCAGGGCATATGTCTCCTCTCCACCCTGCCAAAAATCACTAATCACCATATTATGTTACTCTTTAGATGACTCAACAACTGGATTTATTTTGAGGCTCAATTTCATTATGATTAATCATATTTTCACAAGCAAAAATTTCGATTCATTTGAGTTTTTTGAATATAACTAGTGAGCTAGAAAGAGCCAATGTTAATAATTAGGCAAACATCAGAGAAGAAAAGGGTCCTTTTTTTAACCATAAGAATGACAGCTAATACTGAGCAGTTTGATTCATGAAGCACCATACTTATCACTCAGCAAATATTGTAAGAACACTGCACTAAGAGGCAAGACTTTCGTTTGTCTTCTCAGCCCTGCCACTGTCTTTGTGGGCTTGGGCTCCTAGATCTCACTGATTCATTTGTAGCATGAAGCTAATGAGCCTTACCTACTTGTAATTTTAATAACCTCTTCGAATTCCTGCTTGCTGCCAGGCATGGCACAAGATGAATATGAAGTAAATAAGACTTGACTTCCACTTTCAAAGTGGTAGAGAATCTTAGAGAAATAGTACCGTGGGTCTGAACATCTTCCTTGGAAGTTGTTATTTATAAAAAAAATTTACAATTTACAAAGGATGTAAACACACTGTCAACAACTTCTCAGAAGAGAATATCTCTCTAAAAAGTAGAAATATCATCATCCAACCTCTAAAAATTCACAAAGTTAGTTATATTGTAAAGCACAAGTTATAGCCTCATTTATATTAGAACATATACTTTTAGAAAATCATCAAGATAGGAAATAAAAACCTGGCACCATTATGTCTAAGCAATCTGTGCTTTCCCTCTCCTCCCTCCAAATCAAATATATCAGCAATTCTGTTTTTATGAGGAAGAGAGGCAGAGAGAAGGGCAACAGAAGGAAGCCTGTTGTGTTTCTAGAGCTTGCTTCCTTCCACGTGATGCTCTGTCAAGTACTGTAAGATCGTACATTTCCAAAGAGCAGGACTTAGTCTTTTTCACTTGTCTCCCCAGAATTCCTGGCAAAGGCTAGATAGTCAATAATTATTTGTTGTCAAATAGATGGGTTCAAATGATTGGAGAATTATATCTCATATTTGTTAGTGAGCTTAAGTCATGCCAAGATTTTAGATAAGCATCTCCAGTTCTCTCCTGTTGCTCTTCTTGTTATTTCCCACTTCTTACTTTGTTCGGTGTTAAGTTAGGCTCACATAAGCTACTTGTACAAAGAAATTCCAAAATTCAATGGCTGAGAGACTACGGTTTCCTTCTTTCTCACTTTATCTGGGGTGAGCGCCCCAGGCTGGCAGCCGTGTCTGCTCCGTGCAGGGGTTTCTGGAACCAGGTTAAGAGTGGTGGTGTTGCAATGGTCAACACGTGACTTTCAAAATCTCCTAGCAAGAAGGGAGGAAGAGTGAAAGTCTGGGGCCAGAAGATTCCACCTAAGCAAGTGATATGGGATCAGACAAATAATCTTTGCTCTAGTCTGCTGGTGAAGCTGTGGGTCTAACCATATAACCACACAAAGGGAGGGGGGACTGCCATCCCAACCTGCTCCATCCCAACCTGTCAGCCGTTTCACAACTGCAACTTTTACATGGAAGAAAGGAAGAACTTTACTCTCTTTCTTGGTAGACAGCTAGCAGTCTCCGCAACATCTTTTCCTTCCAGCAATTTGCCATGTTTTTCTTACAGACTCAGACTCTTGAAAACATTTTGAGGAAAACCTGTTTGTTTGTTTTTTTTTTTCTTTAGGCACTGATTTTCATTTCTTTACAGTTTTGGTGATACTACTCAGGTGAAAGGTATTATATCCCATCTCAGTTACTCTGACCTTTGGGGAGTCCTTAGCTTATTTCTGAGTTCTTGACATTTATTAGTTTTATAGTAAAACAACCTTAGATTTATGTTGCCAAATTTCAGAAAAATCTCACATCAGTGGTCTAAACCAAAGAATACAAAGTACTTAAAATACTGGAAGATTGCCCTGAGCTGAATTTGAAAGCTAATATGGTTCCCTGGGTTCATTAGAATAATTAGTCTTTGGTTTGATACATTCCCGGTACGGTCTGTTCTAGTATAACCGTGATATACTATTTTATTGCCTTTTAGAGTTTAGTAAGGAAGAGACTTTTCTAGTTTTGTAATTCTGAATTATAATCTATAAATAGATATTCTTTAATAAGTCTAATGTAAATTAGAATTTACAACAAATCAATTCTGGGTGCTTGTACAATTGTGCTCCAAGAAAATAGCTGGATGTTTACCTCCCGGGGTTAAGGTCCTTGATCTTTATAATAACAGAATAAGGAGCACCCCTAAATATTCATTCTTTTGTAAGATAACTGTCTCCAATCTAGCTAAAGTGTGACAATTTTGAAAAACACTATCTGTGAAAATATTCTGGGTAAAGTTCAAAAACTTAAATGTGCTTGGTTTCTGAGGAAAGAGCATGTGTACAAAAGGTGTGTCTGACATGGTTAACATCATAATATTTATCTCAGAAAACACTGTGTAAAATGCTGTCTGTGAAAAAAAAAAAAACTCTGTTTATTAAAAAAAAAGAAAATAGCTAGATACAAGAGACAGGTCTGTAACAATTCAAAGGAGTTTTCTCTTTCTTTTTATGTTTTCTCCTATACATTCTCCTGCTTAACCTTTGAGGATACTGCAGTTCCATTTATTTTTGGCAGAATAATTTCAAGGAAAGCTGGAATGAAAGATCACTTATGTTTTAATGGCTCTGCCTGTCAACAGCTGGCTTTCTGTTAATAGCAGAGCATGCTGTATTTGCACACAGAGGGGCGTACAACACACATTTCATTATTTGTATATCCTTGGGGCCATCTGCGTTATTGATTGCCAGTTTTAGAGATGCTGACAAGTGTAGATAGAGGTGGAGAAGACTTTTTTCATAAACTTTTTCTTTGAATTGTAAACGAAAACCGTGATGTATAGGTACTAGAACAGAAAGAAAGATTCTTACATGCTTTTCTCCATAACAGAGTTTTTGGTCCAGAACAATTATCTTTCATTACAGAATTATAGAAAATGATGCCATGGTAAATAAATTCTCTATTAATTGCTTACAGGTAATGACCTGAAACTCAAGGACTTTTAGGCCAGGGCTAGTCTGATATGATTAGTATACTTGGGCCTAAGAAAGCCTTTACAGAAGTTTATGTGGGTAGAAAAAGCTCTGTGGGGAAATAATAATAATAATAATAAAACAGTCGTGCTTAACACTTTATATCTACTCTTGTTTATGCAAAGATGGCTACAATCCTTAATTGACTGCTTTCCTTAAGAAATGCAGAGTGATGAGAAGACACTTTAGGGAAACCATTAAAAATTGCCCCTAGTTTCCTTCTAATGGGGAAAGAAAAGTTTAAAAGTTCAAGTCTTCAGTCCTTAGGATTTTCACTTTGAAATTTACCTTTCACTATTTTCATTCCATTAACCCTAGTTGAAATACATTTTTTTTTCCAAACTCAGTATTTAAGAGTTTAAAAAATATAAACAATGATGGATTGACAGAGCAGCTGTGCTCCCTAATATTTACATCTTTATAATAAAGAAATTTGCAGTGGGATTGTGGGGACTTGACGAAAGAGAAAGGCCGACAGGATAGGTCAGCTGTGCTTCCCTTGTAGGGTGCCCAGAAGGGAAAATGAAGGGAGAACTCTTCACTCAGCTTTTGAGGAGAATGCACCCTCCTGCCCTTTTTCTGTTCTGGCTCTGTGTTTATTTAGTCTCTGGGGTCCTGACGATGTGGTTTCCTCCTCACATGGGAAGCCACGCAGGCTTGCCAGCCCACTTGGGGGTTTTGCACAGTGTCATAGCATGTTGGATGCATGGATGGGGTCCAAAGGCAGAAATGAGCTAATACATTTTATTGTAGAATGTTGCTTTTAAAAAGTGTTTATTCCTCATGGTTCTTTGTTGAGACAAGAGCAGTGGGTGGGAAAGTGGAAAGTTTCAGGAGAAGTGGAGAGGATCAACACCTGCAGAATCAGATACCAGCACTGCCTAATCCTGGGCACATTTGCCACGGGCTTCAGACGATGAGAACTTGCTCCTGGAAGGGATAACGGAGAAGGCTCTGTGGCTGTGTATTCTCTGTGTTTATTTTTAGAATTCAAAATTTATGACTTAAAAGTCACATGCATAAAATGTATTATTATGTCATCTTCTTAATCTGAAGATTAAGAAGATGACCTAATGAGATTCCTTTTAAAAATATTTATTTATAAAGGGGAAGCTGGGAGTTGAGGTGTGGATGAGGTAGCTTTTTTAGCCGTGATGGTTCAAATTGTTTGGTGCCAGCACCCTACTTGATATTTCAGAGGAAATGGAAATAGGCTGTGGCTTTTCCTTTAAATATCAGGCTTCTTTAGTTCTTCAAGGATGTGATGGGAAAAGGCCTGTATTTTGTTTCTGATTGGTGGTGTGACTATAGAAATTGAAGATTCTTCTGGGGGCAGAAAACAATACTGCTACTCAGATAGATAAAAGGCAGAACTTTTTGGAGAGAAGGCTATCCCTGGGGAGTGTCATACAGGGGACCACAGCTGGGGAAGTCTCCAGCAAGCTGGAACTGTCAGGGAGCTCGTATGGCAAACTGGGTGGGTTTGCGAGGTTCCCATGGGTCCCTGTGGATTCCAGCTGCCTTAGGGGCACAGGAACCGTCCTGAGTTGTTGGGTATCTGGCTCTCAGGTGATGAGTGCTAATACCTAGTGGGCCTGAGTGTGAGAATCTGATAGAAGGGCATGGGGGTGTGGACTTAAGTGATTGCTCAAGATAAGGGGAGCTGCCTGGCCAGGGCCTCAAAGCTCGGTCAAGACAGCTTTAAAACAACAACAAAGCCTCCTAAGACCCCGATGTTACAAGATATAACAGATTTCCCATAGTAAAATGGTTTAAATATGAGTATTAATTTAAAAAATAGGTTACATTCAATATCTAGGTTCTGCCTATGTATACACCCAACCCTTCCCAGCACCATATAAGTGAGCAGGTAAAAATCGATGCCTGGGTATGGATTGCAAGAGCAATAAAGAATACGACAATCCCATGTGTTTCCTTCCTTCTGTCACTGGATTTTTATTTTATTTTAGTATTTTCCAAGGCCGTTTGGAATGGAAGGGAAGGTGGAAGGCTTTGTGTGTGTGTGTGCGTGTGTGTGCGTGTGCGTGTGCATGTGTGTGTGTGTGTCAGGGTAGGTAACTTTGAATATCATGGTACTGCTGTTGAGTCAGGGGTGGAAGCTCCGTTCTCCTCCAGAACATCCTTCCTCTGATGTAATTGTGGAGGCTGAATTAGCCCTCTAGTTTAGGATTAGGGAGGAATTCCTGAAAACCTAAAAAGTGAGCTGCAGGAAAATTAGGCTGCATATTTATGACCAGTTGAAAAAAGTTGGAGTCTTTCTCCTCTGTTTCTGGGGTCCTGCCTGGGGCTCTAGTTGAGTCTGTTCCTGGACATGTGTGCTGGCTCTGAGTGGGCCTCAGAGGACCTCTGCGTGGTCTGTGGGTAGATACTTGATTTCCAACAAAGGTTCAGGATGCTCAATTAGACCCATAAACTACATTCCTAATGCCCAGTTCAGAAGGGAGAGCCCAGACAAATCAGTCAAAGGCAACCATATTTTCTTGGACTGTTGTAAAATGGGAAAGAATCTAATGGGGAAGCCCAGAACTAGTGTAGTCCTGACAGATCTACACCAACCCCTCTTAAATTTGGTTCTATAAAGAAAATATCATGTTGCTGTAAGGGTTCTACAGAGCCTTACCTCTTGAATTCAGGCCAAGACAAGCTGCCTTACCCTGAGGCAAATCCTTGCATTTCATGTTTAAAGATTTCCCAAGGTCTGTATGAACGAAGTATTGACTGGACAACTTCAGGTTTGACTTCATTCTGCTTCTCCAACTGGATTCTCAGTTTAGTTCAGGGACTAGACGATGTTTACTCTGGTAGAGAGGTATTTGGTTGGACCTCAATCATTGACTGAGTTATTGTAGGAAATGGCTTTGAGTAGAGCTTCATTCCAAGGGGTGTACGTAATTTGTAATAATGACAATTACATTTGTATGTTCCATCCCTTTGAATCTTGAAATTGAAACCAACTTGTAAACAAGCAGTAAAAGCAGCATGTTTGGCCTTTTGTCAAACTTACTTTTGGGACTTTATTGGCTGCCTGAGAGTACATTCAAGATCTCTAAAAATTATTTGTTATTTGTACAAATGGACTCTACTAAGTACAATTTATTGCCTAGATACAGAAAACATAGAAAAATTTAGAATAAAAAGATGCCCTCTGGAAATGTTTCACAGGAACCATTGAAATCTTTGCCAGAAATTCAGAGTGATACTAATTGGACATCGTTATCTATCTGCGATGCTGAAATAGAACTTCAGTAGTGGAATACCAGAGAGGATATTGGAGGATTTTCCTACCCTAATTTAAACCTGGAGCAAGGGGAGAAGAATACAGAGAACAGACATTTCATTGATAGGGAAACTGGAAAAGAGTTCTGCCTTCTGGGGACTCAGTGATAAACTGGACTGGGGAGAACCCAAGGGCTACAAGTGGTGTACCCAAGTGCTACCGGATGCTTCTTGTGCACAATTTTACATCCCTTCAGCCTCATTTCACAGTCTGTACATGGCTGTGGTGACTAGTTCTGGACTGCTTTTGAGCAGATATAACCAGAAATCAGCTCATCCCAGCCCCATGTTGTATGCCTCTCCCTTCTTGCCCTGAGGCTTCACTGGCACTGAGGTTTGAGGACCAACAGAAACCGTCCAGAACTCAGGCATACACCAGTGCCAGGAAGTGTGAGAGCATTTGCACTCAGCAAGGCAAGACTTGACCAGTGGGGTACAGGAGCCTAGAGATAAGTCCTTCCTCTTTCCTTCCTGATACACATCCATCCTATAACGCTCCTTAGGAAATCTGTGGGTTTCTGCCAACCACAACTTGAAAATTGCCTTTTGTATTGGCTCTCTCTTCTTCCGCATATACTGTCCTGTCCCTCATCCTTGTTTTCTGAGATCATATTCCTAAATAAATCATGCCTACCTTAACCATTTTCCCAGACTATGCTTTCAGAGGGCCCCAGGGAAAGATTATTTAAAATTCTATAAATTCATGCTAAATGACAAAGCACACTAGAAAAATGGGCAAAGGAATAAGCTGGAAGTTTAACAAAAAGAAAAAAAGACGTGTAAATTTTAATTAATAAGAAATATAAATTAAAGCAAAAATACCAATTTTTGTTTTAGTCAAATTCTGAGATAAAATTTTACCTCATAAGAATGGCAAACTAAGAGAAAGTTGATAACATTGTTATAGTAAATGTTTGAGAAAACAGTCTCAAACTTAGCAGTGAGGATGGCAAACTGAAGGTGAATTTGCTAATGTCCTTTATGGAAGTCAGTTCTCCATGGATATTCTCACATTTCTGCACGGTCTGGGTTTTCTGAGCAAGGGGCTTGTTTGAATAGCAAAAGTCTTGGAAGCTAGAGGCTGTGAATTTCTCCAGAGAGATGAAGAAACTTACCTTTCCCAGAGAGACATTTGCTTACCTTCCAGGGTTGTAAAGCACTCTCTCTTTTCTCTGCTGAGGGGGGCAGGTGCTGCCACATGGTATAAGCTATGTGTCTCCTAATTTCAAGGATCCTTTCCTGTGGTGCAAAGCCTGCCGCCTGTGCAGGGGAACATCTTGTCTCCACCGTGTCACCCTGTGGGGAAAAAATGCAAGATGCCGCTCTGACTGCTCTTCTTGCTGTGAGTGATAAATGGTCTGTTCTCTGACCCAGAGAGCTGACGTTTCTGTCAGTACAAACACACACACACACACACACGCACACACGTATATGTCACCATGGCAGGCTAACTTGTAAGCTTATAAGTAGGCTAAAATCTCTGAGCTTTTGCAGTTTTGGACTCAACGTATCTCTCAAAATGAAAGGTGAGTTAGTTTTAAACCTCTAGAAACCTAATATTTTATATGATGGCATAAGGGCACATGTGTTGGGTGCCTGCCCAGCATCCATTCCTTCCCTTTGCAATGGCATTTTCTTTTGGAGAACTACCCACCCCTATTGCATAGCAGCTGCACAGTTTTTTTGGAGTGTGTGTCGGGGGATTGACTCTATCCCAGTTCCCAGAGTGAGTCCTCACAGACCTAAGCAAATCTGCCTCATATGACACAGTTGCCATGATGATTGGCTCAGTAGCCAGTCCTTTGACTATCAGTGTTATTTACCTGGATACTGTGTTGCTTAAGATTTATTGGGCCAAGCAGAGTGGAGTAGGTGAAATAAAGGGCATCCATTCTAAGGTAGGATGAAGAGAAAATCTCTTTATCTCAGTGGTGTGGATACAGATGCACAGCCTGGAACTGCTGTAACCATTTGTAAAAATGGAGAGAAATTAGGCTAAGGTTTAAGTGTTAATAGAAGACTGTGAAAAAATTCGAGAAAAATGGAGCCAACACCCTGATTAAACCATGCCTGAACTCCCTGTGGATTTTCAAGTTATGTGAGTAAATAAAATCCTATCTTGTTTATGTCAATTTGAAATGAGTTTTCTAATATGTGTAATAAAAACCTACCTTACTGTTAAAGGGGATGAGAGAGGAAGGGAGCAAGGAGGCCAATACTCATAATCTACCTGTCTGAAATTCCTACCCTCAGAGATATTCCTTTGTGTTAAACTATTGATCTAGTGCAGAACCATCTAATAGAACTTTCTGTTATGATGGAAATATTCTACATTTGGGCTGCCCAATATGGTAGACATTAGGGAAATGTTGAGGAAGTGAATTGATGAAGTGAATCTTAAATTTCACTTAATTTTAATTAAGCTTAAATTTAAATAGCTGCAGGCAGTTAGTAGCTATCTTATTGGCCAGGGAAAATATAGATTCCACAGTTAAAAAGCAAAGTACCTAGAAAAATAATAAGTTGGACTCATCACATTTTTAATAACTCATTAAAAACTTCTTGGGAAACTTAAACTTGGGCCTGGAACACAGGAGGTTTGGTGTATTTAATAATTTGATTTGCATTTGTTTTGGAGTTGAGTCATGTAGGAGAGACCCAGAATATGGAAACACTTTTACCTTTTCTCCCAGTTGGAAATTCAAGGATCCACTATTCTGTGAAATTACTTTAAAAAAAAGAAAATAGTTGCCAATTTTCTTGATATGGGCAATGTATTTTCTTAGAGCATAGTTTCACATCAATGGGAATATAAACAAGCGGTATAAATAAATATATCAGGAATTCCTTACAAACGAAGTAAATGATGTGTTCTAGATGCGTGGATTTTGAAAACAGACTATATTACATCAATGAATCTAATCAAGAAATAAAAGCTAAGCCCTATCAATTTCCATCTCTCTTCCCTTCTTTTTTTCCCTTCTTTTTCTTCCCTATCTGTACTAGTCTGCCAGGGCTGCCATAAAAAAAATACCACAGACGGGAGGGCTTAAACAACAGACATTTATTTTCTTACAGTTCTGAAGGCTAGAACTCCAAGATTCTGCTCTTCTCAGGTTTGGTTTCTCCTGAGACCGCTCACCTTGCCTTGCAGATGGCCGCTTTCTTGCTGTGTCCTCTCATGGCCTTTTCTAACGTGGCAAACACATCTCTGGTGTCTCTTCCTCTTCTTATGAGGACACCATTTCTATTGGATTAGGGCCCCATCCTTTTGACACCTTTAACCTTAATTTCCTCTTTAAAGGCTCTATCTCTAAATACAGTCATATTAGGGGTTAGTGCTTCAACATATGAATTTGGGGTGAACAAAATTCAGTCCATAAACCTATCTTCCTTTCTTCCACAGATATGTGTTAAGGACCTATGTTATGAAAGGCACTGAGGTCACAATAAGAATGAGGAAGCTATAGTCTCTGTCCTAACAGAGCCCCAGTCTCTCTGTGTGGAAGAGATAGATAACTTAACAAGCAACCTAGTTAAAAATGTACTATGAGTTTTCATGGGAGAAACATTATGAGAACACATGAGAGGGGCATCTAAACCTCTCGGGTGGCTATGAGGGGAGGCTTTTGGGAGTAAGTGACACCAAGATGATATCTGAAGAAAGAGTAGGAATGAGCCCAAGAAGGGGATGCTGGCTGTGGAGGAGGAAGCCAGAGGGGACAGGAAGGGTGAAGGCATGGAGGGGAGATACAGCTCAGTGCAAAAAGAACGTGGTGACAAAGAGAAGAGGCATAGAACTCTGTGGTTGCTTAGATGGGCTGGGGTGGTATAAGGGGATTGGGTGATGGCCAGGCCAGCATTTACGCCCTGTAATTCCAGGAGAGGGCGGGCAGGAGAGCGGGAGAGGCCGTGTCAGTTGCGTCAGGTCATTTGAAGGATTTTATATTGGTAAGTTGGTGCTAATTTCCCCTTCACTTCTCTCTTCTGTGCTCAGGGACTTGAATCCTGGAAAGTACATTTTCCAGACTTCCTGTCAGCAAGGTTCCTATTTAAATTTTGTTGATGAGAGGCATTTATATTCGACTTGGGAGTCAGGGAGAAGCCAAGGCGCTATTTCAATGTAAAGTCTGGTGTCCTGAGAGTGACCCCCTCCATTGCTGCAGGCAACTGAGACCATCAGTGCTGTCTCCCTGAGACTCCTGCACAGCCCGAGCCTTCCAACAGCTTTTGACATCTCTAATTCCCAGAATTAAAACCCTTCCTGCTCAAAATACCTGAAATAATTCTTGTTTTCTTGATCAGACTCTGACTTATGGCCATTGGGCTGAGCATTCCATATCAGATGCTAAAACTTATTTCTACCAGTCCTCTGAGATACTTTCAGAACCAGCTCCATTACTCCTCACACCCACGTTTGGCTCAGTTACACCTAAAGATCCAAGCATCCTCGTCAAACATTATCACCCAGCCTTTCCTTCCCACCCTACTCTAGCCATCATCAAATTGAATCCAGTCTCCTTTCCTTCTCTTTCTTTTAAACCTGTGCATGTATCTTCTGGAACTCTCTACCTCTGTTTAGCAATCCCACTGCGTCTTCAGCATCTCCTCTGAATGCTCTTTCTACCTCGTCACTAAATTAAAAATCTGGCTGTCCTCGAGGATACCGATTTCCCTTGGAGCGATGTATCTCAGGGCCAGGAAGTGGGACATTGTTTTCCAATGTCCCACGGCCGTTTCCAAATCATTTCTCCTAGTTCACTTGGAGTAATTACAACTGCTGATACTGTGCCCCATCTTCTCACTGCGGGTCTACAATTAAAGTCATTTGGTTGCATGAACCGTTCAACTCTTTCCTCCCTCTTTAATATTTTGTTTGTAATGTTTCCACCCAGGGTTGTTTAAAGTTCATCATATGTAAATCATTTAGAAAAATGGCACAAAGTAAGTTCTCAGTGAATATTATCATCGTCATCTTCCTCTTGTTTCCCTGCTTGCACCAGAACAAGTAAATATTGCTGCAAAAAATCACACAACTGTTTTATTGGTTTCTCTTTGAATTCATGATTTCATCCCTGAAACTGGCTCTCAACCCTGCCCAGCCATCAATATTGTTCTTTATAAATCTTACTTTCCCATTCAGGGAGACGACATTACATTTTCTTCTTTTTTTCCTGTCCCACACCTCTTCACTCTAATTCTCAGCTGAGGATCTCAGTTCACACTTAATTATAATGCAGACAATACAGATGAATTTGCAAACTCTCTCATCTTCCTTCCAGCAAATCATTTCTCCTTAATGCATCTGCACCCACTCCTCTTTCTTCCTCCCTATTTTCATGAGGGAAGTGGCCCTTCTTTGATCACAGCCAATCCTTCTACTTGTTCTTTGCATTCCTTTTCCCATCCTCCCTTTTTTTTTTTTTTAAAGATTGATTGATTGATTGATTGCTTGCTATGTTGGGTCTTCATTTCTGTGCGAGAGCTTTCTCTAGTTGTGGCAAGCGGGGGCCACTCTTCATCGTGGTGCGCGGGCCTCTCACTATTGTGGCCTCTCTTGTTGCGGAGCACAGGCTCCAGACGCGCAGGCTCAGTAGTTGTGGCTCACGGGCCCAGTTGCTCCGCGGCATGAGGGATCTTCCCAGACCAGGGCTCAAACCCGTGTCCCCTGCATTAGCAGGCAGACTCCCAACCACTGCGCCACCAGGGAAGCCCTCCCATCCTCTCTTAAGACCCTGCGCTTCCTATTACCCACTCTCCCATTACCACCAACTGAAAAAAAATTAAATAACAAACAACTCTCGCACACACCCTCTTCCTGTTCCCATCCATGGTAAGACTTCGAAAGTAGTATTCTGCAATTACTGTCCCCACTTCCTGATCTCCAACCACTTTCAGCCCTTTCCAGTCTGGTACCTGAACCCATACCTCTGCAGAGACCAAGAGCACTTCTGAGGAGGTCAGTATCTCCATGTAGCCAAATTCAGTGGCCTTGCTTGGTCCTCATGTTTATCAACCTCACAGTAGCATTCAGCCCAGTTGAAACATTTTCCCCTTCTTGAAGAATTTTCATATTTTGCCTTAAATGACCCCCTGGATCCTTGGTTTCACTCAAAGTTTTCTATTCTTTTCCATCCAACCTGGGGCATGTTTCTGAGCTATTCATTCAGGCCTTATTCTTACATTATCTCTTAAGTTGGTGAATACTAGTATAAGGTGGAGAATAAGAGCATGGCCGAGGAGCCATGTATCTGCATACACATTCTGGCTCCACCATTTCCTAGCTGTGTGACCTTGGGCAGATTACTTGACTTTTCTGTATCTCAGTTTCTTCATCCATATAGTTAGGATAATAGTGCTTTAGTTATGTGATTATTGTGAGGATTATATTAACAGTGTGTGACTTGTACTAAGTTCTCAATAAATGTTAGATATTATTATATGCTTAAAACTCTCAGATTTATATCTCTTGTCTAGACCTTCTAAAGTTTAGATTCATATGCAGCTGCCTATTTAAGAACTACACATGGATGACTAGTAGGATCTCCAGATTAACATGTTCAAAAGAGAGGTAAAAATGAGTTGGATCCCCAAATTAACGTGTTCCAAACAAACTTCAGAATTCTTGATTAACCACCAAACCTTTTTCTCTGTGTTAACTCTCTCACTAAATGGCATTATCTTCATCTATTCAGCAAAAATTATTTATGAATAATACGTAATCTGAAATTAAGAAATTGACTATAGGTAGAAAAAATTAAAACCATTGTAGTGTTTCTTGGATTAGATAAATCTACCATCAACCAAAAGTACCTTGTTGAACTTTCATGATCCAAAAATCCACTGAGTGTGTGTGGGTGTGTGTGTAGGCATTGGTGTGTTTGCCTGCTAGAAGTTAGGAGGAAAATGACATGCATCCTAGAAATAGAAGATCTGGTCTCATGACTTCCATTCTACAGGAATATTTTTATTTACCTGGGCAGCTAAAACACATAGTATACACAGAATCACACGTATCTTTCAAACATGTATGAAACAACCATACGCTATCAAAATAATCTATAAATATCTGTCATGTCTTCACGATTACATTTGACACTTGTTCCATTTCTAGTATGCTTTCCAGGTATTTTTATAACATTTTCTCTTACGTGGTTATTTATTTTCTGCAATATTCAGTTTTGCTGGCCCGTGTTTTTACAACTCTTCTTTGATTGCTTTCATAATGACTCCAGATATAGATACAAAATTCTTTATGGTACATTACCAAAGGAAAGAAATTTTGGATTGACAAAGAAAATAAATACCTTGGACTCTCATGGTCTTATAAATTCAGCAGTCTTTTAATGATCATTGCAGACACTGCACAATATTAATTACTAAGCACATACTACGTTCCAGCCACTGGACTAAACAATTTTTATGCAGTATGTCATAGAAGCATCACATTAATTCTATCAGGTAGGAGTATTATTAACTACAATACCAGATGGAGAAAGTGGGTTAAAATATGCTAATTAATTTGTTTTCATTAAGGTCACAAAGCTAGTAAAGGACACAGACAGCGTCCAAGCTCATATCCTCTTACCTCCAAAGCCAGTGCTCTTTATTATTAACTTAATTTAAAACTTTACATAGTGATTACAAAGAAATAGTTTATTCAGTCGTGTGCCCTAACAGTTTATTAACTGGCCTATTCTTTCTATTTAAATTTTGTCTTTTTTCCAGTTGATGAGTTCTTAATTTTTTTTGAGATTTTCACATGAGCAGCTTTATTAATTTTTTTTACACATTGGACAGAAAACTTCATTACCTCATTCTTCATTATTTACCCAACTGTAAGATTCAACTTCTAAGTTCCAGCTAAGTGTTTATAGATCACTTTTTGTTGTATTCACCATCTCTCTGAGTACTATGGTTTCATTGTATGGTGATCATTTTGAAGTCTGCATTTATTGCAAAGGTAAGACTTTCCACATATTAGTTCTTTTAAAAATTTAGCTCAATTCCCGGATCATGTCCTCGGGCTGCCAAAATGGCTGTGTGGCAATGCTGAAAACTGATGATAAATCGGGAATGTTTAGATTGAGACTTGTGAAACTGGACTGAAGCACTTATCTTTAGATCCAATTTTGGTGATGTATGTATTATGACTCCTGGCAAGGAAAAAGCAGTTTCTCATGGATGGAAACCTTTCTCTGAAGTAGACTCTCACAGAAACTCCCTAGGGAGCAATGAAAAGAAAATGTTGAATTCTCTGACTTTGTTATTGAAGAATATAATAAGCAGTGTCTTCCACAGCAGTTTTACCAGTCATGCAGAAAATGTCTTCATAGGGCTGTTTCCACAATGTCGGCTTTCAATGAACGTTTAAGGAATCATTTTTATATTGTAGTGTGGAAGATATTCCCACAGGGAGCTGACACAATGAAGGCCAGGGAGGTAACTTTCCTATGACTAGACTGGATCAGAAATAAGACTGAGGTTATTGAGACAGAGTGATTTGGCTAGAATACTTCTTAGATTTAGTTGCCTGTCAGTCTTAATTAATCAACACCCCACGTCATTCTGTAAAAGATCTTAACCAAATTAACATATGCAGTTAAAAAAAAATCAAACAATTGAACAAATCTGGGTAAGGAGAAAAGCTGGGTACGGAATTAATAAAGACAGCAAGAAGACTGATGCCCATAACACACCATCCTGAAGAGTGCGTGGAGGATGGGCAAAGAAAAAGTGAAAGATAATTATAAATGTCAGTGTCCATTATAAAGAAGCCAACTAATGGGTAATGAGCAGCATCGATATTTCTGATATGGAGACTTGAGTTTTCCCCCAGAAGTATTCATAAACAGCCTGAAATCCCTAATGACATCATACTGAGGCAGTTACATATTGTGCCGTTTGAATATATCCTTTGGAGTAAGGTGAGTACATGAATCAGCCATATCATTCAGTGAAAGCGTTTCTGTTGCCATAGTTGGGAGTGGGCACTAAATAATTTGGCCCATATATTTAGCTCTGAGATGATATGGTGTGTTTCAAGGGAAAAATTAGACCAACTAGTTACAGCATACGTGAATGGACTACATACTCTTAGGGCCATAAGTATTTTCTAATTAAAAATAATCTTTTGTTATTACACAGTAGTATGTGTATATTGTAGAAAATCAAATGATACAGATACATAAGAATAAGAAAGAAGACATTTTACCCCTACCCAGAAAAAATGATCATAGTGTGTCTTGCAGAAAAGTCATATAATGCATAATGTTTTGTAAATTGCTTTTTCCAGTTACATTGTTAGTTAAAATATTTAATTTTTCATGTCAAAAAGTTTTATGTCTTCTAAAAACCAGTCCATATTCCATATTCCATTTCCCAACTTTCCCCCAAATGTCCTTTATATAAATAGTTTGTTGAAACCAGAATCCAATCCAGGTCCATACACTGAATCTTGTTTTTATGTCATTTAAAGTTTGTTAATCTAGAACAGTGCTTTTATCATGACACTGACTTGCTGAAGAAACTGTGCTAGTTGTCCTATATAATATTTTATCTTCTGGATTTATGTGGCTGTTCTCTTATAGAAAACCTCCTATATTTCCTAATTAACTGGAACGAATTCCAATTAAACAATTTTGGCTGGAATACACCGTGGGTAATGCTGTGTCCTTCATGGTACATCAAATCAGGAAATACATTATATCTGGTTGTCCCACACTTAGCAGTGCTCAGACTGACCTGTGGATTAGGGTGATGAAAGCCTCATCCCCTCTTTTTACAGACATGTTTTCTCATTGAATTGTGTAAGTAATCAGTAGAGTGTTGCTTTGTCACTACATAAGTGTACAGTTCTCCATCAAGCATTTATCTAATGTTTTAATGAAAATTGGTAATCCTTAAATGAATTAATATTTTTTCTATCATTTGATATTTATTTACTGGCATTTCTCCAGACCACAGAAGAACGGGTCCAATTAGTCTATTTAGTTACCTTGAAGTACAGTTTCTACAGGAAAATCAGGATACCTACTTAACTCTTTCACTTTAAGTACCAATTTTCGAACTACGAAGGTGGCTCAGAGGACACCTTAGAGAATGACAGCTGAATTTTCTGGTGTCTTTTTCTGAGCATAATATTCTGGATTTCCAGGAGATCCATGTGTGTTAAGTTACTAGAATCATTCTTCTTTGTGTTGTTCGAAAGTTCACAACTTTAGCCAGTGGGAGCCCCTTGGTATTAGCTCTCATATCCTATGACCAACCCACTAACCTTTGAAAGCTTCTTGCTTCCTGTCACAACACATCTCAGACTCACCTGTACCATCCCTGCCCCAGTCTTGGAATCAGTTATTTGTCCAAGTGGAGAATGGTATTAGAGATTAAGATGTGACATGAGAACTACAATGGTAATGTTTGCTTCTAACGACCATAAATATTTTTTCCAAAATGATTTTTAATAAACACCGGCAGATGAAATTTCAAAGATGTGTTCACCGGATATTTTCTGGTATAACTAGGATACTTATTAAGGGCAGATGTTTATAATATAACAACCAGTCCAAAAGTAGAATAAGGGCCTCTTTTGAAAAGTGAGAAGTCTTTTTTGTTGTTGTTGTTATAATGAAATCTTCAAAGTGACTCTTTACTTCCGAAGACGTTCATCATTGGGAATTCATGAGTTACAAACCTATGAAGAGATTGAAATACTGGCAGAATGTCACAGAATATAAAAGGCATAAATAAATAAAATGGGAAGGCTATGGATTCTTGGAAGGGACAATTAAATCAGCATTTTTTAAAGAGAGTGGCGTTATATATTTTGACATATTTCTTAAGGTAGAACCTGATTTGGTAGTGACTATTTCAAATAAGGTTGCATCTGTATTTCCTGTATGATTTTGTAATGGAAACACTGAACTAAGAGTGACCTTAAGACTTCCAAGAAGCTCCAAAGACTTCCAAGAAGCTCCAGATTTGTATAGGTAGATATATTTTGAACAAATCTGATTGGATCTAATGTTTAAAAGACAAGTGAATTCAGCAATGGGTTTCTCTGTTTGTATGACTCCTAGTCCGGATACAGCTGTAAGGACAAAGTCAACTTAAGAATCCTAGGATTTGTCTGAGAATCCGTATTTAAGTTAAGACATATATATATATATATATATATATATATAAACATTAAAGAAAGCAAACTATTGAGATTTATTTATGAACATAAAGGAACAGAAAAGAGTAAGAAATTACTTTGAGATTATTAAGCAATTACTGAATGATTAGGGCACTAGGGTATAACTTTTGAAGTGCCTTACTTTCCTATGTTATAGTTGCAGTTAAACATTTTTTCTCAATTCTTTACTTTTTAGGGGTACCATTATCAAATTCTCAATCCACTTAACCTCTCAAGTTTTCATGATAAGAATCTCATGGAGCAATTCCACAGGAAGCCAGACACAAGTTTGCTCAGTTTTCTTGCCAAGACCTCCCCGTGTTTCTGCCTCTGCCACCCCTGGTGGCCTGGTGGGAAAGCTGCCTTGCTCATCCCTCAGGCCCAAGTGGGTTCAAGACTCAACGTCTCCCACCAGGGACCCTCACGATACCAAGGACTGCAAGCCGTTCCTCTGAACTCTCCCTGCTTCTAAGCGACCGTCACTCAGACCGATCCGTGACTGTGTCCACCCAGGATTTCGGGTCACCAACTATAAACAGGGAGTGGAGGAGAGCTATTGCTCATCTAGCCCTCCACACGGGGGCCTGTCTTGGGGCTGCAGCCCCAAGGCAGAGAACGCACACTCTGCTGAAGATGGAGGTAGTGGGGGCAAGGCCCCTGTGGCTTCAGGGCCTCCAGCTTCTTCCATGAACAGATGACTCAAGTGGAAGCAACTTGCTTACTTATGCACTTACTCTGCCTGACCCTGAGCAGACGGGCAAACATCACACATCATCCAAAATGGACAGTGGAAGCACTGCCTTCTGATTCCTCTTCACCTCATAAACTGTCTGAATCAAAAATTTTTATTTATTCTTCAGCCAAACCCAACTGATTTCAATCTACAATTATTTTTTAAGGTAAGAAACAGTGAGTCAATGGAAGAAAGGCCTGTGGCCTTGAGCTAGGGAAGAGTGACACTGTGACACTCCACTGAGCCGCCGGGCTGTGGGGATGAGCTTGGGCCGCGCAGGACGGGACCCGGGTCAGCGAACCTTCTCCAGGGCAGCTCTGCAGCACCGCATGCACTGCTGGTAGATGGTCTCAAAGTGAGCATTACTGCCGTCATAGCGATCTTCAAAAATGAGTTGTTTTTGTGGCTCGTAGCTCCCAAGTAGTTCAATTTTCGGTCTACAGTTTTTAACTTGGTTACTTTTTCTAGTCAAATCTCTACCGTTGCTTTCATCCATACGTAGTATACAGTCAAAAGCAGCGGCAAAGTCTTCTTTGGTAACCTGCCGGGCAACGTGACTTAGGGGACTACCATGCTTCTTCATGCAAACCTGCCCCCGATAATCAGGAGGGTTTCCTAGTTCATACGTGGACGTCACTGCACTGTCCATCCTCCAAGTATCTGAAACGTTTTGATCAGTTACAAGTTTCCTGAAGACTGCTTCTGCAGTGGGTAATAGACAGAGGTTACCCAGACACACGAACACCCCCGACTTGGTCACCTGCTCGGCCATCCTCCCCCCGCACCAAGAAGTCTTAATTAAGATTGATGCCTGAATGAATGACATTCTCGCCTTTTCATAAAAGTGAAATTAAAGACAGCAAGTCTTCAGTTCCCAGCCAATTTAGTTATTATGTATATCAGAGTTTAGCAAAATCTCAGAATAGGAGAGTTGTGCCTAAGCCCAACTTTTTTTTTCTTATGTAGTATTTTTGTTAAAGACACAGTTCATGAAAATCTTATAATTTGAGGGCCTCATTCATCAAATGGCCAAATCTATAAGTTTGGCTAAGAGATAGAAAATGGAACTCTTTCGAGTCAGAAATTTGATCCACAATCATTACCAAATAATGTCTCCAGAATCTCTTACTTATCTTTAAAAAAAAAAAAAAATCAGAATATAAAAGTGTTTACATGTAATGAATGCTTCTTTGGATTGTCCTTGAAATGGGATAATTTTCACTTTGCTAGACCTTTTCTTCTTTAAATTTCTTAGACTTTCTTGAGACAAGAAATTGTATGACTATTTCCTAGTGTCTCCTATGGTCAGGGTAGTTTTTATATCTTTTTTGTTTCTTTGTTCTTTTGTGCTTTTGCATTGTTTTGTGGCTTGCAATTGGTGGGTAAATATTTCCTAGAAATTTGGAGAATAGAATGATGCAAATTGCTTGGAATAGAGATTAATTATTGTTCAAAGACACCCATGCTCCACCCCAGACTTCTGAGCTCTGCCCACCTCCAGTCTTGTTATTTCAGACATGTGAGATTAAACTCATAAGACAGAATAAAAATAAGTAAAAAAAATCATTTATGGAAGTAAGGAATACTTTCTACTTAGTGTCTAAATTGTCCATCTGATAGAAGGACATACATTAGAATATTTAATTATTAAATAAGAAATAACTCTGGCCCTTTGCATAAAATTGAATAGCCATAGGTTGGAATTAGAGATTTTTGGCTAAACATTATTCTCTTTGATTAATATATCTTAACCACAGGCATCTATATATCTATATTCACACTATATCTATCTATATCTCTGCTGTCTATTACTACGGGCTGAGGATTAAAAACCAAGTTATTGAACTTCTTCAACCTTAGAATTCCCTGACTTCTTCAGAGCCTAGGAAGGAGTTAGGGAACTCCACTATCCCAGGAAAGTGTTCACTTACTTTTGAAACTATTTAGTTGCTCTCTGATACATGGGTGTCTTCATTTCAGAAGCCCTTGGACTCATGTTGTCTCCATGTTTTCTTTTGAAGCCATTCTCATGATTTATAAACCACATGTTTGTGTTCTGGGCAGGGTTGATGCATTGTCTTCATACCTTACACAGAAGCCTTGGTGTCAATCACACCACAAAACCTCACCAGGATGAGATCAGTTTGTTCTGAGTAGCACAGCAATAAGAGAAACTTTCCATTATGTTCCCTTTGATTCTTTAAACAACCAAAACATGGTTCATCCATAACTACTTTCTGTGATTTAAAATACTGAGGGTTTTAACAAAAATATTTACTGAATAATACTGCAAGTTAACAACAACTTACTTCTACTTTGAGAATATTTACATTCAGGATGAGAAATTATGCTACTAGAAAAGTTTTATTTTAAAACTATAAACTGCATGGAAACATATTAATGAAAATAAACAGATTATTCTCCATGGAGTTAATGTTTTCCAAAAGTTCAATGATTTAGATTTCTCTAAGCATTATAATATTTTTAAACGCAGCTTTTCATAACTAGTGAAAAATAGAACCGAAATCACAGAATCTAAATCTCAGAGTTTTAGATATTGCAATGTTTTGCTTTGGCAATGTTATAATTATTACAATGTTCTATGGTAAGAAACGTCTTTGAAAATCTGAAAGAAAATGTATCTAAGGTCAGGTTAAGAGAGATGAACTAAATCTTCACAAATGAGATGAAGAATTGCTAAAAATTTAAGTAAGGACATTAAAATCATAAGAAAGGTTCATACAGGAATGCTTGCCCTCGAATCTAACATTTGCAAATATGTTTTATACATTTTGGGAGAATTTTTAAAGAAAATTCCAAACCAACTGCAAAGTCAACATTCTGTGAAGGATGATATAGTAATGTGAACATGTGATTGTCATCAACAATGAACTCATTAGAAAGTATTGGGAGAAATGCAAATTTGAAAAAACTTTTGACTTCCAAGATTATATTTTAAATTTGAATTGGTTTTAAATCTTAATATTAATATAAATTATAGACATATATTAATTTAACAAAGACTGTAAATTCTGTGTTCCAGGCACTGTAACAGGCATTGGGGATATAAATTAGCATAAATGTGCTATGAAGGAAATGGATTTCTATAGCAGTTAGAAGTAATTTTGGCTGTACCTAAGGAAAACCTGTTAGTACTTTAAATGAATAGTTTTCTCTTACTGAGGATTTCTGGAGTTGGCAGGCTGCTAGCTTTTGTTCAATGGCACTGAATGATAGAACCATCCTTATGGTCATTCTTTCATGCTTGCAAATTCCAGGCATTGGCATTGTGACTGCTTTAAAGATAGGTAGACAGGAGCAGGAGCTGTGCTAATGACATCTTTTCTTTCTATCAGGAAAACAAATGCTTTCCTAGATGTCATCTAACAAAATTCCATTTATTTATCATTGGCCAAAACTTGTCACATGCCCACTTCTAGCTGCAAAGGGAACTATAGCTGAGTATTTAGTTTTTCCAACTTCTGTGATGGAGATGGAATGGAGGAGGAGGGTGAATATCAAGTTGGGTTAGCTTATCAATAAGGTCTACTGTAACCATCTCCCCTACTTGAAAAGTAATACCTGATACATGATAAGGAAGCCAACTGTATTTTTCAGCAACTACTGAGTGACATGATTGATAACCTCTTATATTCTCTAGCTATTGTGGTATAACAGGAAGAAGGGCTCTACTAGGAAGTTAGAATAAGCCTGTGAAGTAAGAGTAGAAGTTACTGCAGTAGAATTTCTGTGTATTTTTAAAGGGAAGAGGGTAATTTTAACATGTAATAAAAGAATTACCTTTTTTTTTTTGTCTTTGAATTTGTGAGAGTTAAATGCATATATTTTAAACATTTGTTCACTAGAAAGTAGGGAACTGTTTATTTTTATTTTTTTGGCTGCATGGGCTCTTCGTTGTGGCCCGTGGGTTTCTCTAGTTGTGGTGTATGGACTCCAGAGCATGTGGGCTCAGTAGTTGCAGCGCATAGGCTTAGTTGCCCCGTGACATGTGGGATCTTAGTTCCATGACCAGGGATGGAACCCACACACCCTGCATTGGAAGCATGGAGTCTTAACCACTGGACCACCAGAGAAGTCCCCGGGAACTGTTTTTTTTTTTTTTTTTTATGTTTTCTATTCAAATAAGCTGGAGTTAGGTATTATTTTATCTTAAAAAACTATAAGCAGGGAGTGTTACTTCAGTTAACGGTAGAGTAGCTTGTATTAGACAAACCGTTATGCAGAGAAGAATAATAAATTCTTGGTGAAGTAAAAAACATCTAGTTGAAGGCACTGGAGAGTGACCAAAAGCAGGCAGAAACAGGAGTATAGACACTTGAAAAGGGAAACTGCTCTGGGTGCGTTTTACATTTATGAATTTTCTGCCTGAGGTCATGTTCTTTGAGAGTGACATGGAATGGCTGGAATTCAAGCAGAAATTTGCAGTCTTACTGGCTGGAGGAGTCAAAGAATGGAGTTTGATATTGCCAAGGTAGAAGATAAGAGAGGAAAAGGCTTTCTGGAAAGGGAGCTAATTGAGGTGGAGGCCCCCAAACCAGCAGATAAACCCCACTTTGATTGGTCTCTGAACTATGCATACATGGGGGAATGCAGCAGACTTGCCAGAAAGCAAAACTGAGTAGACATTTCAGCTGCTTACAGAAGAGCCAGAGTTTGGAATTTGAATCCAATCAAGTTAACTGACTACTAGAACAAAAATCAACACTATAGGAAAAACTGACAGAATCCAGGATATTAAAATGCATAATTCATAATGATCAGTATGAATTGAAATGTAAAGAAACAGGAAAATGTGACCCACAGACAAGATAGAAAGTAGAAGGAGAAACCAACCACAAGATGACTCAGATGTTTGAATTAACGGAGAAGTTTTTTTTTTAAGGCTGTTGTAAATATTTTCATGGGTTGGAACAAAAATATTTCATAATGAATGAACAGATGGAGAATCTCAGCAGAGAAATGGAAATTATAAAAGAAGACCAAATGGAAACTATAAAACTGAAAATACAGTATTTGAAATGAAAAATTTGAACTGAATGGGCTTAATACGAGATTGGAAATTAGTGAATGTGAAGAGAAGTCAATAGAACAGGGGAAAAACTAGGAGAAAAAAAACCCAGCTCAGGTCTTACAAAATGTATTGCTTAAATGATAAGAATTGAAAGTTGAAATTACTCTTTGATCCATGGGCTAAGGAATAGATGTTGTGTTAGCAGGCATGAAAACATTAATCTCATTGTATATCTCCATCAGATCCCTCAGGTGACCCGGTGCATTGTCAATGAGCAGTAATATTTTGAAGAGGATTTTTTTTTCTGAGCAGTAGTTTTCAGCAGTGGGCTTAAAATATTCAGCAAACCATGTAGTAAACAGACGTGCTGTTATCCAGGCTTTATTGTTGCATTTATAGAGCACAAACAGAGTTAAGTTAGCACAATTGTTAAGGGCCTTAGAATTTTCAGAATGGTAAATTGGCTTCAACTTAAATTCACCAGCTGCATTAGCCCCTAACAAGAGAGTCAGTCTGTCCTTTGAAACTTTGAAGCCAGACATTGACTTCTCCTCTCTAGCTATAAAAGTCCCAGGTGGCATCTTCTTCCAATAGAAAGCTGTTGTGTTTACATTGAAAATCTGTTGTCTAATATAGCTACCTTCCTGAATTATCTTAGCTATATCTTCTGGACAACTTGCTACAGCTTCTACATCAGCTTCTTCACTTTGCACTTTTATGTTATAGAGATGGCTTAAACCTCATGAACCAACCTCTGCTAGCTTCAAACTTCCTCACCTCTCTCAGCCTTCATAGATTGAAGAGAGTTAGGGCCTTGCTCTGGATTCAACTTTGTCTTAAGGGGGTTGTTGTGTCTTAAGGGGGTTTGATCTTCTATCCAGACCGCTAAAACTTTCTTCATATCAACAAGAAGGATGTTTCACTTTCTTAACATTCATGAGTTCACTGAAGTAACAATTTTAATTTCCTTTAAGAACTTTTCCTTTGCATCCACAACTTGGCTAACCCTTTGGTGTAAGAAGCTTAGCTTTCAGCCTGTCTTGGCTTTCAATATGCCTTCCGCACTAAGCTTGATCATTTCTAGCTTTTGATTTAAAGTAAGAGACATGCAACTCTTCTTTTCACTTGAACACTTAGAGGCCATTGTAGGGTTATTAATCGGCCTAATTTCAATAATGTTGAAATTAGGGTGGCCGAAGGAGAGGGAGTGAGATGGAGAAATGGCCAGTCAGTGGAGAAGTCAGAACACACACAATTATCAGTTAAATTTGCCATTGTATATGGGTGCAATTCGTGGTGTCCCCAAAAAATTACAGTAGTAACGTCAAAGATCACCATAACATATATAATAATAATGAAAAAGTTTGAAATATTGTGAGAATTACAAAAATGTAATGCAGAGACCTTAAGTAAGCAAATGCTGTTGGAAAAATTGCACCAATAGACTTGCTAGATGCAGGGTTGCCACAAACCTTCAATTTATAAAAAATACAATATCTGTGAAGCATTATAAAGCAAAACACAATAAAGCAAAGTATGCTTATAGTCTAAAATGCATGTAACTGTAAGACTAGAATGAAAAAAAGTAGTGAGAGAACACAAAAAGTATGTGAAGACATCATGCCTAAAATTTTTCCAAAACTGGTGAAAAACATAAACTTAAAATCCAAGAATTTTAGTAAAACCCAAGAAGGGTAAATGCAAATAATGCCACACCTAGGAATATCATAGTCAAACTGGTGGAATCCAAAGATACAGAGAAAGTCTTGAAAGTCACTTGAAAATATTGACTCATTACATATGACTCATACATATTACAATGATGCATGTAACTGCTGACAGTGATATATACATAACTGTTCCTTATCAGAAACAATGGCAGCCAACAGACAATGAAGCAGCATATTTAAGTGCTGAAAACTAAGAAGAAAATGTTCTGTCAATCCAGTGTTATGACCAGTGAAAATGTTTTTTTAAAGTGAAGGCAAAATTAAGAAATTTTCAGGCTTAAAATAAAACTGAATTAGTCACAGCAGTCCTGCATTACAAGAAATGATAAGCAAATTCTTCAGTCAGAAGAGAAATGACTATCTAGAAACTCAGGTCTACAGAAGGAATTGAATGGCACAAGAAATAGTAAATGTGTGGGTAAATATTACAAATTTTTCTTCTTTTAATTTCTTTAAAAGACATATAACTATTTAAGGCAAAAATTATAACACTGAATGGTGAAGTTTATAATGTATGTATGTATAACATGTATGACAATAATAACACAAAGTTTGAGGTGGGGAGTGTAAATAGAAGTATAATATTTTTACATTTGATGTGAAGTAGTACAAAATTAACTCTATGTAGACTGTGAAAATTTAAGCATGCACATTTTAATCCCTACAGATTCACCAAAAATAATGCAAAGAGGTATAGTTTCTTAGCCAATAAAAATTTTTAAATGGAATACTAAAAATATTCAAATCAGTTAAATGAAGGCAGAAAAATAGGAACAAAGGAATAAAAAACAAATAGTGCAAATAAAAAAATCAGAGTACTAGATCTAAGTGCAACTGTTTCAATAATTGCATTACATATAAGTGGATTAACATTCCAATGAAAAGAGGTTGTAAGACAAGATAAAAAGGCAAGACTCAATTATATGCTGTCTATAAGAGACACTTTAGATATAAAGACTGAACATTTTTACTTTTCTCACTTTTATTTCATCTTCCCATTTGGATGGATGAAGATATACCATTAAAACATTAACCATAAGAATAATATTAGGCCAAAGTGATTTCAAGTCAAGGAGTATTATCAGAGATAGAGAGGAGCAAGTCATAATGATGAGGGTCCATTCAACAAGAAGACTTAATATTTGTAACTGTGTATGTGCCTAAGAGCTTCAGAATATGTGAATCAAAAACTGAGAGAAGAAAGAGGATGCTAGGAAAATTCACAATCATGGTTAGAGTTTTTTTAAAACACCAATCTCTCAGTGATATATAGAACAAGTAGGCAAAAAATCAGGCAGAATATAGAAGACTTGAGCAACACTGCCAATCATTTGAGTCTATTACTATTTATAGAGTTTGCAAGAAGGGACAGGCCCTTCTTCTTCACCAACACCCCTAAGCTATTGTAAATTTCAGAGGCCCTCTTCAGGTTTCTCTTGATTCTGAACATAGATAACAGGTTCTTAGGAACCCCCTGCAGTTTTATCTGACTTTGTTTTTCTGCTTGAGAATAAATGTTCTTTATTCTGTTGTCTGGAAAAAAAAATTTGCAAAATTCAACACCTGCTCATTATAAAAACGTTGAGCAATTACAAGAAGGTAACTTCCTCAGTCCAACAAAGAACACCTATAAATCATAAACTACAGCTAACTATACTAAATGATGCAAAATTCTATAATTTTCCCCCAGGATGAGTAGCAAAGCAAGAATACTAATGCTCACCACTTTAACAGTGTCCTAGAGGTTCCAGTCAGTACAATAAGGCAAGAGAAAGAAATAAAAAACATAAAGATTGTAATGGAAGATGTAAAATAATCTCTATTCACAGAGGACGTAATTATCTATGTAGACATTCCTAGGGAATCTCAAAGGAACTACAAGAAATAATGAATGAATTTAGAGATTTCATAGGTAAGAGATCAATTTACAAAAATCAAAGGTATATCTATATACTGTGTATAAATAGGAAACAAGTTAAAACAACATTACATTTAAAATATAAAAACAAAATATTCTGGAATAAATTTAATAAAATATGTGAATGTCCTCTGTACTGAAATCCACAAAACAATGCTGAAAGAAATGGAGTGGCAAAATATACCATATTCATGAATTGGAAGACTGAATTTCATTAATTGTTAATTTTTCCAACTTAATTTGTCAATTCAGTGAAATCCTGATCATAATATCAATAGAAAATTTTGTACAAATCATTCAGCTCATTATAAAATTTATATAAAAATACAAAGGTCCTGGAATATTCAAAATAATTTTTTAAATGAATGAAGTTGGAGGATTTAAACTTTCTCATTTCAAGGGTTACAATAAAGAATTGTTATTCAAGAGAGTGGGGTATTGGCATAATAATAGACAAAGAGATCAGTGAAACCAAATAGCAAGTCTGAAAATAGACTACACATATACAATCAATTGATGTTTGACAAAGGTGCTAAAGCAATTCTTTGAGGGAATGGATGATACACTTAAATGTAAAAGCTAAATCTCTGACATTTTTAGAAGAAAATATAACCTGAGGTTGGCAAATATTTCTTAGAAAGCAAATACAGAATAATAAAAGTAAAATTTAAAAATGATTAATTAAGTTTCTTCAAAATTAAAAGCTTCTTCTCATCAAAATACTCTATTAAGTAATTAAAAAGCAGGATAGACTGGGAGAAAGTATGTACAAAGCTTCTCTCTGACAAAGAACTTGTATCTAGAATATTTAACAAAATAATATAACACATATAATAAAATAATAAATACAACCAATCAATTAAAAAATGGGCAAAATTTTGAACAATTCATCAATGAAGATTTATCAAATGGCCAATAAGCACTTTTTTTTTTAACATCTTTGTTGGAGTATAATTGCTTTACAATGGTGTGTTAGTTTCTGCTGTATGACAAAGTGAATCAGCTATACATATACATATACCCACATATCTCCTCCCTCTTGCATCTCCCTCCCACACTCCCTATCCCACCCCTCTAGGTGGACACAAAGCACCAAGCTGATCTCCCTGCGCTATACATAGCACATTTGTTTTTTGTTTTTATTTTATTTTTGGCTGCGTTGGGTCTTTGTTGCTGTGCATGGGCTCTCTCTAGTTGCAGTGAGTGGGGACTACTCTTTGTTGCAGTGCGTGGGCTTCTTATTACGGTAGCTTCTCTTGTTGCAGAGCATGGGTTCTAGGTGCGTGGGGTTCAGTAGTTGTGGCACGTGGGCTCAGTAGTTGTGGCTCATGGGCTTAGTTGCTCCACGGCATGTGGGATCTTCCCAGACAAGGGCTCGAACCCGTGTCCTGGCAGGCAGATTCTTAACCACTGGGCCACCAGGGAAGCCCAGCACATTTGAAAATGTGTTTAATACCCGTAATCATCATGGAAATGCAAACTAAAACCACAATAACATAGCACTACACAACCATGAAATTGACCCATTTCAACTGGATGAAGTCATATGACAAATTCTGGCCAATGGGTTGGGAGCAAAAGTGACCTGTGTCGCTTCTGGGCTGGCCCATTTAATTATCAGTGTAAAGCCTGTAGATCTCTCTTTTCCCCTCTGGTATGATAACTTGTAACCCTTGAGATGATTGTAAGCAGGATGGTTAATTTTATGTATCAGTTTGACTGGGCCATGGAGTACCCAGATATCTAATTAAACATTATTTCTGGGTGTGTCTGTCAGGGTATCTTTGGATGAGACAAACATTTGAATCAGTAGACTAGAAACGAAGATTGCCCTCCTTGATGTGGGTACCTCATCCAATCTGCTGAAGGCCTGTATATAATACAAGGCTGAGTAAGAAAGAAGTCTCCCTCCCTGTCTGACTGTCTTCAAGGCAGGACATTGGTTTTCTCCTGCTTTCAGACTCAGACTGGAACTTACGCATTGGCTCTCCTGGGTCTCCAGCTTGCCAACCACAGATCTTGGACTGCTCAGTCTCCACAATTACATGAGCCAATTTCTTTTAGTAAATCATATATATATACATGTATATATATATGTTTTTTTTCCTATGGAGAATTTGGACTAATACATATTTCTGTACTATGAAGTGGGGCTCTGCTGTAACAAATACCACAATGCACAAGCAGCTTTGGAACTGAGTGTGGGTAGAGTCTGGAGGGGTTTTGAGGTGAATGCTAGGAATATGGACATTAAGGGTGATTCTGGTGAGAGCTCAGAAAGAGAAGAGGACTGGAGAAAATGCTTCCATCTTTGAGAATACATAAATAATCATGAATAGAATGTTGGTAGTAATATAGACATTAAAGGCCATTCTGATGAGGTCTCAGACAGAAATAAGGAACACATTATTGGAAACTGAAGGAAAGATGATCCTTGTTAAAAAGTGGCAAAGAATTTAGCTGAATTGTGTTCATGTTCTAGTGTTTTGTGGAAGATAGAACTTGCGAGTGGTGAAATTGGGTATTTAACTGAGGTTATATCTAAGCAAAATGTGCTTGGTTCCTCTTGACTGCTTGTGGTAAAATGTGAGAAGAGAGAAATGAATTGAAGAAGGAATTGTTAAGCAAAAAGGAAAGATTTGGAAGATTCTCAGCCTCTCCATAATGCAAAAAATGAGGAAACATGTTTAGTAGACAATGCCAAAAGTTTGACTGGAGTTATCACTTGATAAAGAGATTATGGGATTATATGAGCAGAAAAATTGCCAGTTTTTTTAAAGGTTATACTCCATTTATAGTTATTTAAAATATTTGATATATTCCCCATGCTGTACAATATATCCTTGTAGCTTATTTTATACCTAATAGTTTATACGTCTTAATCCCCTACCCCTATATTGCCCCTTCCGGTTTTAACTGAAGGAGATAGAAATGGAATGAAAGGAAGGAAGGCTATTGGACTTCTTAGATCTTACAGGACCAGACCGTAGAGTTATTTGGCTGTGAACACATTCTGTTCTTCAAAACAGAGGAAGAATGGAGCCTTAAGTGTGGGGTCCCTGCCTGGCAAAGTCTTGGGGACATGACCTCACCTAGCAGAGCCTTCGGCACATGACCCCATCTGGCAGAGCCTTGGCAGTGCGACCCCTGCCCAGCAGGGCTGTGGAGTCGGGTCTGCTGCCTCAGTGGATCCAAAAGACAGAGCATCAAACCAAAGAGGATTATTTCCAAGCCTTAAGATCTTACGGAATTTGCCTTGTTAGGTTTTGGACGTTCTTGGAACCCGTCACCCCATTCTTCCCTCTGATTCTCCCTTTTGGAATGGGAATGTCTGTCTTATGTCTGTTCCACCATTGTATTTTGGAAACACACAACTTATCTGGTTTTTCAGGTTCACAGCTGGAGATGAGTTTTGCCTCAGGTTAAGTTGTACCTCAAGTCTCATGCATATCTGATTTAGATGATATTTAGATGATATTTTGGACTTTAAACACTGGAATGAGTTAAGACTTGGGGAGGTTGGGATGGAACGAATGTATTTTGCATGTAGAAAGATTTAAATTTGGGGGGGCGAAGGGGCAGAATATCATAGATTAAAGATTTATGTCCCCCCGTAATTCATATATTGAAGCCCTAATCCCCAATGTGATGGTATTTGATGGTGGGGCCTTTGGGAGATAATTAGCTTTAGATGAGGATATGAGGATGGGTCCTCTGTGATGGGATTAGTGTTTTTCTAAGAAGAGGAAGAGAGACCAGTGCTTTCTCTCTTTCTCTGTCCTGTGGGGACACAGTGAGAAGGCCATCTGCATACTTTTTCCTACAATGTCAGTGTTATCCCATTACATTGTTAACAGATTGTATAATAATGGCTATTGTCAGTTGGTGTATTTCACCTCTGAAATGTTGACTGCTGTGTGGTCATGCCCAACAATTGTCTCCTGTCATGCAAGGCCTGGGAGATACTGAACATCAATTTCAGTCCTGGCCAGGGACTACCCCAAAGAACTACTCTTTCACTTTTTATTGTGAAAATAGGTCATCATACTTGTCATATGCTCTGATAAGATTATTTCAGTAACTCTGGTACTGCTCAAATAAATCACAAAATTCAAGGATGTCAATATTTTAGATAAAGCCAATTCTTATACGGTCAGCCCTTCACATCCATGGGGCGCACCTATGAATAGAGGTTGCTGACTGTAAGAAACTGGAGCATGTGCAGATTTTGGTACCCACGGGGGTCCTAGAACCAATGCCCGGCAGACACTGAGGGACAACTCTATATTGTTTTCTAATATTACTATTTTTCTCTGAATTGTGTAGATCTACCATATGTACTTTCCTTTTTTATTCTCTGGTTTAGTAATTTTTGCTCAACAGAATATAATAAATGGTATCCTAAAAAAAGAGTGGCCACATTTAAGTCCTTATTTTATTGGGAAAAGTTAATGTAAGTAAGAGCAAGTCTTTTGATAATTTGTTAGTCTGCATATGTAGTGTAAAAATTAGAACTGAGTATTTTTGAATTTTAGCCTTATATGTATGCTTCAGATGTAATCTGTTTGTCTGAAATATTGTTGGAAGTAGTTAAATTATTTGTAACAGCTGAGATTTCTGCTTTGATTCACCAGAAATGAGGAAAAAAATGTTTTCTACTGAAGCCAAAGCTCATATCATTAAAAAGTTTTCCCAAAATAACCCCTTTTCAAATTTATCATATGACAATGTGATATGACATAATTAAACATAATTCCATTTCTCTTATTTATTCTATCATGTCACAGTATATCACATTAAACTGATTGCTCTTGGAAGAAAAGCTAACTTCAGAAGTTTTTTTGGTATCAACCAATAATTATTTTGCAGCAGCACAAGGCTACTTCTGTCCTCAGACTTTAGAATTTTGAAACATCTTTTCTGAACTTCAGAGCAAGCTAGATAGAATTCTGTCACAGAGGTGGCTGGGATCAGCCCCATAGAGCTTGTGATGTTCTGCATGATATCTGGAGTGGAAAAGAGATAGTGCAGGTCACTTGAGAGGCGAAATAACTGAGTATATATTAAATAAATTCATGTGCCCTCCAAGGTATGCTCATGAAATCTGCCCTCAACAGATTGGTTCTTAGCCTCTACAATATTTTAGGTGGAGAGATTAAAGATATTTGAACAGAAGCACAAGGAGATTCAAGGTGCATTTCCCTTTTGCCACCAAGGATGTACTTTTGAAAAGTCTGGTATGTGTATTGTTTTATGCCACTGAAGTTTTAAGATTATTAGGAATGTTTGAGAGGAACAAGGGGACACTGTTAGTAATTATGCCAAGTAACATGCATAAACCTGGACTTTAAAAAGGCAAACCAGAATGTGTGTATACATTTTCTCATTTAGTTTTAAAATAATTATATTTAATACAAATTGCACATAAAATAATCCAAAATACAAAATTCATTACATAAAATAATTACAGAGGCACTTGAACTTCATTTAACTTTACATCTGATTTAGTGTTCAGTACATACATAGCTTTCTATAGGCTTGGTTCATCTAGTTGATAAACTGAAGCCAGAAATAGATTGAAATCTTCCTGTTGTCATTCTTGTTGAGCAGATCCTGAGTGGATCCTGCTCTAAGACCCCATAGTTAAGAATTTCATGGAAAAATCAAAAGAAGTTAGAAATGTAAATAACTAGAGCTGGGTTTCATTTCCAAGGATGCTGTACTTTATGAGATGGGCACCAACCCTCAACTCTTGCTTTCACTGTACAGATAGCAAGAGAAGACACTATAGGTGCCACAGAAAAAAAGCAAGCAAGAGAATCTTCAGAAATGCTTTGTTCTCTGATTTAAGAAATCCAGATTTAAGAAATGCTTTGTTCTCTGATTTAAGAAAATAATTTAAAATAATTATTTTCTTTAACATAAGGCAAGGTTAATTCTTGATTAACCAGGATAATGGTAGTGAAGGAAGTTATGAATACCCAAATCTATGGTTAGAATAAAACTAGTCAAGTATAATACACAATAGAATGATTGTAAAGTTATTTTATTAAAATCGCATTAGATGTTTGAAAACATTCAGTATTCTATGGATATTATCCATACATGAAAATAATAGACATATAATAGCTTAGGAATATAAAACATAGAAATTTTTTGATGAAAAATGGCCAAAATTCTCTATCTGTTGAGAATGTCTGCTACTTGCTTTTTATTTCCTGTTTGACTCTCTCTCTCTGTCTCTACCTCAGTCCCCTCCTGCCCTCCCTTCCTACCCTCTCCTTCTTTTTAATTGAATGAGACCTGAGTTGGGCAGAGATGCAGAGATATGTGTGTGCTCCCTTCCTCTCCTCTTCAGCCCTCATTTAATGCCTCAGAGGTTTCTGTCTCTGTTGTGTAGCTGTGCACTGGCTCTCTGGCTATTTGATAGAGGTGACACATTTGTGCATGGCAGTGAACACAAGTTGGTGTCTGCCATTGTGTGGGACCAGATGACAGAGGTAAGCTTCTTAATTTAGCTGTGTGTGGACGGAATAGTGACAGGGAGGGTAGGGTTGGTGAGGAATGGAGCCAGGTTGAGGCAGGGCTCTAGGTGATGTTATAATGTAGTGTAGGGGCCACTTTCTCAGCATGGTACACATGGTCTTTGGTCCTCACACATGCCCTGGTGGCAGGACGAGCCTCTGGTCAGTTTCTTACTGCAGACCTTCATGCAGTTTTCAGTCCACGACCCAGTGTCATTTGATGTTGCTCTATATAATGCCAAAGAATTCCCACCAGTCACTAGACATCCTTTGATCTTTACCTCTACCAGATTCTTCAAGGTGACCGAGGTGCCATGAAATTGGATTTCTAATATTCTTGATGCTCTTCTTTGCTTTGGTCCAGAATTATCATGTCCATATCTTTTCATTAGTTCTTACAGATCAACAACATAAATGGTAGAAAGAGAGGTCCAAGTGGAGGAAACATGGTCCATTGCAGAACTGCCTTGCCCAGGGTGATGTGGTACAGGGCACACTGCCGTGGGCATTGCTACAATGTGCCGTTCTCACTGGCCCAGAGAGTGAGAGCTCTGAGAGTGTGGCCAAAGCATGTATTGTCGGTGCCCTAGAATAAATATGATCACAATCACTACTCAACTCAACTGCTTTTGTACATGTGTTGTTTTATATATGTGCAAACATATATGGCATTCCCGTAGTAGAGGATGTCCAGTGGTCTCTTTCTGTGCCTCCCCCTCCTGCCACTCCCATGTACTTCCTTGCATTCATATGTGTCCTTAGTACATTCCCTGTCTCATTAGAAGTAGACTTTCAGATTAAAGCTTCCTTCCTGGGGCCTCTGGGGTGAGCCCCTTCTTCTCATACCTCCTCAGGGACCTCACTTGATTAATTATTTCCCAAAGGGTGGGTAGTGCTCTCGCACATACAAATCTTGGTAGTGGTAGCAAATATTCAACTAAAAATGTCTCCATTTTTCTAGTTTCTTGATATTGAGAAATTCTCTTGCTTCTCATTTGACTCCAGAACTCATGGCAAATGGACTTTTCTAGGATCCGGCTTTTCTGGACCAGCTGCTAAGAGTAGCTCTTGGGATGTGTAGGTCACTCTGTTGACAGCTTCTCTCTCCTCATTTTTTCCCAGCAGTTCTGAGCTATTGACAGTAGAGAATTGTCTACCGAGGGACCACTGGAGCTTCTTATCTCTTTTCTCATGGTCCCAAACACATTAAATAAAAGAAGGGTCCTTTCTCTAAATCTGAATCTTATTTTGTTTTGGGTAAAAAAGCATAATATAAGAGATGGGCATTAAAACAGGCAAATAATTAAAATAAAACAACCACAGACTTACATATTTGAATCTTACCCTAGTGATTCAGAACATGTTTTTAGTCTTGTAAAGTAGTAAATGGCTTAAATAGATTCTACTGAAGTTTAAAAACAGGCTGATCTCCATAAGCTATAATTTTGAGAAAAAGATTTCAGATCACACATTGGTCTTTGTAGCTACATACCCACACAGGGATACTACTGCCAGCAGCACCATCTTTGCATTAAAAAGAAAGACAATATTTGTATTGTAGTTAAATCTGAGAGGGATAATAATCTCAGGAGAGATTTATTATAGTCTGTCACACTTAATTATCTTTTCTTTTACGTACCAGTGAAAATAATGAAAAATTTTTTTGAAATATGAACACCTCAAGTAAAATCATAGCATAGCAGGATGAAGATTGTAGAAAATGAAGATTGAGCAGGGAAAAAGAGCATGAGAAATTGAAGATAAGACCATGCAAAGAATTATTTTAATATGATTCAGAGCTGGAGTTAAGATGGTGACAACGGCTTGTTGGTTACCTGATGTGATGCTCAGTTATACATTTTATATAACGTTTTCTTTAATAATATCTACAAGGTAGATATTTTTCTTCCCATACTTACGGGCGAGGAGCTGAGATTCAGAGAGAGCAAAGAACCTGAATGACAAAGCTAGTTGGTGGGAGGATTTAGTCTAGGTCTCTGACTTCATGGCGAGTGTCTTTCTACTTTCTCAAAAAGCAGACTGAACAGAGAACTAAAGTGTTGGCTTACCCTGTGATGTCCAAGCTCCTCCAGCTCTCTCTACTTAAAATTTCCATGTACATTTTCTTTTATTTTTTTCAAGATTATGTAATCAATAGTTACATCCTGTAAAACTTGAGGAACAAATTGAGATTCGTTGAAAGCATTTTAAGTGATATCACTCAAATCAACAGCCAATACTATCAGAAAACCCCATTTCAAAGATAAACTAGCATCACCTTTAAAACTGGTAAATTGAGAATCTCAATATTAAAGAACTCTTACAGTTTTCTAGTGAGTAGATAAATTGTAGATTTAAGAATCCCCCTTTCTGAACCCTGCTACACTGTTGGTGGGAATGTAAATTGGTGCAGCCACTGTGGAAAACAGTATGGAGGTGCCTCAAAAAACTCAAAATAGAGTTGCCATATGATCCAATCCCACTCCTGGGCATATATCCATAAAAAAAACCCCAGTAATTTGAAAAGATACAAGCACCCCAATGTTCATAGCAGCATTATTTACAATGGCAAAGGTATGGAAGCAACCTAAATGTCCATCAATAGATAAATGGATAAAGAAGATGCAATATATATATATATATATATATATATATATATATATATATATACACATAATGGAATACTCAGCTATAAAAAAAGAATAAAATTTGCCACTTGCAGCAAAATGGATGGACTTGGAGGGCGTTATGCTAAGTGAAATAAGTCAGACAGAGAAAGACAAATACTGTATGATATTACTTATATGTGGAATGTAAAAAATACAACAAACTAGTAAGTCAAATAAAAAAGAAGCAGATTCACAGATATAGAGAACAAACTAGTGGTTACTAGTGGAGAGAGGGAAGGGAGGAGGGGCAAGATAGAGGTGGGGAAAAAAAGGGTTTTTAAAGGATTATATGAAATCATGTGTGTGAAACTTTTAAAAATTGTAAAGCACTATAGAATTTAAAGAATCTTTCATTCAAAAAAAACCCACTTTTAACCTTTGATCTAAAAATAAACGCTAAAAATGTACAATACTTATAAATGTATTATGCACAAAATTAAGTTCAAAATAGTTCACGTTTCATGCTGTATGTTATAGATATGCTAAGATTAATTTCAAGCAGATTAAATAAACATTGAAGTGCAAAAAAGAGCCCCCCTTTTTAACCATTTCAACCCCCATTTCTCAAGCTTGAGAGTCATTACATTTCTTGCTATGTGTTATGGGAACTGATTTATATTTTTAAAAAGGTTGAGAGCCAGAAAGTTATTTTTCGAATACAAAACACTAAGCCACATTTTTGCTAAAGAAAGGCTTGTGTAAGCACATGTTGTTTCATTTTATCAGCCCTCCTACCAGTGTTATTGGTGAGGGTGGATACAAGACCCCTAATTGTAACATGAATGCTTGTGGCCCAGGTGGGGTGCATTGCTAGCATGCTTTTGGGTAGAAAACGGATACTGAACCCATGAGAACTTGTCCAAACTTCCCATTTCTTAAGTGATGTCTATGATTTCTGAATAACTGGTTTCTGCTTTAATCTAGCATTCCACCAGGAGCACATCATGACATCTCTGATTTGTCGATACATTTATTTCTGAGTTTATATATGGTGACTTTTGTCCAAAGTTCTAGACACTGAATAAGCTTCAGAAAGAGATTGTTCTTAAAAACCACTCTTCAAACAAGCATGATATAAAATGATGTAAAATTTATGTCATTAGTTCACCACAGTCCTCTAAAGATCAGTTATGTGGTTTCATTTTTGTGGAATTACATATGAGTGTAAATACATTTATTTTAATCTGTATCTGTACACGATGAAAAATTACTAGTGCATTGCTGTGGGCACAGCTGGGGAATTAATCTTCTTTTTACCACAAGTTGAATATGTGCCCTGGACAAGTTAATGAATGTCTCTGAGCTTAGGTTCCCATTCTGAGTTGCTGAAAGTATATGGGGCTGGACTAACATCAATCTCTTGTCTTCCCTCCCTCCCTTAACCTTGTCAAATGCTATGCACGTTTCCATTCCTCTGTTTTGGATATCACTGATTCCTCCCTCTGGAATGCCTTCTCCTCTTTCCTGGCTCCTACCCATGATTTCTTTTAGAGCATCAATAAGAAAGGAAATGCTCCAATGAGAAAATACAAATTATACATGGATCATTGGAAGACAAGTGTAAGTTAACTAGACTTTAGGCCCTGAAATGGTGTCACTTAAAGATCAAATACCTGCTGAGTAATTGCCATGTGCCACACCCTGAGCTCAAGATATGACTGGAAAACCAAACGCCAGCCCTCCTTTTGCTAACCAGGCAGCGTGGAAGACAGTGAGTGAGTCAATAGAAGTTTATGCAGTTCCTCTGTGGAGTCTTAAAGGACTGTATAGATAATATTTTCTGAAGGGATGAAAGAGGAACAATTTTCCTGATAGTCAAACACAAATGTTCAATGAAGTCCACTGTGACATTGCAGAGATAGTGATGAGTTAATATTTGTCTCTACCTTCACCAACCAGAATGACATCTTACTATGAATTAGAGTGCTTGTTGCTGCATCTAAGGCAGGCAGACCACCTAACCCAATCTAGCAACTAAAAATTACTTACATTTTTATCAAAGAGATAAATGCACAGAGTTTAAAAAACAAATGATTCTTCAAAGTTTATAAGAAAAAACAGCAACCTCTTACCAGACCCCATCCATCATCTAGTTTCTCTGCTAGAGGCAACCGCTGGTGAACACTTTTACCTCTTAAAGCAGTTTATTCTGGTATTTTTCTACATATTCTAAAATAATATACTCATATTGTTATTATTCATCTATCAATTTTAAGTATTATATTGACTAATTAAAGAAATGGGGTTTACTCTTCTAGTAACACCGCCTTGTTCCACCTTCCAAATAGTTATATCACAATTACTGATTAAATCAATATCCAGTGTTTACATTCTTATGACATTATAACAGCATATTACTGTTAAGTAAAGTGGTGTGTTCTAAAGACATTTGCTTTTTTATACAATTTTGTTTTCCCTGGGGTTATTAATTGCTTCATATTTTTATATTTCGTATTTTACTTAGTTTTCTATGTATCTATTTCTTCCTAGATATTTAAGATTAGATTCAGTTAGAGTGACAGAAAAAAATAGCAGTGGCTTAAATAAGTAGAAGTTTACTTATCCTTGGAAAACGGAGTCTGTAGGTGAGCAGTTGAGAGCTGTTGTGGCAGGGCTGTGGTCATCAGTGTTTAAGTCTTCTCCTTTTATCTTACTGCTCTTCCATTTTCAACACGTGGCTTGTACCTTATGATTCAAGATAGCTACTCAAGTTGTATCTAGTTGCCCACCTTACATTCAGAAGCAGAGAGGAAGAAAGAAATAAGAGCATATCTCCCTCCCCTTTCTTCTTTTGTTCTTGTCTCTTGTGATTTGATAACTATCTTTAGTGTTATGTTTGGATTCTTTTTTCTTTTTTGTGCGCTTATCTATTATAGATTTTTGGTCTGTAATTACCATGAGGTTTTTGTATAGCAGTCTATATATATATATGCATATATATGTGCTTAAGTTGCTGATCTCTTAATTTCAAATGCATTTTAGATACCCTGCATCTGTACTCTCCTCACTTCATGATTACTGTATTTGATATCATATTTACATCTAATTGTTTTGTGTATCCCTTAACTTATTGTGGATACAAATGATTTTACTATTTTTGTCTTTTAACCTCCCTACTAGCTTTTTTAAGGGGATTTAAAAAAAAATAATTTATTGTATTTTTGGCTGCGTTGGGTCTTTGTTGCTGCACATGAGCTTTCTCTAGTGTGGTGAGCGGGGGCTACTCTTCATTGCAGTGCACGGGCTTCTCACTGCAGTGGCTTCTCGATTTCTTACCTTTATTGTATGCTTGCCTTTACCAGTGAGATTTTCCATTTTGTTATTTTCTTGTTTCTAGTTGTAGCCTTTTCTTTTCATCCTAGAGAAGTTCCTTCAGCATTTGTTGTAAAACTTGTTTGGTGGTGTTGAATTCTTTCAGCTTTTGCTTGCCTGTAAAGCTTTTGATTTCTCCTTCAAATCTGAATGAGAGCCTTACTGGGTGGAGTATTCTTGGTTGTAGGTTTTTCTCTTTCATCACTTTAAGTATATTGTGCCACTCTTCTGGCCTGCAGAGTTTCTGCCAAAAAGTCAGCTGATAGATAGCCTTATGGGAGTTCCCCTGTATGTTAAATATTTGTTGCTTTTCCCTTGTTGTTTTTAATATTCTCTCTTTATCTTTAATTTTTGTCATTTTGATTACAATGTGCCATGGTGTATTCTTCTGTGGGTTAATCCTGTATGAGACTCTCTGTGTCTCCTGGATTTGAGTGACTGTTTCCTTTCCCAGATTAGGGAAATTTTCAGCTATTATCTCTTCAAATATTTTCTCAGGCCCTTTCTCTCTCTCTTCTCCTGGGACCCCTATAATGTGAATATTAGCGCACTTGATGTTGCCCCAGATGTCTCTTAAACTGTCCTCATTTCTTTTCATTCTTTTTTCTGCTCTGTGGTAGTGATTTCCCCTACTCTCTCTTTCAGCTCACTGATCCATTCTTCTGCCTCATTTAGTCTACTATTGATTCCATCTAGTGTATTTTTCATTTCAGTTATTGTATTCATCAACTCTGGTTGTTCTTTATATTTTCTGTCTTTTTGTTAAAAGCTTCTAATTTCTTGCTCTGTGCATACATTCTTCTACCAAGTTCTTTGATCATCTTTATGATCATTACTCTGAACTCTTTCTTGGGTAGATTGCCTATCTCTACATCACTTAGTTCTTCTTCTGGGTTTTTATCTTTTTCCTTCATCTGAAACATTTTCTCTGTCACGTCATTTTGTCTAAATTGTTATTTGTATGTTTATGTATGTGGTAGGTTAGTATGTCTCTCAACCTTGGAGTAGTGTCCCCTGTAGGATACATCTTATGCATCCCAGCCGTGCACTCCCCGCTTGTCATCCAAGGGCCAGGGGCCAGCTGGTCCCAGGGTAGTGTCTGGCCTGCATTTGTGGACTCGGTTTGAAGGCTTCAGGACTGTACTATTCTTGCTTCTGGTGTCTGCCTTCTGGTGGGTGAGGCTAGTCTAGAGGCTTGTGCAGGCTTCCTGGTGGGAGAAGCCAGTGCCTGCCCATTGGAGGGTGGAGACGAGTCCTGGGCACTCTTATGGACAGGGCTGTGTCTAGGGACATGTCTAAAGGTGGCTGAGGGCTCAGGAAGTTTGTAGGCAGCCTGTCTGCTGATGGGTGGGGATGTGTCCACACTGGACACAAGATATGAATGAAAAGCACTGGAACCTACAGGCTTTTGGGTGGGGCCAGGTCTTGGTGATGATGACCCAAGCAAGATGTCAGTCTCTGGGAGAGTTCATGCAGATAAATACTCCTGATAGAGCCATTACCAGTGTCTATGTCCCCAGGGTGAGCCACAGCTGCCCCCTGCCTCCCCAGGAGACCCTCTAAGACCAGCAGGTAGGTTTGGCCCAGGCTGCTATCAAATTACTGCTTTTGCCCTTGGTCAGGTGAATGTGAGATTTTCTGTACACCCTTTAAGAGTAAAGTCTCTATTTCCCCCAATCCCTTGGAGCTCCTGCAATCAAGCCCAGCTGGTCTTCAAAACCAAATGTTCTGGGGGCTTCTCTTCTCAGTGCCAGACCCCTGGGCTGGGGGGCTGATGTGGAGCTCAGAACTCTCACTCCCGTAGGAGAGCCTCTGTAATATAATTATTCTCCAGTTTGTGGTTCACCCACCCCGGGGGATATGGGATTTGATTATATTGCAAGTGTTTCTTCCCTTATGTCTTTAGTTGTAGAAGATCTTTCCTGGTAGGGTTTTCAACAATGGTTGTTTTGCAGGTGGTTGTGATTTTGGTATGCTCATGAGAGGAGGTGAGCTTAGGGTCCTTCTACTCCGTCATCTTGGCTGCTATCTCCAAGCTATTTCCTTTCTTTGAGGATACTTTCCAGGAGTTTCAAACATCACTTCCACTTACATTCTGTTAGCCAGAGCTTAGTCCTATAACTGCCCCTAGATGCAAAGGAAGCTGGGAAACATCCTTCATATTCCAAGAAGGTATGTGAGTAAGAATATGAGAAAGGAAATTGTGGGACACTTAGAAGTTTCTGCCACATGTCCCAAATATTCCAATAAAATTGTAGAACCTTCCAATGCTCTATTTCACAGACTTAAACACATTAGATAATCTGTCAGTATCTTTACCTCTGAAGACTTGCCTCTGGGAGACTTCAATTCCTTTACTCCACATTGGCCTGATTACTCTCTAGGCCTGGTAGCAGCCTGGAACTTTCCTCCTGAACTTTCTCTGCTAATATCCCATCTGACAGCTCTTGTTTTCTAGATCCTATGTGCTTTTGCTTCTGTTTTCTTGCTCATTTTGTCAAAGCACATCCTTCAGTAGTTTCCTGAGAAAGGGTACATAAAAAGTACATTTTTTGAGATTTGGCACGTGTGACTCTGTGTGTCATTATTCTATTCACGTGTGTCATTATTCTAGCCTCAGACTTGATTGAGATTTCAGTGGATACAATATTCTAAATTGAAAAGTATTGTTCATCAAAGTTTTGAAGAGAAAGATTAGGAAATGAAATTAACCTCAAGAATTTTTGGAAGATGGGAGGAAACTGCATTGTTTTAAAATGTCACTGAATTTTCCCAATGAAACAAACAGAAAAACTAGAATGGGGAAACTAACAAAACTAGGAGACAAAGTATTTCAGAAAACAACAAAATACGAGCAAATGGGAACAAACCACTAATAACTCCATGTGGTATCAGAAGCAATTCAAGAGGAAGAGGAGGGAAAACAATAAGATTTTGATAATCCAGAGATCTGGAGAATACCACTACCACAATCAGGTACTAACTGGAAAGCTTCACAGGCAATTCTGAAGGGAGCAGCTGAAACTGAGAGAGAATGATTCCATCTTAAGTCGAGTACAAGAGGGTTACAGGAAATTCTGATGCTGCTGGAGCAGCTTGGTGGCACAACCTTAGAGAGACGAATTTTTACAAGTGACTCTGCAACACGGTGATTTGACTATACATTCTTAGCTCTGTAAAGACAAAAGAAGGGCAAAAACATCTTAAAGTATTACAGTTCTTTTTTTTTTTTTTTTTTAAAGCACTTTTCTTTTTTTTTATAGCTACTTTATTTATTTATTTTATTTTTTATTTTTGGCTGTGTTGGGTCTTCGGTTCATGCGAGGGCTTTCTCTAGTTGAGGCAAGTGGGGGCCACTCTTCATCGCGGTGCGGGGACCGCTCTTCATCGCGGTGCGCGGGCCTTTCACTATCGCGGCCCCTCCCGTTGCGGGGCACAGGCTCCAGACGCGCAGGCTCAGTAGTTGTGGCTCACGGGCCTAGTTGCTCCATGGCATGTGGGATCTTCCCAGACCAGGGCTCGAACCCGTGTCCCCTGCATTAGCAGGCAGATTCTCAACCACTGCGCCACCAGGGAAGCCCTACAGTTCTCATAAAGATGATGATAGTGTTAGTATTGTTACTCTTGAATAGCTTTGTATGCATATGAGATAAAACAAATATTAATTACATCAGTGTCCTTTAGAATAGATATTTTGTTATTGTTGTTGTTATTATAGAAGGGAAGGAAATATGTAAGAGTTAACAGGAATAAGTAAAAACCCAATATGTTGAATTTTAATTGAAATTATCAATGATATATTATTGATGTATTATATCATGATGTATTTTGTCTGAAAAATTACATATTACATATTTTCCAACTCTGTCAACTGAAAAAGTCTAGACACAATGAGCAACCCCGTGTCTTTGTATCCACCTAGCACCCAGATTATTATGTTCTTTAAATGCCATTTCTTCGGAAAGAAATCAGAAAGCTTGGAGAAATGGCTTATTCCAGATCTGGGTCAGGAAATATAAAAAATAAACCTGGAATTTTTTTTATTATTCTAGAAAGCAAGGAAGCTGAAAAAACTATTGGATCATGTCCCAAGGACTTGGGGCCAATTTAAAAAGGGTTACATGGCCAACAATGCAATGATTTGGGCATCAGTAAGCAAAATAACCTCAATAGACTGAGACACATGAACACATCAAATATACTTAAAGTCATAAGTTCATCTAACCCCCCCCAAATTCATTGGTTACTATTGGAAGGAACCAGAAAAGTAACTTATTTTGAAAATTGGTAAATAGAGAACAATGAAGAATTTATCTTGCCTTTCCAATAGGAACCATGTCAGGTAACTAAACAGTTGATAAGAGGACATTTGTTTTTCTTTTTATATGACTATTCCAGATAACAAGTTAAGAACAAAGAAAAACAAGAAAAAATAGAACAACAGTAGTGGTGTTTTGCAATCACCAGTGAATGAATGGATGCAGTCAAGGCTCATCAGGGGCTGCTAACATCATCTTTATGTAGCTCCTGATTGAAACTCAGAACACAACCTATGAAGTAGTCGAGCTAAAAAAATACTTGAACCTAAATCTGTTCAAACCTCATGATCTCCTGACCAATTTACAGGAATTACAAGGGAGAGAGGAACACAATAACTGACACCACAGAGAGGCAATCAGCAAAATCCAGGCAATGGGAAACTTTGAAGGAAAAATGACTCAGTTTCTTCAACAAAAATTTTACAAGGGATAAAAGAGAGATGGAGAGGAAACCTATTGATTAAAAGAGATCAGAGACATATGAACAATGGCAATGTATGAATTTTACTTATATCCAGATTCAAACTGTTAAAAAGGAAAAGAAAAAAGAAGAACATTTAGAAGATAATTATGGAAATGTGAACATTGACTTATTGGTTATTAAAGAATTTTGTATAATTATTTGGGATAGAATAATAGTGTTGTGATTATGTTTTAAAATGGGTGTTTTTTCTTTTTAGATATGCACTGATATATTTACAGATGATGTATGTTGCCTAGATTTTATTCAAACTTTTCAGAGAGAAGGAGAAATAGGTGGGGGTAAAAAGAAACAATATTTGCAATGAGTAAATAATTGTTGAACCTAGGTGATACGTACATTGAGATGCCTTATACTATGCTCTCTACTTTTGATATTTCCATAATCAAAATTTGTGGCTGTTTTCTATTGTCTTCCATTTTCCAGTGATGCTTTGATGAAGTCTCACACTATTCTTACCATCAGTACTTTGTATATGGCCTTTTAAGTTTTTCTCAAGAAGCTGTTAGGCTCTAACCCTTATCCATGGTGTTTTTAAAATTCGCAGTGATGTGCCTTGGTCTGGGTCTTTGTTCATCCATTGTACCAAGCACTTACTGAAATTTTGATCTAGAAACTCAGTTTTCAGCTCTGGGAAATTTTTCTATTATTATTTATTTGATAATTCAGTTTTACCTGTTACCTATTTTTGTGATGCTTATTAGTCATGCCAGATTCCTGTAGTGACCTGCTTATATTTATTGTTTCTTGCCTGTTATTAATCTCTTGTTCTTTAATTCTGCTTTCTGGAAAAATTTTAATTTTATCTTTCAATCCTTGTATTAGATGTTTTTCTTTCCTCTATCATAATTGTGATTTTAAAAAGTATTTTGTTTTTATCTGGTACCTTATTTATTGTCTTCTCTTTTTTTCCCTTTACAAATGCAATAATTAATTTTATGTTTCAGAGGTTGATTAAGAAGTTTTCTTCTGCTTTGCATAGTGTCCATTTAATTACCCTTTCACACTGGAGGCTTTCCTCAAATATCTGGCAATCTTTGCCATTTACATTTGAGAGTGAGGAACTAAAATTCATAGGACTCATAAGGTCAAGAATGTTGCTATTTCATCTTGGGATCATTGAATGTCAGTCTTGGTAGCATTTTCTCTTGAATCCACCAGTCTCTTTCTGGAGAGTATAGCCCTAGCTCCCACATTCTGGGAGCCAAAGGATGGGAGGTGAAAGAGGAAGTTAGGCATCTCCCTGTTCTGAATGTTAACTTTCATCAAATCCCCCTGACTTTAGTAGGTATGTTTCTTTCAGCTCTTCCTGATATTTTCAAATACACAGTCCCTGTTTTGCACACTGTCCAGAGAATAATCATCCTGTCTCCTGGGCTAGGGAAGATGATCTAGATCTTTGATTCCATCTCTGAGACTTTCAACTAGCCCCACCTTCTCTGCCTTGAGATGTTCCTGAATCCTTCAATTCCTGAGACTGTTGGCCTCACCCTCTTTGTTTTCAGAAGTACTAGAATCATCTAATCCCTGAGTCTTCTAGACCAGGAATAGTAAATACATTTCAACATGTGGGTGCAACATTTAACTGATAATGCTTCTCTCTGAAACTGGGTTGATATAGATTCTCTTTGGGTAAGGTTCATGATATGATGGTTTAGGACCAATGGGCTTGCCAAGTGAAGGTTTTGAGGCAAGGGTTTCAAAGAGAGTCTTGGTGAGTGAACAGTGATTTGATGGCATCAATTGAAAAGTTGAGCAGTTTGATGGTCATTTATTTGCAACTCTTTCTTCCTGGGCAAAATTGCTTGGAGGAATAAAGTCATGTTGAAGAATACAGCCCAAGAGTAGTGCCATATTATTGAAGACAGTACACCAGAAGGGTGTAGATGTTTTCATTTCTCACTAATAATTGTAAGATGAGATGGATTCAAAATAGCCATTCCAGGAATCTGGAAGAAAAATACTGATTCTTGCTTTTATTAGGCAGGATTGTTTCGGCTATACTACAGTAAAGATTCTCAAATCTCAGTGGTTTAACATAAGTTAGTGATGCTGCAGTCCCTTATGGGTTGGTATGAGGCTCTGCTTTCTATGGACCTTGGCTGATAGAGGCTACACCATCCTTCAGCAATTCCCTCTTAAACTCATGGAGAAGGTGAGGAGAGGAAGAGAGCTTTGCACCTGCAGTTAGGTCTTTTGGTCAGGAATTGAAGGATACCACTTCAGCCCATAGCCTACCAGCTGGAACTAGTTACATGGTTCTGCCTAATTACTGAGGGGCTGAGAAATGTACTTGCTCATGTACTCATGAAGTAGAGGTGAACAATGGTCAGTTTATCACATTGCTTAAGAAAGAGTTGAAGAGTAATTACACCAATAGAATAGCACTTCAAATACTTTTACATTTCTTAAGTACTGAGCTGTGTTTTTTATTGATGTCCAATTCTCATGGATTGCTGTTCATATTAAAACCCCAGTCTCAGCTTTTATAGGCAACATTCTAAGAAGTCTTTCTTTTCATCTCCCATGGACGAAGACATAGGGATAATAATCCAGAGTTATTTATTCATTTTTAGTAACACTGTCATTACTAAGCTTATGAATTAGATATTTTGCAATAACTGGGAAGGTAGGACATGAAAAGAATGGTGAAATTTATATTGCAAAATATCTAAACTTGGTTTAGTCTCAAAGGAACCTATCTCCATCTCTCACACTAAATACGCTTGTCTCATGGCATTTCCTTCATTAGGCTAGTAAATGTTTTTCCTTCCATCTGGACTCAATTTTGAGCTATGTCACTGATGACACTGTCCAGACTATAATGCAGATGGGATTAGAGAAAAGGAATGTCTATAATCACACATGCAGGCACTCTTACACAACAGAAGGCCTATAATCCAACTAGTCTTATGTAATATGCTCCATGTGTTTGAGCGCAGTGTGATATGGGTATTATTGAAGATTTACCTACTTGTTTTCGGAACAGTATGTACTTTGCATGCTAGACAGCATACACTGTTAACAGTGTATATTTTTGAAATTACATGGTATTGGATTTATTATCCGTTGTCCCAGAAAAAAATATAAAACATTTCCCTTTTAGAACAGAGCTAATAGCTAAAACTTTTGAGTACTTATTATGTGCCAGAGAGTAAGTGCTTTGCATGGATAACTCATTAAATTCCCAACACAGCCTGTGATGTTGGTACTCTTATTATTTACCCACTTGGCAGTGGGGAAATAGACTCAGGGAGTCTGAGTCACCTGCCCTGGCTACGTAGCCGAAGTGGGTTCTGGCTCAGGCATCTGATTCCAGGGCTGGAACTCTTAGCCATGGCCAAGCTCCTCCAGAGTCAGAACTTCCTTATACGCACCTTTGGCAACTGGGTGTTCCATTGGAGTTTTACGAAAAGTGGGATTAGTATAGAACATGGTATTTAATTGTAGAGAACACTGAATGCTTAACAATATTTTCTCAAGCTCTGTAATTCCAAGATCCTACAGGAAACCCAAAATGGATTTTTTTAATCACCAACCCTGATTCCAGGTAAGAAGATTAAAAAACACAAGATGTGGTTTGTAAGGTTGGAAGTTATACTCTAAGGTTGAAGCTTAAGGTCCAAATGATACTTAAACAAACAACAACAACAAAAACCCTCTGACTCTGCCTGGTTTTTAATTCTGACTCTGTTATTCTCTTTCTATATAGTCTTTGGTAAGTTAAATTCATTCAGTTTTAGTTTCCCTGTCTGAAAACTAAAGTTACAACTGCCATAAACACCTCACTGAATTGTTGGGACATCAAATGTGGTGACAGTGGTGCTTCAAAGCCCACATGTATCACTTTCCTTGTTCTCCTCCTTCCTTCCCTCATCCCCTCCCTTTCTCCTCCTCTTCCTTTTCTTCTGCATCATTTGGACATATTTTCTTCTAGCAGTTGTTACCAATGGAACTTAGAAATACCTTTTGACTGAATTTATGTGTGTTAAAGTGAAAATATGGATGAGATCTATGGGATTCCTACATTTTATAAAAATGTTAGCAGTAAATTATTTTGACATGTTTTTCAGAATTGAACAGTTGTTCCATTGACACATTTAGACGTTTAGGTTCTGTGTAAACATAGCCCAAAGCAGTAGAGAACTGAGGTAAAATTGAGGTTTTTACGGATCATAAAATCTCTTTATTACACTCTTAAGCTGAAAATCAATTAGCTTAAAATAAATTTGAAAAAACTCAATTCACAAAATTTACTAAATCTATTCAATTTATTAAAATTTTGTTTCTTCTAAACTATTTTAAAAGTTTTTGTAAATTATGGAGTGACATTAACAGGTTACAATGATTCCTGCAAAATTTTAATCAGCTCTTTCATAACAGCAGTAGAAAACATTCAACCTACCAGGATCGAAGATCACAGTGTTTCAGCTACTATGAATGTATTTAAAGTTCAGAAAAGTATATTTTAAAGTCAGTAAAATTTTTTTTCAAAGCTTAATATGGATTTGTTTTCAGTTTATGCGATTTTGTCTAGTTCATATTTTCAATAATTTTTCATTTTCCTCAAATTTTAGCATTTTTATGATTTTATTTTCAATTTCTTAATTAGAATATCAAACTTGATTTATGATTTGTAGCAATTACCAGGTAAAATTTATTATTAATTCCTAGTACATTTCGTATTTTATCTTTCTGTATCTGGAGATTTTTAAACAATTTATTTTTTTGAAAATTCCTTTATCATTTTATTCATGATTATTAAGTACAAAATTTTAGGTACCAATCATACAATTATTTCTATTTCTATTTCACTTCTTTTCTGTTGGGTTAAATATTCTCACACTTTCATTTACACTTTCTTGCCTCTTATTTCTGCAAACTTCTACAAGCTGATTATCTCAATTGCTCCTTGTACAGAAAATGAAAAGTTGAGTGTTGTAGTGTATGGGTATTGTTTTAGTTTCTTCTGATTTATTTGGATGTTTTTGAGTGTCATTTCTATTGTTTCAAACTTTAACCACTTTTAGTTTTCCTTTTCATCAAGCCCTCATAGACCACATGTGTCAGAATGTCTGGAGGTAGAGCCGAAGCATTATTATTTTTCAAAAGTTCTGTAGGTGAGTCTCATTTGCAGCCAGTGTTGAAAGCCACTGACTGGAATGATGATTTTCATTACGTCCAATTTGTAAGATCCTTTCTCAGTAGAACCTGTTCTTCTCATTCAGGAGGCTCTGTGAACTGGTACATGCTTGGCAACCAGGTAAGAGTCTGAGAATTCTCATTACAGTGATGGGAGTGAGATCTTGCATTTTTCCATTTATAAATATTAAGGTGCACCAGCAATGATTTTATTCCTAGGTAGCCATTGCCACAGATTCCTGTTGGTCAAAACTGATTACTGCCTTGTCTGTACAACTGATATGGCTCTGGTGGTTAGGCCCTCCCACCTGGCCCCTGCCACCTGATCCCATGATTGCCATTAAAGTAAGGGAGCCCCATTCATCTGCAACATCTTCATCTCTGACCTGCAGGAGACAGACATCACAGAGCTTTCCCTCACCACTGCATTTCTTAGTGTCTTCGTGTAAAGTTGTCCCCTGAGCCCTCCAGGGGTCATGATTAGGGGGTGACTGAGCAGCCTGTACATAAATAGGTCCAGGAAAGCATTCTCATCTCTGTGGAATTCTGGACTCCTTCCTCTACAGAATGTCAGGGATTTAAGTTCTGGTATTTCAATCTCACTGATTATAAATGTCAGTTGAGTCCAAGCTCAATTCATCAACATAGCAGACTATTATTGTTACCCATATACATTATGGGTAAATCCGGAATCCTGGTGATTGTATTATATCTATTTATTTGCTCCATTCTAATGTAACATCAGGATTTATCCATTTTTATACATGCTCCCCAGATTCCTGCTGATTTCTGTTGTCAGGATCCTGCATTTCTTTAGGAGAGCAGGCTCTCTCCATCTGGGCCAGGCCTTAGTCCTCCCTGACTAGGCTATACTGGTATTCAGCTTTCACTATGGACCTGGAGACAACAAGGGATGTTGTGGATAGGTCCTCAGGGGAACAGGCATTTCCTTGCTAGTCAGCTGTCCTGGTGATAGCAGGGGAAGGTTGGTTCCTCTGTGCCAGGAGGGATGGGGCTGCTTCTGTTGGGAGGAAAAGTCCAGGGAGATAATGGGGACTCAAAATTCTCAGCCTTATCTTGTCTGCTCAATATCCTCATCCCATGTCTCAGGGTCCCACTCCTTCCCCAACAAGAGGATAAGAGATATGTCAAGGTTACACACTTATGTGGTGTTGCAACTCCTAAACCCTTACATTCGGGCTTTGTACTTGATCTTTGACTGTATCTACTGTGGATACAGGTAAGGAACTGTTTTATAGCTGCAATAGAGGCTTTCTAATTTTTGACCTGTGCCCTGTAGCTTTCAATTTGTCTTTTTCCTGTGATGTTCTCTAGGATTATCAGAAGAAGCTATCACATGATACAGCTTTTATAATGGCCATTATCATCATAGCAACTAACACTGCAATCACTTGATCTCTCAGTGTCTTGATCTCCACCTGCACTGTCTTCCACAACGCCGCTGATAATTCAAGTGAACATGAGGCTACTTCACGCCATGGATTACTCTCCCTCCCCCACCAAGAAATAAGGTTATCTATATGCTTACTAAACATGTAAGCAAACCTATCCTAAATTCCAGTTTTGAGGTTTTGTTTCCTTGGGCCTGCCCTGGTAACAATTACTATAAATTTTATGATCCTGAAAGAGAATAGATACTATATGCAAAGAGAGTGATTTTGCTGCAGGCAAAGAGATGTGATTCTGGATTCAAATCTGGTCCAGGATTTTTTTTTTGAAAAAATTTGAAAAATGTTGAATAAGATCTGCAGTTTAGAAAATAATATTGCATTAATGTTCATTTTTTCCCCTTATTTTCATAATCATTCTATGGATATGTAAGAGAATGTCCTTGGTCTTTGTTTTTAGGAAATACACACTGAATTATTAGGGTAGAAAGGGCATCAAGCATTTAACTTACTCTTAGATAATTGAGAAAAAGTAATAAAAGTTTTATACAAAGAGAGAGAGAACTAATATGTATGATGTTAAACACTGGGGAATCTGAGTGAAAGGTATACAGGGATTCTTTATATTATTTTTGATTTTTAATGATATTTGAATATATCTCTATATAAAATAAAATAAAAAGTTAGAAAAGGGAGGGTTGAATGAAGAGAGTTTAATAAAGGGACAAAGACAGGGCAAGATTAAAGGGGCGGTGAAGCATCCAGGGTTGGCAACAGGAAGAAACTGTTACCTACTCCAGGTAACCTCTCTGAAAGAACAAGTTGACTGAGCAGTTACCAGAACCCAGAAAAACCTGCCACTATTAGAGGAGTGCAACCTAATAGGAGCTTCCAACCTGTGGCCCAACAGGGAAGAACTCAGGGAAATTGCCCTTGCCTTCTCTTCTCATCCTCTATATCGGTTCAGGGCCTTCGAGAAGCAGACATCAAGATGGAATTAGTAGTGCAGTAGATTTATCAGGGAAGTGCCTGTGAGAGAAATAGAGAGGGAGCCCGAGGAGGCTGTGAGTCATTAGACCACCATCTAAAACCTGTAGGAAGGAAGATTTGGTAGGACAAGTCAGACTGTGATACAGTTTTAATAAAGCCTTGAAAAAGCCATTGGGAAGTCCTCAAGTCAAACTATCCATCAGAGGAGTCCTAGATCTTGTAGGCATGAAACTCCCTTAGGTTCTCTGTTATGTTCAATGACTGCCTGGGAGTAGCACATGGGAAGTGCGGTGATGGATTTTAGAATGCACCAGCTGGCCCTACTGTTGGAGATCTGAGAGGTGCATTTTTATAGCTGCTGTACTCTCCATTGCCCAACCAGTTGAGAGCTAGAGGGCAAAGGACTCAGGTTAATCTGGTTTTTAAAAGTCAAGTTTCATAAGTCAAATGTCAACCTAAAGAAGGTTGGAGAAAGTTGGAGTAGGATGGAGCTGGGTGGATCTTCAGGGTCCAACAGAGTCCACTGAGTTGAAAAAGAGAGGAATTTTCAGGCAGATGTAGGGCCCTGAAGACAATCTGTGTAGCTGTTCTTAGATGTTGGGTGCAATTAAGAGGTCAGGCAAGGTACAACCAACCCTTTGCTATTGAGGTTTGAAAAGGAAAGAAGGAAAATTGCCTCATACTGGCAGTGATGAAGACTAGGGGGAAGGAAAGGAGACAAATATTTCATGTGTGGTATGACTGGCAGTCAGGGGAATGGCGACGTATGAAAAATTTTAAAATACCACGAGAGCTAAAATCTGTGACACTAAGAACCCAAGTGAGGTCAGCTCACTTGAGTGAGCCAGACAGCAGAGCAATGGATTGTCCTCCCTCAGAGAACTGTGGCAACCTGTGATGGAAGATGGGCCAGTGAGCTTTCTCACACTGAGCATATTCTAAACCTATTAACAGCTATTTTGCTAAGGGGATGAGCTTAGAACATTGCCCCATTCTGGGGACAGCAGGAAGAGACAGTGGTGGATTGATTAGAATCCAAGCTCTCCCTGTCTGCCTGAGATGCTGAGTTATGTCATCAACTCTGGTCAGCTTGTCTGGTGTGGGAACAATTCCAGACCAACGCTGAGCCCTTTAAAATTTCTCTAAAAAAGTGTGAAAGTAATTGACAAGCTTGGGTGCAAAAAATGTTTATATCTTGTATTGTGCTCAAATACAAACAATGGTCTCACCCCCAGTGATAGACTAGAAGGGACTTATTAGGACTTTTTCCACTTTCCATACAAGAAGCCTGAAGGAGACGAAAAATGAGTAGGTAACAAAGTAAGCGGCAAAGCCGGTTGATAAACTAAGTTTCTTGAATCTTATACGACTACTTATTTAGGAAAGTGATGTGGGGTCACTAGGGAGACAGGATATGATGGTTAGAGGGGGGACAGAGTACAGTTGTCACAGAGAGAGAGAGGAGTAATTGATTTGTCCAAGAAGATGTAATTAAATAGAAAGAGATGCAAGTTGAAAAGAGAAAAAACAACAACAATAAACTCCAAAAAACACAACAGATGCTGGAAGCTTTTTTCTTCCATGAAAGGACCCATGATATAGTGTTTCCAAAACTCAGCCCCTTTCTATAAAAGAAAGAAAAATAAATGTAAATCCTCTGTCACTTCAGTCTTACCACCACTGTAGTGATGCATTATTTAATTTCTAAGCTTTTCTACTGATTTGGGGAAGTAAGCATTTTTTATAATAAATTTTATGGTATTTCAATAGTTAGTACCATTTTGAGAATTAGTCCTACTTTGGCAGCTCTTTCATTAATGAAAAAAGGATTACCCAGTGAATATTTTCTAAGATTTATAACAGATGGGAGTTGCAAAATATTAAAACAATTTAGTGTCCTAACAAAAATACCTATGAAAATTTACAGCTTTGATGTTCTGTGACACTTTTTTTTGGAGGACAGGGTGTAATTTAACACACATGCTTCTTATTATAATACTTATTTTAGATTTGTTTAGCAAAATTCCTGACCATAATTTTTCCTAGCTGAGGACTTCACTTAATTATATATACAGATGGCTTTTCTGATAGGTTGCCTTTTTATTCTAACTGTTACAATTTTTTGGTTGTTATCTTCTGGGTTACCAGTCAATCCAGGCTTCCTGATGGTGGCATGTGTCCTTTTATTGGCTGACAATCAAAGGTTCTTGTTGAAAGAATGATAGTGTGAATGATTATAGAGAATAAAAAACATGCTGGACTCTACCAGTTTATTAGAAAATGAGAGTTTTAAAGTATTTTATACATCTGGATTATAATCTTTTAAGGCATTTAGTATACATAGTGTTTCATTGGCATTATAATTCTATTTTTATGTATAGACTCACGGTTCCAATACTTTTAGTATTTATACAGTTGCAATGTCAACTTGAATACTTCAGACCACTAAGAGTTAAGAGTAAGAGTTAAGAGTTAAGAGTTAAGAGTAAGAGTTAAATGTCCAGATCAAAGAGTTTCTCTGATTTAATATTTTAACGACAAATCATGATGTTTTAACTGTAATTATAGTTTTATATTGTGTATACCACATTAAATTAAACGGGTGGAGTTTTGCAGGAACAGTGTCATGGTAGTTATCATTTAAATGATAAATTGTTGGGTCTTTCCCCTTTAGGATATAGAATAAGTCAAATTAGTTTCAGCAGAGAAAAAATTGGCCTAGTGTGTAAAAATAAATTTCAAACTTGTCCTTTGACTTTACTGATGAATTAATCATTAGTTGATCCTTTGACATTTGCAGTTGACCTTTGTAGTTATGTGTGGTCTTAAATCTCCCATTTTTGGCACAATTCAGTGGATAAAATACTGTGGATATTTTGGCTACAGTACAGTCAGCTCTTTTGAACTATTATATTAATAAGAAAATGTGAATAACATAATACATATTAATTTAGCAGTATGATTATTATAACTTGAAGTATTATTTAATGTTGACATTACTACCACTGCCATTATAACAAGATTATGTATTAACTATTCCCAAGCTTCATAACCATGCTAGCATTAACACAAACTATTTTAAACAAATATGATATTTCTTCTCTGTGGTTTTTATGGCCTTTAATCCAAAACTGATAGTATTGACCAATAAGATAATCTAAAATATTTGAAACTATTGATTTGGCAGAATGAGGTATGTTGGTGTAAAAATAAATATAAATGGGAAAAAGAAACCTCCAGAAAAAATTGGTATGAACTTTTTTTCTGTAAAATGAGTTAACTTTTCGATGAGTTTGAGAACAGAGAGAAAATAAATAATTGATTCCATATTAAAAAACCTTCATAAACTGGTCTGTACATCTCTAAGCTAAGGGAAATTAGCCTTTGTTTCGGCCCTGCTCTGTGCCAGAAATTGCACTGAGTTGTTTACTTTATGGACTCTTTCCATTTGAGTTCTTCTTGGTGAACTTTTGTAGATAATTTCTAGCTCTAAGGCATTGTCCTGAGGTTATAACCACTGTTTTATACAGATAAAATAATTTCATTTTTAACTTAGTTATAAAGCATAAATTGAACTTAAGTGGCAAAGGCTTTAGTACTTGAACAAATAATTTTAGGTAAAGATAAAGACTTTTTAAAAAATATAAGGTGGTTACCCCCCACCCCCCATCCCCTGGAGTGGATGAAACTAGATGACCAAAGATAAAATTTTGGGTGTCACACTTCCTGATTCTGTTTAGCTGTAAACTGATTAAAAATAAAGTGGTGCTAACATTTACAAATAGGATTAAGTCTTCTAGACATTGAAAGGTGAATAGGAAGGGCAAACCAGTTTTGCTAAGAACTTGACTTACGATTATTTATATAAATATGGCAAGAATCAGAAAGAATTTTGCTAATTTATGTGAAGAAAGCCAATTGAAACGTGATAATATTTCTAGTAAAGTAAATTTCTTTGGTTTATTTATTTATTTTTAGTTCTCAAGAAAACACGTTATTTACTTTTAGGTGCTGACACCAATAAAATTCTCTTGAGAGTAAGTGTTTGACCTCTTCAACAGGGGTTTAATGTGACAGAATAAGTAAGTGGACAGTATGCTTGGAGTCAACCAACCGTGCACCATGTAGTACTATGGTAGTTACTATTGAAAAAAATCTGCGTGCAAGTGGACCTACACTGTTCAAATGCCCGTTGTTCAAGGGACTGTACTTGTCACAGAGCCTGGCCCATAACAGACACCCTGTGTTTGCTAATTATTTTTGAAAATCCCAGATTCTATTTGGTACATATTGCATCTTTTTACAAAGTGCGTGCGGTTGCTTCCATGTTTATCTCTCATGGTGCGTCACCCTAGCCATGAATCTTCATCTACAACATGGTAAACTCATCTCTTTACTTGCTTTCCTCCTAGTTTAAAAATGCGCTTACGTCTCCTCAAGCCTTAACACGCAGACTACAATCTTCCTCTAAGACTTCCTCTGTTTGAATATATATTTGCTTCTTTTCTGTAATTTTCAACTTCTTGGTCCTCTTCATCAACCATTTCTTATTCAAGCCTATAAATTGGCTTTGGCCACCACCACTTGGTTGAAATGTGCTCTGAAGGCTTGCAGTGCCCTCCTAAGCCTATGAGACTCATAAGAATTTACTCCTTCTGGATGCTTTAGCTGCCTCAGTGTTTGTGACATGATGCTACACACTTTGGCTCTCCAATTGCTCCTTCCCATTCTTTTTTGCTGTCTCTTATTTTGTCACTTGTAGGGTAACCCATCATCCCATTTTGCCGGGAGTCCCCTGTCCCAGGAAACCCCAATGTCCTGGGCAAACCAAGAAAGTTGGTCACCCAAAATTTTTCCCGTAAATGTTGTCATTCCCCAGACTTCTGTCCTTAGTTCTCATCTTTTTTTACTTAGTAAGAATTTTTGTCTTTTGCAAAGGTTTCAACTATTTACTACGCATCAGTGGTGACCAATTCTATGTCTCCAGCCATAAGTGCTCTACCAAACCCCAAACACTGTTTCTGAGAAAAGAACATGAGCTCTGCACTGGGCTCCTAAAATCCAAACCATACTAGCTACCAAGTGTGGACCTTGTATAATTTACTTAAACTCTCCACATCATAGTTTACTAACTTGTGAATGGGGATAATGCTTAATTTAATGGGTTGTTGTAAGGATTAAAACAAAGAAAAATTTAAAGGTCTCAGTGCAGTGCTGGTGCAAAGCAACATCAAATAACTTGCAGCTATTTTAATTTATTATTATTGGTCCTATATCCACCAATGATCCAGTGTTTTTCAGCATTTTTTCCACCTCAATTCATCTGAAGGACATAAAAATACTCCAAGCAGTACAATGGCTGACTATGACAAGAATTTTCAATGGGTAAGAGGGAAAGAGACATGTCCAGCTTAAATAAAGCACCCCCAGGTGATCCTGGCATTTAAGCTCTTGGGAGGTCCGTGTCTCTCCAATTCCCGTCTCCCCATGCCTTTGTTCTCTCAAGTTCAAAGTACTTTGTTATTTATGGATATACACTTAAATAACATAATTCAAAATAAATAATCATTTTATTGTATCCTCCTTACATTCCTGAATATTTCTTTATCCCATTCAGAGAATGAGCTTATTCAGTCACCTAACATCCATTAATTGAATGCACCCCATTTTTGCTAGAATAGTAGTCTTAGTATTAGATAATAGAACTTAAAACTTAGCTGTAGTCCTTGAAGTTCATTGTGCATCAGAATCACCTGGAGGTTGTATTAACACACAGAGTCCCCCAACCAGGGTTTCTGGGGTGGAGCCTGAAGATGTGCATCTCTAACATGTTCCTAGGTGTTGCTGGTCTAGAGACTATATACTTTGAAAACCACTGTTCTAGGGTATTCAAATGGCATAGCAGTTAACTTAATTTTAGCCTCAAGTATACGTTTTCTTTTTCCTTCTCTCCTTCTCATTCTTCTCCACCTCTCTCTCCGTCTTTTGGCTTTTCTTACCTTGAAATCTGATTTCTCTCCCTCACCCTTTGACATTTTAAATGGGTCTTGGGATTCCACTAATTTTCATTTTTTAAATATAATCTTTATTTGCAAATGCAATTTATTAATAGGAATCTAGTATGTGAATTCCATATCATCACTAGGTCTTAACCATATTTACACACATGGAACCTGATACTCAGTTAAGAGCTTCAGAGAAAGTGAAAGTTAGTTATGTTTAAATGCCTTGAATTTCAGCTTTTGTTCTGCCTTCCTGTCTTGATATAAATGTATAAAACGTTTCTTTGAGTAAAAATGGTCACTCCTTTATTTTGTAGACTTGAGCACAAAAAATTTAAATGACAGTCTCAAAGTCACACAAATAGTTAATGGCAGCTCAAGGAAGAACATTTTCGATTTCTTAGTTTAGTACATTTCCCACCTCCTCTTAATATAACAGTTCAGGTTATGGATGATGTGATGTTTAGGTCACTGTTAGGGTAATAACAGCCCCAGAGATATATATATAAATTTTTAATTGGGGTATAATTGCTTTACAATGTTGTGTTAGTTTCTGCTGTACAATGAAATGAATCAGCTATATGTACACATATATCCCCTCCCTCTTGGACCTCTGTTCCCCCTCCCCCCCCATCTAGGTCATCACAGAGCACCAAGCTGAGCTCCCTGTGCTGTACAGCAGGTTCCCACTAGCTATCTGTTTGACACATGGTAATGCATTTATGTCAAACCTAATCTTTGGATTTCTATATTACTTAGAATTATTGACTATGCCTTCCTCGCATAAAGACATCCAGCTAGGTAAAATAAAATGAAGTGCTTCAATTTTCCCTGTGATCAAAATGGTGGATTTTTGGAACTTCAGTGTTACTAATAGGAATTTTTGCTTTTCTCCTTGTGAACGTAACCATTGTTTTTAAAAAAATACTGCAGAGCAGAGCAGTGTGTGGAATGTGTGTGATCCTCAAATGGGGAACACAGAACCTTTTAACCTAATGAGAGCTTCCACTTCCCAGGGCGACCTGTTTGTACTCTGTGCCAAAAGACCTCTAAAAGGCCTACAGCTGCTTTCATTTTGTCATTTCAGACATGAAGTACAGCCCCCTGCAGCAGCTGCAGAGACCCCCCACCACCTGTTCTGCATACACTCAGAAAAGGAGCTCTTTAATCTCTGGGCTTGGGAAAAAATTTTATTAAGGAAAGAAATGGGGCCATGGAATTCCTGGGGTGAGCCTCAGAAACACAGCAGGTGGTGACCAAGAAGCCATGACAAAACTAAGGAAAAGGATTCAGATTCTTTTCAAGGCTATGCGTGATTAGCAAAGTACATGTGGGTTCCAGCTGTCTTTTAGAGAAGACCATGTTTTTCATCTCTAAGAATGAAGGATGGCTTTCCATCTAATGAACTTGGAAGACTCTCTTGGCAGGTTGTTTTGTTATAAGCTAGATATCTCCAGTTATACTTTGTTTTTATTCTTTTCTGAAACCAGCTCCATCCAGACTAATTCGGAAAGCTCTTCTCAAGTTTACAATAGGAAATGAGATTTCTTTTCTTTCTTACTCTCATTTCATTTCTGTTTTTTTCTTTATTAAATGTGGTCTTAATTAACTCTTGGACAAGGCCGCTCTCTGTGATGCGTTGCTTTCAAGAAGATCTGCTGGTGATGGCTGTCTGTCATTCTGCTTCCAAGGTAAACTCACTGGGTATTGACATAGAGGCAGAACAGACAGAACGAAGGCTGATACCAAAGACAAATAGCAGCAGCAGTAGCAGATTTATAAAAGCCTTTAAAAAATACCAACAACACTGGGAATTTTTAGGGACAATTGACTTGAGAAAAGTCAACCAACAGGCTCATTTCCTACAGACTCATTCTCGATGCTCCACAACCATATCACCAACGATATGCGTGACTCTCAATCTGTCATATACAATGAGAGATTAGGGAGAGGTTGATCTTATTCTTCTAAATCATGACCCTTTTTTGCTTCTTATAGTTATTTTGTGTGGTTGCATCCTGCATATGTTATCTCCTGGAGCACCAGGTAACTAAAGTGGAATAAACATACTGATTTCTCTGATTGAAAATGCTGCTGTGTTCATTAGTCACTGCACATGCTATCCAAATATTCTTAACATTGATTTGTTTACATCCACATATCTGCCAATGGAAACAATTTGGTAGCAAAGTTATTTATTTTATTTTATTTTTTTAACAAATGAAGGTATAGATCAAAATAATTTGCTCTGATATGTTATCTAAAAGTTAAGGAGAAAACAAACAAAAAAAGATAAAAGAAAAAGAAAGCTAAACAAAAACTAAACTGGCTTCTGTAGAGAACCTCTATATTGTTTGCTATATTTTTGCCCTGACAGGAGAGTGTATGGGATTCACATGTGCTTGATGCCTCCAAACATTTGGTCAGATATTGGACCCTTCCTTTCTCAAGGTAACCTATTCATAGTTGGTGCCAAAAGCCTCCCAGGAGGACTGCAGCTACTTGCATTTTGCCATTTCAGACACAACTATAGATTCTGCCACAGCTGTGGGTCTCCCCTTCCACTCTGTAAACTGCCTTTTCTCCCCCTTCAGGGTCTCCCCTCCACACGCCAGGGCCAGGGCCTTCGGAATGACTGACAGTTCCCCAAACCTACTGTGCTGCCAAGCTGACTGGAACCTTGGTCTCAAATGCCCTTCCTCTCTCTCTTCACTTGGCTAACTCTTACTCATCCTTCACAATGTAGCTTAGATACCACCTGCTCTAGGAGCTTTCCTTGATCTGTCACCTCCCTGACCCCCAATCTTGTATAGTCCCTCCTTTGTGCTTGTATGGCATACAAAGTTGTATCCCGCAGTTACCTGTGCTGTTTACTTATTTCCTTTTCCAATCAGTTTCAGAAGTTTTTGGTGACAAAAAGTGTGTTTTACTGATTTCCCTATCTTTTGTAACTATAGTGATAAGGAGCTAAAAAAAAGTGCTGTTGAATGAAAATTAATTGATTGACTCCAGGCAGATATTCCAGTTTTATTTAAAGAGTGGTGCTTCATGCTAATGATAGGTGCTCTTTCAAATAGACTCAAAATGTGTGTGGCTCAAACACAATAGAAGTCTATTTCTTGTTCACATAGCAGTTGGAGGTGGTATTTTTGGTCAGTGGGACCAGAAATTCTCTATGGGAGGGATCAGTAACCCTGGCTGACAGAGGCTCTGCCATCTTCCAGGGCTAACACACTAGTACACGAATTTAGCACAATATCAGTGTGACTCCTTTTCATACTGGGCCAACCATTAATTACATTTCTATAAAACCATGAAATTGCTAGTTACTGAATATTTTACTTTATGTCTTCAAACAGAAAGCTGCTTTTGGTTTATTATGAAACAATTTTCAAACACTAAGATCATAACAAAAGATAACTCAAAATATATTCTATTTGCCTAAGCCCCGCCGCATGTTTCCCTGTCCTAATCTGGATTCTGTTGTCCAACCTGGGTCTGAGAGAGAGAGAGAAAAAGAAAGTATGCTCGTTAACCCTGCTATATATTCCTATTAGGTACCAGGTGCCATGCTCAATGCTAAGAACACAAAATGAGTGAGGCAGTATCTGCTTTCAAGGTTCTTATAATCTAGTGGCACTAACATGAATGCAAAATGATCAGTGTTCTAGGCAAGCTTCTCTCTTCCTGGTATTCATTTTCAATCTATTTCTTGACTTATTTTCTCTTATCCAGTGTTCCTCAAATTGAACTTCAAGCTTCCAATTTTGTGCAATTATAGACCTTTAAAATTCTGTTTATATCCTATCCCAAAAGAGGTATCATTTATACAGTCTCTTCAAACCAGTACTAGTGATTTATGAGAGCTACTCTTAGACCTTAGGTGTTTTTATTTATGTACTTTTTATAGAGGAAACCAGTATTATTTAATGTCTTTTAGAAGCCTCAAATATTAGGTAGAAAATATAAGCATCACCAGTCATAAGGAAAATGCAAATCAAAACCACAATGAGCTATCATCTCAGACCTGTGAGAATGGTTCTCATCAAGAAGACAAGAGATAACAAGTGCTGGTGAGGATGTGAAGAAAGGGAACTTTTGTACACTGTTGGTGGGAATACAAATTGGTTAAACCACTATGAAAATTTAAAACAGATCTACCATATGATCCAGCAATTCCACTTCTTGGTATACGCCCAAAGAAAATGAAAACAGGATTTTGAAGGAATATATACACTCCTATGTTGATTGCAGCATATTTACAATAGCCAAGATATGGAAACAACCTAAGTGCCCATGAATGGATGAATGGATAAAGAAGATGTGGTGTATATACGCAATGGAGTGTTATTCAGTCATGAGAAAGAAGGGCATCCTGCCATTTGCAATGACTTGAATGGACCTTGAGCACATTATGCTAAGTGAGACAAGTCCGACAGAGTAAGACAATACTATATGGTATCACTTGCATGTGGAATCTAAAAAAGCCAAACTCATAAAAAAACAGAGAGTAAAATGGTAATTATGAGGAGATTGAGAGGTGAGAAGATAGGACAAATGTTTAAGGGTACAAATTTATAACAAGTAGTAAATAGGCCTTAGAGAGCTAATGTACAGCATGGTGAATATAGACCACAATATTGTATTATAATCAACAAAATTGGTAAGATACTAGAAATTAATTATTCCAGCCACTAAAAAAGGATAATTATGTAACATGAGAGGTGTTAATTATCACTGCAATGGCAATCCTATTACAATATGTAAATGTAACAAATTAACTTGGGTACCTTAAATTTACACATTATATGTCAAATATATTTCAATAAAAATATAATATTCATTATATTCACACACATGCACATAGGATTTTCAAATAATTTTGAGAAATTCTAAAACATATCATTTAATTTCTTTTACTTAAATTTAAGAGAAATTACTAAAAAAGAAACAACCATTATTATTCATCTTATATTAGCTTTGACATAATGTTTTTTGTATATCACAGGAGAATAATTCTTTTAGAAAAGCTTTCTATATATATATCTTTTTCTATGTCAGTTTCAGATAGGTCTAAGTGAAAAAAACAAACAAACAACAAAAACTTGTTTCATACAAGTTCTGGGAAAGTACAGGTGAAACATTTTTTTCCTCATTATTCATTTTTCCTCATTCATATAATGCAAATTCAAATCACATAATGTAAAATTAAATATTACACTAAATGTTGACTAAATGTTTTATATGGTTATATTTTGTCTCATCATTCAGATTGCAAGCTTCCTGAATATTGAAATCAACATTTTATTTCTCTTTTCAACTCTATCATGATAGTATGTCTCATAATTACTGATTATTGGATCATGTATTAATTCTCTTATGCGAAATATGCTACTAACAATTTTGCTTTTTCATTTTCTGCTTATATATATATTTAAAATTTTTTTCTTAATAATTGCAATTTAGTATTTACTTATATGATTATGTTGATCATATGTTCAAAGAGGTCATTTAAAAAGTAGAGAAAATTTGAATTTTCTTTACTTCTCTCAGAAGATTCTCAGATAAGTTAAAACAAATACATTGCAAGAATAGCTGTCAAAATATTAGACAAATCATTTAAAATATAGTAAAAGGCAATATGCATATAAAAGAAGTAAACTATTCTTAAGACTTACAAAAATGGAGAGAATAAAAAGAAAGTCAGCCTTTGCAAAAGGATTGTTAAGTCAGACGTTCCAAACTTCATCAAAGTCTTAAAAAACAAACCAAGAAAAAGACAAACAAAGAAACCAGATGCATATTTGGGGCCCATCTATGGAAAGTATTATATTTTTTATGGTTTCAGCAAAGGTACTAGAATAATAAAATGATCATTGTTGCAGTCAACCCTCTTATCCTAAATGAATTCAATTAGATACCCTTGAAAATTTGCATTTTACCAGGTTGGGGCTGCGTGATAGAGAGTGGACACCAACCTAACAGCTGGAAGTACGAGCTAGGTGCCCTCGTGAATTACAAGGGTAGCGTTGCCAGAAGTCCTCCAATCTGAATTTGAAGGAGCCACTGCAAGGGTAAGTTAGGAGACCACTTTGAGGGGCATTGTTGCCAGTTTCCCCTGTCTGTCTATCATCTATCTGTCGGACTCAACATTATTGAGGTATAATTTGCTTACAGTTTTATTGAGATATAATTGACATACTACTGTATTCATTTAAGGTGTGCAGCATAATAATTTGACTTACGTACATCATGAAATGATTCCCATAATAACTTTAGTGAACATCCATCATCTTATATAGACACAAAGTAACAGAAAAAGAAAAAAATTTTTCTTGTGATGAGAACTTAGGATTTACTCTTAACTTTAATACATAACAAAAGCAGTGTTAATTATATTAACCATGTTGTACATTACTTCCCTAGTACTTACTTATCTATAAACTGGAAGTTTGTACTTTTTGACTACCTTTCTCTGATCCCACTCTCTCCCTCCACCGTGATAGCCACAAATCTGATCTCTTTTTCTATGAGTTTGTTTGTTTGTTGAAGTATAATTGACCTATAACACTATATTAATTCCTGGTGCACAATATAGTGATCTGATATTTCTGTTCATAACAAAATGATCACCATGATAAGTCTAGTTACTGTCACCATACAAAGATATTACATTATTACTGACTATATTCCTCATGCTGTACGCTTCAGCCCCATGACTCATTTATTTTGTAACTGTAAGTTTGGACCTCTTAATTTACCTACTTTAAATGTACAGTTGGCTGAATTTTGTTAATATTATAATGATAATGATGTAAGTCCTGTACCTCTGCAGTTGTCCTCCTCCCTTGACACTTGGCCATGGGCAACCACTGATCTTTCTGCCACTTCAATTTTTCCTCTTCCAGAGTTTCATATAAATTAAATTGTATAATAAATCTTTTGACTTCTTTGATCTAGCATATGGTTTTGAGATTCCTCCATGTTGTTGTGTACAATATTGTTTCATTTATTGCCAAGTAGTATTCTATTGTATATCACAAGTTGTTTATTCACCAGTTGATGGGCATTTGGATTATTTCTAGTTTTGGGCTATTATGATTAATATTACAATGAACACTTGTTTACAAGTCTTCGTGTGGACATATATTTTCATTTGTCTTAGATAAACATTCAGTAGTAGGTTTGCTGTGTCCTATGATAAGCATATGTAAGACTTTGTAAGGTATTCCATACTAATTTTTCAAAAGTGGCAGTATCATTTTCCACTCCTACTAACAAAGTAGGAGGGTTAGAGTAACTCCTCATCCTCACCAACACTTGATATGGCCAGTCTTCTAAATTTTAGCTATTTTAACGAATGTACAGTGATATGTTATTGTGATTTTAATTTGCATTTCCCTGATGCCTACTAATGTTGAGTATCTTGTCATATGCTTATTTTATGTTTGTATGTTTTCTGGTCAAATCGTTTAATTATTTTGTAATTGGGTTGTCTTATAATGTTGTAAGAGTTCTTTATATATTCACTATACACAAGCTCCTTGTCAGACGTATGTTTTGCAGACACTTTCTCCCAGTCTATGCCTTGTCTTTTCATTTTCTTAAGTACGTCTTACAAAGAAAAAAAGGTTTTAACTTTGATGTTAAAAATTGTTTCATAATTTGATATTCTAGATGTTATTTTTCAAATTTCAAATTCCAGTTGTTACTAACATGCAGAAATTCATTTGGTTTTTGTATTTTGATCTTTATCCTGCAAAATTACTATATTAACTTATTATATTTACTAGCTATGCATATTTCATAAGATTTTCTACATAGATGATCATGTTACCTGTAAATAGTTCCCCCCCCCCCCAATCTGGATTCCTTTTGTTTCCTTTTATTTTATTGCTCCTGTGCAATGTTGAATAGAAATGGCCAGATCAAGCATCATTGTCTGGTCCCTGATGTTAGGAGGACATCATTCAGGCTTCACCATCAAGTATGATATCAGTTGAAGGTGTTTTTAGAAACCTTTTAGTAAGCTGGGGTTCTCTTTTTTTTTAAATTTTTTATTCAATAAAAGATTCTTTAAATTCTCTAGTGCTTTAAAATTTTCACAAGTTTCACACACTTGATTTCGTATAATCCCATAATAAACTTTTTTTCTCCCCTACTCCTATGTTGCCCCTACTCCCTTCCCTCTCCCCACTGGTAACCACTAGTTTGTTCTCAATATCTATGAGTCTGCTTCTGTTTTGTTTTATTCACTAGTTTGTTGTATTTTTTTTAAACAACTTTATTGGAGTATAATTGCTTTACAGTGTTGTGTTAGTTTCTGCTGTATAACAAAGTGAATCAGCTATATGTATACATATATCCCCATATCCCCTCCCTCTTGCGTCTCCCTCCCACCCTCCCTATCCCACCCCTCTAGGTGGTCACAAAGCACCGAGCTGATCTCCCTGTGCTATGCGGCTGCTTCCCACTAGCTATCTATTTTACATTTGGTAGTGTATATATGTCAACACTACTCTTGCACTTCGTCCCAGCTTACCCTTCCCCATTCCCATTTCCTCAAGTCCATTCTCTACATCTGCATCTTTATTCATGTCCTTCCCCTAGGTTCATCAGAACCATTTTTTTTCCTTTAGATTCCATATACATGTGTTAGCATACGGTATTTATTTTTCTCTTTCTGACTTACTTCACTCTTCACTCTTCACTACAAATAACTCAATTTTGTTTCTTTTTATGGCTGAGTAATATTGCATTGAATATATGTGCCATATCTCCTTTATCCATTCTTCTGTCAATGGACTCCTAGGTTGCTTCCATGTCCTGGCTATTGTAAATAGTGCTGCAGTGAACATTGTGATACATGACTCTTTTTGAATTACGGTTTTCTCAGGGTATAGGCCCAGTAGTGGGATTGCTGGAATATATGGTAATTCTATTTTTACTTTTTTAAGGAACCTCCATACTGTTCTCCATGGTGACTATATCAATTTACATTCCCACCAACAGTGCAAGAGGGTTCCCTTTTCTCCACACCCTCTCCAGCATTTATTGTTTGTAGATATTTTGATGATGGCCGTTCTGACTGGTGTGAGGTGATACCTCACTGTAGTTTTGATTTGCATTTCTCTAATGATTAGTGATGTTGAGCATCCTTTCATGTGTTTGTTGGCAATCTGTATATCTTCTTTGGAGAAATGTCTATTTAGGTCTTCTGCCCATTTTTGGATTGGGTTGTTTGTTTTTTTGATATTGAGCTGCATGAGCTACTTGTAAATTTTGGAGATTAATCCTCTGTCAGTTGCTTTATTTTATGCACATTTTAAAAGAATGTTGATTTTGCTGCTGTTGGTTAAATAGTTGTATAAGTGTCAATCAGGCAAAGTTGGTTGATAATATCCACATCTATATCTTTACTAATTTTTGGCCTATTTTTCCATCAATTATTGAGAAAAGGATATTAAAATCTGACTAAAGTTGTGAATTTGTGTATTTCTCCTTATAGGTCTAACAGTTTCTACTTTATGTATTTTGAAGCTCTCTTATTAGTGTAATAAGTATTTAGAATTCTTATGGCCTCCTGATTAATTGACCCTTTCATCATTTTGTCACAAACTTCTTTATCCCTGAAAATATTCTTTGATCTAAACTATACTCTTCCCAAACCAAAACCTATGGGAAGCAACAAATGTAGTTCTAAGAGGGAAGTTGATAGCAATACAATCCTACCTCAAGAAACAAGGAAAATATCAAATAAACAATCTAACCTTATACCTAAAGGAACTAGAGAATGAAGAACAAACAAAACCCAGTTAGTAGAATGAAAGAAATCATAAAGATCAGAGCAGAAATAAATGAAATAGAAACAAAGAAAACAATAGCAAAGATCAATAAAACTAAAAGCTGGTTCTTTGAGAAGATAAACAAAATTGATAAACCTTTAGCCAGACTCATCAAGAAAAAGAGGGAGAGGACACAAATCAACAAAATTAGAAATAAAAAAGCAGAAGTTACAAAGGACACTGCAGAAATACAAAGCATCATAAGAGACTACTACAAGCAACTCTATGCCAATAAAACGGACAACCTGGAAGAAATGTACAAATTCTTAGAAAGGTATAACCTTCCAAGACTGAATCAGAAAGAAATAGAAAATATGAACAGACCAATCACAAGTAATGAAATTGAAACTGTGATTAAAAATCTTCCAACAAACAGAAGTCCAGGACCAGATGGCTTCACAGGTGAATTTTGTCAAACATTTAGAGAAGAGCTAACACCCATCCTTCTCAAAGTCTTCCAAAAAATCATAGAGGGAGGAACACTCCCAAACTCATTCTACAAGGCCACTATCACACTGATACCAAAACCAGAAGAGATACTGCAAAGAAAGAAAATTACAGACCAATATCATTGATGAATATAGATGCAAAAAAATCCTCAACAAAACACCAGCAAACAGAATCCAACAACACAATAGAAGAATCATACACCAAGATCAAGTGGGATTTATCCCGGGGATGCAAGGATTCTTCAATATATGCAAATCAATCAATGTGATACACCATATTAACAAATTGAAGGAGAAAAACCATATGATCATCTCAATAGATGCAGAGAAAGCTTTTGACAAAAGTCAACACCCATTTATGATAAAAACTCTCCAGAAATTGGGCATACAGGGAACCTACCTCAACATAATAAAGGCCATATATGACAAACCCACAGCAAACATCATTCTCAATGGTGAAAAATTGAAAACATTTCCTCTAAGATCAGGAACAAGACAAAGATGTCCACTCTTGCCACTGTTATTCAACATAGTTTTGAAAGTCCTAGCCATGGCAACCAGAGAAGAAAAAGAAATAAAAGGAATCCAAATTGGAAAAGAAGAAGTAAAACTCTCACTGTTTGCAGATGACATGATACTATACATACTCCTTAATATGCCATCAGAAAACTACTAGAGCTAGTCAATGAATTTGGTAAAGTAGCAGGTTACAAAATGAATACACAGAAATCTCTTGCATTCCTATACACTAACAATGAAAGATCAGAAAGAGAAATTAAGGAAACCATCCCATTCACCATTGCAACAAAAAGAATAAAATACCTAGGAATAAACCTACCTAAGGAGGTTAAAGACCTGTATGCAGAAAACTATAAGGTACTGATGAAAGAAATCAAAGATGACACAAACAGATGGATATACGATGTTCTTGGATTGGAAGAACCAATATTGTGAAAATGACTATACTACCCAAAGCAATCTACAGATTCAATGCAATCCCTATCAAATTACCATGCTATTTTTAACAGAACTAGAACAAAAAATCTTAAAATTTGTATGGAGGCACAAAAGACCCTGAATAGCCAAAGCAGTCTTGAGGGAAAAAAATGGAGATGGAGGAATCAAACTCCCTGACTTCAGACTATACTACAAACCTACAGTAATCAAGACAATATGGTCCTGGCACAAAAACAGAAATTTAGATCAATGGAACAGGATAGAAAGCTCAGAGATAAACCTGCGTGCCTATGGTCAACTAATCTATGACAAAAGAAGCAAGGATATACAATGGAGAAAACACAGTCTCTTCAATAAGTGGTGCTGGAAAAACTGGACAGCTACATGTAAAAAAACGAAATTAGAACACTCCCTAACACCATACACAAAAACAAACTCAAAATGGATTAAAGACCTAAATGTAAGAACAGACACTATAAAGCTCTTACAGGAAAACATAGGAAAAACACTCTTTGACATAAATCACAGCAAGATCTTTTTTGATCCACCTCCTAGAGTAATGGGAATCAAAACAAAAATAAACAAATGGGACCTAATGAAACTTAAAAGCTTTTGCACAGCAAAGGAAACTATAAACAAGATGAATTGACAACCTTCAGAATGGGAGAAAATATTTACAAACAAATCAATAGACAAAGGATTAATCTCCAAAATATATAAACAGCTCATGCAGCTCCATGTTAAACAAACAACAACCTAATCAAAAAATGGGCAGAAGACCTAAATAGACATTTCTCCAAAGAAGACATACAGGTGGCCAAGAGGCACATGAAAAGTGCTCAACAATTATTAGAGAAATGCGAATCAAAACTAAAATGATGTATCACCTCACATCAGTTCGAATGGGCATCATGAGAAAATCTACAAACAACAAATGCTGGAGAGGGTGTGGAGAAAAGGGAACCCTCTTGCACTGTTGGTGGGAATGTAAATTGATATAGCCACTATGGAGAACAATATGGAGGTTCCTTAAAGAACTAAAAATAGAATTACCATATGACCCAGCAAATCCCACTATTGTGCATATACCCAGAGAAAACCATAATTCCAAAAGACACATGCACCCCAATGTTCATTGCAGCACTATTTACAATAGCCAGGTCATGGAAGCAACCTAAATGCTCATCGACAGACGAATGGATAAAGAAGATGTGGTACATATATACAATGGAATATTACTCAGCCATAAAAAGGAACGAAAATGGGTCATTTGTAGAAACGTGGATGGACATAGAGACTGTCATACAGAGTGAAGTAAGTCAGAAAAAAACCCCCAAATATTGTATATTAATGCATATATGTAGAATCTAGAAAAATCCTATATGTGAACTGGTTTACAAGGCAGAAATAGAGACACAGATTAAAATATACTCTTCCTGATATTTTTATAGCTATACCAGCTTTCTTTTGAGTACTGCTGTCATTATATATCTCATTATATATACCATTATTGCTGTCATTATATATATCATTATATATCTTTCCATACTTTTAATTTATTTGTGTCTTTTTATTTAATGTATTTTTTTTTTTTTTTTTTAGACAGCATATAGTTGATCTTCCTTTTTGAATCCAGTATGACAATTTCTTCCTTTTAACTGAGGGTGTTTAGACCATTTATATTTAATGTGCTTATTGATATATTTGGATTTAAATGTACTATCATGCTATTTATTTCCTAATTGTTTCATCTGTTCTGTTTCCCTTTCCTCTTTGTCAGTCTTCCTTTGGATATTTTTTACGAGTTTTTTTTATTGCCTTTGCTGGCTTAGCTGTAACTCTTTGTTGTGTATTTTAGCCTTAGGTGTTGCTTTATGTTTTATAGAATACATCTTTAATTCAGCATAATGTACCTTCAAGGGATATTACCTCATTTCGTGTATAGTATAAGAACTTTTCTATAGTGTACTTCTATTCCTTTCCCCTTGGATATTATACTGTTGTTTTCATACATTTAACTTCTACATGTGTTATAAATTACACATTTCATTACCATCTTTTTTTTTTTTTGCTTTGAACATTTACTAACTTTTAAATGGATTTAAATAATAAGAAAAACATTTTTATATTTATTCTCTAATTACCATTTCTGGTGCTATTTATTCCATTTCATAGATAGAGATTTGCACCTAGTTTTAATTTTCTGTTTGATGGACTTCCTTTATCATTTCTTATATAGCAGATCTTCTTTTTTTTTGTTCCTCTACTTTTGTTTGTCTGAAAAAAATCTTTATTTTATCTTCCTTTTTGTTTAGATTTTTTTCTAAATTTTTTATTGTAGTAAAATACATGTAACATAAAACTTACCATTTTAATCCTTTTTTTCGTGTACATTAAGTACATTTACAATGTTGTGCAAACACAATCACTGTCTATTTTCAGAGCTTTTAAAAATCAGCCCAAACAATAATTCTGTACCCATCAAGCAGTATGTATCCATTCTACCCTATTGATTCTTTCTTTTTTCTGGAGAGATTTTTTTTTTTCTGGGTAAAAAAATTCCAAGTTGACCTTTTAATTTTTTTATAGAGCTTTAATAATATTTCTCCACTGTTTGCTAGCTTCCATTGTTTCTGACAAGACATATGGCATACTCCTTATTTTTGTTTTTCTCTATGTATTTTTTTTTATAGCTGCTTTTTAGATTTTTTCTTCACTATTTTAAGCAATTTGATTACTATCACCTTTGTTGGCTTAGCTGTAACTCTTTGTTATGTATTTTAGTTTTAGGTGTTGCTTTATGTTTTATAGAATACAACTTTAACTCAGCATAGTCTACCTTCAGGGGATATGTGTTTTATTCTAGCTTTCTTCATATTTCTTGTGTTTGTGCCTCATTGAATGTCTTTGATATATTGATTTATTCATTATTTGATATATTATTTATTCATTATTTTCTCAAAAAATTTTTTTCTATTCTCTCTCTATTTTCTTTCAGGACTTCAGACACAATTATAGGAGGCTACTTGAAGTCTTCTTATAGATCACTAGTGTTTGGTTCAATATTTTTCAGTCTTTTTTTTTCATTTTGAGTTTTATTTTAGTTAGTATATATTGCCATGTTTTCAAGTTTACTAATATTTTCTTTTGTCATTTCTATTCTATCTTTAATCTTATCCAGTGTATTTTCCTTTAGGAAATGATGTGATGAACAAAACACTTTGACTCTACTACTATGACCAGTTTACAGTGGGACCCAGTTTGGCATGCTGCTTATATTTTTCCCAAACTCATCAGAAAAATAGTCTAAGTTGACTATTTAAAAAATATTTTTAGAGTGTATCTCCTCAAGTTTATGGCCTTATTTCTATTTTAGCCTCAGGTTATTTGTTGTGCAATTTAAAAGTAAATTGTCACATCATCTTTTGGCCTTGAAAATTAAGATCATCCAGGCAAATTCTATTCTATAAACATACTAGCTTACTTGTACTAACAGATATAAAAATATTAACATGTTTTTCTCATGTTAAATAAGGACAATGATTGACCTATCCCCCAGTACTTCGAATAGGGGTACACTTTATATGCTAAATAAAAATATGTTGGTTGTCCCTGGTCAGGGAACTAGATCCCACATGCATGCTGCAACTAAGAGTTCACATGCCGCAACTAAGGAGCTGGCCTGCCGCAACTAAGGAGCCCTCCTGCCACAACCAAGACCCGGCACAACCAAATAAATAAATAAATATTAAAAAAAAAAGAACAGCCAGCTGAGAGGACAAGATAACTTAAAGGAAGTCTATATATGGAAGATAGAGACCAAAATCAATAAGAGAATACAAAGCAATTAGGCAGAAAGAAATCATGCAAAGAAAATTTTAAGAAAAAAAATATTTCCAAGAGATACTTAAAACAAATTAAACTTTAAAAGAAATATAAAAAGAGGAAGGAACACTTCTAAACTAATTTTATGAGGCCAGCATTACCCTGATGCCAAAGCCAGACAAGGACACCAGAAGAAAAGAAAATTACAAGCCAGTATCCCTGATGCACATGGATGTAAAAATCCTCAACAAAATATTAGCAAACCAAATTCAACAATACATTAAAAGGATTATACATAATAATCAAGTGGGATTTAATCCAGGGATTTAAGGATGGCTCAACATCTACAAATCAATCAATATGATACACCACATCAACATAATGAAGGATAAAAATATGATCATCTTAATAGATGAAGAAAAAGCATTTGACAAAATTCAACATCCATTTGCGATTAAAAAAAAAAAAACTCTCAACAAAGTAGGTATAGAGGGGATATACTCAACATAATAAAGGCCATATATGACAAGCCCACAGCTAACATCATCCAGATTAGAAAAGAATAAGTGAAATTATTTGTTTGCATATGACATCCTCTTATATGTAGAAAACCTAAAGACTTATTTTAAAACTGTTAGAATAAACAAATTCAGTAAAGTTGCAGGATACAAAATCAATATGCAAAAAATCGGTTGCATTTCTATACCCTAACAGCAAACTATCAGAAAGAGAAACTAAGAAAGCATGCTACAAACTACAAATACACCTACTACTGTATGAATAGCATTTTGAGTGCTTCTTAAGGGCAAAAACGAAACTTGAAGCAAAATAAAATCTCGTGTTCATAATACATTTAAACCACAAACCACAGTGTTCATCATGCAGTCAGTTTAAAAAAATGTAACATCCCAACAACAGAAAAACATAAACTCTTTATCCACTGAAGAGATGTATACTCATATGTACTCCAGGGAGTAATTCTCTTCAGATGAGGTATTTGTAAAATCTCTCTCATTAATGACAGTGCAGATGTGCTGACATCCTCGGGATGTTTCACTGAGATTCAAACTCACTGTATCCCATCTCCGGGGTCTCTTCTTTGATGAGCTGCATTTCCCCCCTTCTGTATTATCCATGATGTTAGTAAGGTTAGAACTAAAACAGACTTAATTACAGTACCTTTCAAATAAGTTACTAAATATAGTTCTTTGTTCGGTCAACAGTGATTGCCCATGAAAATTACAGGAGTGTTTAAAAACAAGATGAATAGGAGTCTATTAAATTATGTCTGGGACCAAAGCGTTTTTTTATATGGGACTTTATGAGATAACTTATATTTGGAGAATTGATTACAATTTTAGGAAAGTGAACTTTGTTCTGCCATATGGGTCTCAAAATGGCAATACCTGAAACACTGGGATTTACAAGTACAGTACGGAGTCCCCCCTTATCTACGTGGGATGTGTTCCAAGACCCCCCAGTGGATGCCTAAAACCATGAACAGTAGCGAACTCTAGATATACTATGCTTTTTCCTATACATACATACCTAGGATAAAGTTTAATTTATAAATTAGGCACAGTAAGAGATTAATAACAACTAATAATAAAATAGAGCAATAATAACAATATACTGTAATAAAAGTTATGTGAATGTGGTCTCTCACAATATTGTACAAATTTAATGCCTTTTCCATCTTAACTAAGCATTGTATAAAGCACTGTGGCCGTAAAACTAGCACGAACTTGTTTATCTCAGAAAGTAAAACTGAGGATAAGGGGGACCACTGTGTATATTGTGCCTGTTCATTTTGAAACAAAGAATTGCTTATATAAGAGCCAAGCAAAGAAAGATCAAAGTAAATTTATGAGACCTAACTACAGGTTCAGCCAAGATCAAGAGAGGATATCCTTTGACTCACTTGTGTCCACATTCCTCAAGGCATCAATTTAAACCTTACTTTCTTTCATAAGGTTCTTTTCCCCAAACCTTTTCTTTCCTAGTTGCCTGCTGCTAATTAGACAAATTGATATTGATACAAAGAGCATATATTATGTAACATATAATACAGAGCTACTTGGTTATAGAGCTACTTGGTAGAAAATGTTCTGTTTCTCAAGTTCATTATGCTGTATTAGTTTACTAATCTAAAAGAAATTTGTAGAGCAGTCTTTCAGACCTTCTGTTTTTACATTTATAATTAGCTAAGTAGAGAGAAGTTCTATTGTTTTTAGAAATAATCATTTTATGAGTTAGGCACACCAAATTCATGACAGGTTGCCTCTCATGGAAAGAGACAGAAATGAGACAAAGATGGGGTGGGGAGAGGATAAAGGGTAATTTAGCTTTATACATTCACGTTTTATTACTTTTATTTAAAATATTTAAATACTGGAATTTCTCAAAATAAAAATTTTTAAGAACTGTGTAGGAACTCATATAAACTCCTTATCACAGCCAACCAATCTCCTTTCTATAGGCTGTATAGGAAATCACAATGTGCAGAGTTTCCAATGGGGAAAGGCCAGTTACTTTCTCCCACACAGCTTTAAAGTCCCAATTATCCAATAAGTCACTGAGAAAATACCCAAAGGCTCTCTGAGGTAGTCCAAACCAGGTTCTCACTAACTTCTCAAAAGACCCACATAGGTACATATTATTATTGTTAACTGGTATCTCTGAGGTCCAGAATCCACTTCTACCTGAGTAATGACATCTTCTTATAGACATCTTACAGCATGAACACTCTGGCATAATTCATCTTATATTCTCAGACATGAAATACTATTTTCATCTGGGGAGATTTCTATAACTATTAGAATCTTGATAGAACTCTCAAAGCTACACGAATATAATCAGTGATAAAATCATAAAACATTAAGTCTATTTGTTCTTCACTAGTAAGAGACTGATTATACAAATATACAATGACCAGATCATATACAACTCTGACACACAGTCTCTTTGGAGGGCAAACAACCTGGGAAGTCAAATCACCATCTCTGCAGCAATCAGTTCAGAAGTTAGGATTTGGTCAATGACTGCCAGCTTCCTTTTTCTTTTTTTTTTTTCTCCACAGCCCACCACACGCTTTCAACTCAGCACCAACCAGAGAAAGACAAATATGCTTCCCAAACCAATTACCTAAGATGACTGGCTTCTAGTTAACATTTCAGCTTCCCCATGCCAAACAGTCTCCAATCAGCGTATCTTTTCTCTTTTTCACCATAAAACTTGCCCACTCCCATGTCAATCTGCCAAATGCAAGTGATGGTGATAATTTTCTTGTTACTGCCAAGCTTTGAATTTATAGCCTGTTTGTTCTCATTTTGGGTCGTCTTTATTTCCACAGTAGTGCAAAAATCATGCAAAAAGAAAACTAACATTATGAGCATTTTATTCTAATCCAATTAAGATCACACTTCAATCTGGCTGTTAGTTATTGTTCTGTTTGCCAATCAGCTCACCAGAAACACTTTATTTCTTTTGATAAATGGTTTTTCATCACTTGAAAGACAAATCTGGTATTCTACTTCAATATTTGATATTTCAGACTCACATTGGTATAGTTTCTTTCTTGAGAACTGTGATCACTTGAAAATAATAACCTAAGAAAAGATTGTGCTATATTTTAGAAAAACAATAATGCTGATTGTATAACTTAGAACTAAATAGTGCAGTAAAATATTTGCTGTCAATCTGTGAATATATCTGCAGAAAATATCAGAGGGTGATTCCTAAATTTTCTTGATATTGAAATGATAAACCAGAGCAACCTACAAAGAGTTATGAAAATTTATCTGCAGTAAATTGAAGTTGTTTTGGGTAAATTGTGAGTTTAGACCTACAATTGCATAACTAATGTGACTAGAAATTTTAATGACTTTATAAAAAAAGGTTAAGAATGAAAAATCAAGAGCATTATATTTTCAATCACATCTTTTAGATTTGGTAATAATGTGATTTCTTAAGGAAGTAAAACAAAACTCCAAAATGTAAAAAAAAAAAATGTTGGTTGAATGACTAGAAAGAAGCATTATACAATTTCTTAGCTGACTATAACAATTCTGCTTTTGCTTTCTCCAACTCAGCTTATATTCTGGGTCATTGAGTTGAAATTAATTATGGATAGGTGATTCCAGGCTCCATAGAGAGAAGTAAAGTGATTAACACTGTCTTTCATATGTGAAGGGAATTGGTAACATTCTATCTATGTTGTAGTCAATGAAAAATTAATGTTGTTTGATTCGGTAGATACTTTAGTCATCTATCCAACAGGCATTCTTGTCTTTCTTTTGTCTTGCTGGCAGAAACCACTTCCCATAATGAAGAGAGATAATACCAGATACTTGAATTTCCAACCAGTCTTGCAAATCAGGTATGAGTATGTGATTCAATCCTGGCCAAAAGAAGCTGAGAGTCAATAACCTGCAGGTTGTGATAAAAAGATAGAGATACATGAAGATACCCTGTCTGGGTTGGATGTGATAATGAGATGCTTGGAGTTTTTGTGGTTCCCATTTTATATTGAAGGGAAGACCAAAGATTTGTAGACAAGGTAATTCAGAATTCTAACATTCCTGACATATTAAATCAATAGTGTTATCATCTTTAAGAATTGCTTGGAGTGACATTATCAACAGGGCAGAGCATGAATTTTCTGCTGTCTTCCTCCAAAAGAATAGCAGGTTAGGCAATCACCCACAGATGAGAGTGTCTTTGTGGAAGGTGAAGAGTCTAATGGAGAAGATTCAGTACAATGTTAGAACAGCAACAAAAAAATCCAAGATAGGACATATTGAAGAAGGTAAGAGGAACAGTTTCACTTTACCTGCATCATTCCTCTCCCAAGGTGGCACAGCTCAGTCACAAGAGAAATCTTCAGACTATGACTTCCCTCATGGGGGAGAGTGAGAGTGTGGGAGTGAGCACCTGGCTTTCCCATCTGTGCAGTATTCTGGAAAAGAGACCCACTTCTTTCTTGCTCTATCTAGAACACTGAGGGGAAGTGTGAGACTATGGGGAGGGGAAGTGTGAGACTATGGGGAGGGCAGCCGCTGGGAAAATAGAAGCCAGGGCTCTCAGAGGACATTAAATAATATGGATCCTACTAACTGCTTTGCAGATTCCATCAAGAAGGCCACCCCAGAGCCGCTGGGGATGTCTCACCTTCCAATCCCCCCAACTGGTTCATGGGTTCCCCCAGTGCTATGCACACTTCATACACACTCCTCTTATGCCATGAATGGCTCCCTGAATGCACCCTCAGGACAGCAAGAGAAAGCATTTGTAGAAAAACAATTCTAAAATTTATATGGAAGCACAAAAGACCCTAAATAGCTAAAGCAATCCTGAGAAGAAAGAGGGAGGCATCACACTTCTGATTTCAAGCTATAATATAAAACTGTAGTAATCTATTCAGTATGTTACTGGCATAAAAACAGATACATAAACCAACAAAACAGAATCAAAAGCCCAGATGCAAACCCATGCATATGCCATCAACTAATACCTTACAAGGAATCTAAGAATATTCAGTGGAAAGTGATAGTCTCTTTGACAAATGGTGATGGGTAAGCTAGATATTTATATGCAAAAAAGAATAAAATTGGACACCTATATTATACCACTCACAAAAATTAATTTGAAATGGATTAAAAACTTAAATATAACACCTGAAACCATAACACCTCTAGAAGAAAACATAGGGGAAAAGTTGACATTAGTCTTGGCAATTTTTTTTTGGATATGACACCAAAAGCACAAAGCAACAAAAGCAAAAGTAAACAAATGGCAGTACATAAAACTAAAAAGCTTCTGCACAGCAAAAGAGACAATCAATATCATGAAAATCTAACCTATGGAATGGGAGAAAATATTGGCAAATCATATAGCTGATAATTGGTTAATATCTGAAATATACAAAGAAATCATACAAAAGACAAATAACAAAAAGACAAATAATCCTACTAAAGATGGCCAGAAGACCTGTATAAACATTTTTCTAAAGAAGACATACAAGTGGCTAATTTCTCATTAGAGAAATGTTAATAAAAATCACAGTGAGATATCACTTCATACGTCTTGGAATGGTTATTATGAAAGGAGATAACAAGTGTTGATGAGGATATGGAGAAAAGAGAACACTTGTGGGAATGTAAATTTGTTGAGCCACTAAAGAAAATAGTATGTAGATTTCTCAAAAATTAAAAATAAACTATGATATAAGCCAGTCATACAAGTTGTTGGTATATATCTGAAAAGAATGAAATCACTTTTGAAAAGATATCTGTACTCTCATGTTTATTGCAGCATTATTCACAATAATCAAGATATAGAAACAGCCTAAGTTCCAACAGTGGATGAATAGATAAAAGATATATATATATATATATATATATATAATTCAGCCATAAAAAATAAGGAAATCCTGCCATTTGTGATACATAGATGGATCTTGAAGGCATTATGCTAAGTGAAATAACACAGACAGAGAAGGACATATGCTGGATGATCTCAATTATATGTGGAATATAGAAAAGCTGAGCTCATAAAAACAAAGAGTAGAATAGTGGTTGCTAGGGGCTACAGGATGGGGGAATGGGGAGATACTGGTCAAAGAGTACAAACTTCCATTTATAACATGAATAAGTTCCGAGGATCTAATGTACAGTGTGGTGACTTTAGTTAACCATACTGTCTTGTATACTTGAAAGTTGTTAAGTGATTAGGTGTAATAAACAATAAACATGGGTTAACTAAACCTATTGTGGTAATCGTTTCACAATACACACATTTATCAAGTCATCATGTTGTACACCTTAAACATACACAATGTTATATGTCAGTTATATCACAATAAAGCTGGAAAAAATCCATAATTGTCTATGTTACTATTTCTGAAACTTTAACATGAATATGAATCACTTGAGGATCTTGCTAAGGTGATGATTTAGATTCAGTTGTTCTGGAGACTCTGCATTTCTAGCAAGTGTTCGGGTGATCTTGATACTATTGTTTTATGGACCATACTTTGTGTAGTAAGAAATAAAGCCATTTTAGGGCTTCCCTGGTGATGCAATGGTTAAGAATGTGCCTGCCAATGCAGGAGACATGGGTTTGAGCCCTGGTCTGGGAAGATCCCACATGCCGTGGAGCAGCTAAGCCTGTGCACCACAACTACTGAGCCTGTGCTCTAGAGCCCATGCGCCACAACTACCAAAGCCTGTGTGCCTAGAGCTGGTGCTCTGCAATAAGAGAAGCCACCGCAATGAGAAGCCTGCACACCACAACGAGGAACAGCCCCTGCTCGCCACAACTAGAGAAAGCCGCATGCAGCAACAAAGACCCAACACAGCCAAAAATAAATAAAAAATAAAATAAATAAATTTATTTAAAAAAAAGAAGGAAAGCCATTTTAATCAGGAACTATAATATATAGCTGGAACAGCCTCATGTTTTCCCTATTACCTAATGGTGAGAGCCACTAAGCCATGACAGTAAAAATTTCTGGCAAGGAATAACACTGAATAAGTTTTAAGGAATTTGATGATAGAATGCAGAGTTTAACGTATTTAGCTAAGGCTACATACAACAGTGTGCTGGTAAATGTTTAACAACTGGCTCTTTGGGGAAAAAATAAAGGCCTGGATTTTTAAAAATCAGCTCTCTAGGGAAATGAAAGCCATGCCAACTCCTTTCATATAAATATTCCCACCATGGCTGATCACAAGCTATTAACGTGACATAGCTGAGTGTGGATTTGGGAACCAAGAAACCCTGTGGTCTTGTACCAGCCAGCTCACCACATCAGTTGCTCCATAAACCATAGTCCAATAAATTATACACCAAATAAAGATCTTATGAAGAAAATAATATTTTTCTCTGATTATAAAATGACATATATTTATATGAGTAATAAACAAGTATAAAGAAGAAAGTAAAACCAGTTCATAAACTTTTCAGACAACTTAAACTTAAATTTTTGGTATTATTGTAAGAGTTCTTAATCATAAGCAGTAGAAGCTGATTCTGGCTTAATTAAGCAGGAAAGGAACTCATTAAGTGAATGTTGGGCTGCTTAGAGGATTTTTGGGAGTCCAGGAGAGTCAGATGTACTAAGCAGCCAGCGCAAATGGCCCAAACCCAGAACTAGTTCTTCTAGAGGAACTCTTCCTACCACACAAGATAGAATACTAGAATACTCTGTCTCTCATCTCTTGGGTCAGTAGCTCTTGAGCCAAAGTCTGTGACAGTTTCACAAGCCAATTTGCATGTCTATGCCTTAACTGCAAAGGAATGTGGGAAAAACAGTATTGGCTCCTAGAATTTGGAGGCCATTCTTGCCTCCCACCAGGACTTGAAAGGCAGACAATTCTCCAAATATTGGAAGGATATTGAGTAGTCAAAAAGAATAACACATTTTCACCATTATTTAAATTGGGATCACACAAACCATATAGTTATATACTTTGATTTTTAAATTATTTTGCCTTGTATAATGAGTCTTTTCTTATCAGTCAGTGTTCTTTGAGAGCATGGTTTTAATGATTGCATAATATTCCACCATACACCACTTCCCCATTGTACAAATCCCATTTTTTTCCTAAAAACACCAATCTCTTTAAATCTCTTAAAACTTTTGCAATTTTTAATTTCGATGACTCACCAAAAATTTGATTTCCTATAATTTATCAACTCTGGGAATAAACTTTCTTGGTTTCTTAGTTTTAGTCCAATGTTTTGTAATTTAAGAAATTTCAACCAGGGATCTTCAAGATGGTGGAGTAGTAAGATGTGGAGATCACCTTACTCCCCACAAGTACATCAAAAATACATCCACATGTGGAACAGCTCCTATAGAACACCAACTGAACGCTGGCAGAATATCTCAGACTTCCCAAAAGGCAAGAAACTCCCCACATACCTGGTAGGGCAAAAGAAAAAAGAAAAAATAGACATAAAAGAATAGGGACAGACCTGAACCTCTGGGAGGTAGGTGTGAAGGAGGAAAAGTTTCCACATGCTAGGAAGCCCCTTCACTGGTGGAGATGGGGGTGGGTGGGGGGTAAGCTTCGGAGCCATGGAGGATAGCACAGAAACAGGGGTGCAGAGGGCAAAGCAGAGAGATTCCCGCACAGAGGATCAGTGCCGACCAGCACTCACCAGCCTGAGAGGCTTCTCTGCTCACCTGCCGGGGCAGGTAGGGGCTGGGAGCTGAGGCTTGGGCTTCAGAGGTCAGACCCCAGGGAGAAGACTGGGGTTGGCTGCATGAACACAGCCTGAAGTGGGCTAGTGTGCCACGGCTGGCCGGGAGGGAGTCTGGGAAAAGTCTGGAACTGACTAAGAGGCAAGGGACCATTGCTTTGGTGTGCACACGGAGCACCGCCTAAATGAGCTCCAGAGACAGGCGTGAGCTGCGGCTATCAGCACAGACACCAGAGACGGGCATGAGACTCTAAGGCTGCTGCTGCAGCCACCAAGAAGCCTGTGTGCAAGCACAGGTCACTCTCCACACCGCCGCTCCCGGGAGCCTGTGCAGCCCACCACAGCCAGGGTCCTGTGATCCAGGGACAATTTCCATGGAAGAACACATGGTGTGCCTCAGGCTGTTGTAATGTCATGCCGGCCTCTGCTGCTGCAGCCTCACCACTCATTCCATACCCCTCCCTGCCCCCGACCTGAGTGAGCCAGAGCCCCTGAATCAGCTGCTTCTTTAACCCTGTCCTGTCTGAAACAGTAACAGATGCCCTCAGGTGACCTACATGCAGAGGCGGGGCCAAATCCAAAGCTGAACCCCAGGAGCTGTGTGAACAAAGAAGAGAAATGGAAATCTCTCCCAGCAGCCTCAGGAGTAGTGGATTAAATCTCCACAATCAACTTGATGTATGCTGCATCTGTGGAATACCTGAATAGACAACAAATCATCCCAAAATTGAGGCAGTGGACATGGGGAGCAACTGTAGACTTGGGGTTTGCTTTCTGCATCTAATTTGTTTCTGGTTTTATGTTTATGTTAGTTTAGCATTTAGAGTTTATTATCATTGGTAGATTTGTTTATTGATTTCATTGCTCTCTTCCTTTTATATATATATATATATATATATATATATATATATATATATATATATATATATATATGTTTTCCTTTTTCTCTTTTTCTGTGTGTGTGTATTCTTCTTTGTGTGATTTTATCTGTATAGCTCTGCTTTTACCATTTATCCTAGGGTTATTTCTGTCTGTTTTTGTATTTTTTTTTTACTATAGTTTTTAGTGCTTATTATCATTGGTGGATTTGTTTTTTGGATTGGTTGCTCTCTTCATTCTTTCTTTTTTTATTACTTTTTTATTTTTAATAATTTATTTTTTATTATAATAACTTTTTAATTTAATTTTATTATTTTCTTTCTTTCTTTTTTTTCTCCTTTTTGTTCTGAGCTGAGTGGCTGACAGGAACTTGGTGTTCCAGCCAAGTGTCAGACCTGAGCCTCTGAGGTGGGAGAGTCGAGTTCAGGACATTGGTCGACAAGAGACCTCCCGGCCCCACATAATATCAAACAGCAAAACCTTTCCCAGAGATCCTCCATTTCAAAGCTCAGACCCAGCTCCACTAAACAACCAGCAAGCTACAGTGCTGGACACCCTATGTCAAACAACTGGCAAGACAAGAACACAACCCCACCCATTAGCAGACAGGCTGCCTAAAATCATAATAAGGTCACAGACACCCCAAAACACGCCACTGGACGTGGTCCTTCCTACCAGAAATACGAAATCCACCCTCATCCACCAGAACACAGGCACAAGTTCCCTCCACCAGGAAGCCTACACAACACACTGAACCAACCTTACCTACTGGGGGAAGACACCAAATACAATGGGAACTACGAACATGCAGCCTGCAAAAAGGAGACCCCAAATACAGTAACTTAAGCAAAATGAGAAGACAGAGAAATACGCAGCAGAAGAAGAAGCAAGGTAAAAACGCACCAGACCAAACAAATGAAGAGGAAATAGGCAGTCTACCTGAAAAAGAATTCATAATAATGATAGTAAAGATGATCCAAAATTTGGAAATAAAATGGAGAAAATACAAGAAATGTTTAACAAGGACCTAGAAGAACTAAAGAGCAAATAAACAATGATGAACAACACAATAAATGAAATTAACAATTCTCTAGAAGGAATCAATAGCAGAATAACTGAGGCAGAAGAACAGATAAGTGACCTGAAAGATAAAATAGTTGAAATAACTACCACAGAGCAGAATAAAGAAAAAAGAATGAAAAGAATTGAGGACAGACTCAGAGACCTGTGGGACAACATTAAATGCACCAACGTTCAAATTATAGGGGTTCCAGAAGAAGAAGAGAAAAACAAGGGACTGAGAAAATATTTGAAGAGATTATAGTTGAAAACTTCCCTAATATGGCAAAGGAAAGAGTCAATCAAGTCCATGAAGCACAGAGAATCCCATACAGGAAAAATCCAAGGAGAAACACGCCAATAGACATATTAATCAAACTATCAAAAATTAAATACAAAGAACAAATATTAAAAGCAGCAAGGGAAAAGCAACAAATAACATACAAGGGAATCCTCATAAGGTGAACAGCTGATCTTTTAGCAGAAACTCTGCAAGCCAGAAGGGAGTGACAAAACATATTTAAAGTGATAAAACAGAAAAACCTACAACCAAGATTACTCTACCCAGCAAGTAACTCATTCAGATTCAATGGAGAAACTAAAACCTTTACAGACAAACAAAAGTTAAGAGAATTCAGCACCACAAAACCAGCTTTACAAATGCTAAAGGAACTTCTCTAGGTAGGAAACACAAGAGAAGGAAAAGACATACAAAAACAAACCCAAAACAATTAAGAAAATGGTAATAGGTTCATACAAATAGATAACTACCTTAAATGTAAATGGATTAAATGCTCCAACCAAAAGACATAGACTAGCTGAATGGACACAAAAACAAGACCCATATATATATTGTCTACAAGACACCAACTTCAGACCTAGGGACACATACAGACTGAAGGTGAGGGGATGGAAAAAGATATTCCATGCAAATAGAAATCAAAAGAAAGCTGGAGAAGCAATCCTCATATCAGACAAAATAGACTTGAAAATAAAGACTATTACAAGAGACAAAGAAGGACACTACATAATGATCAAGGGATCAATCCAAGAAGAAGATGTAACAATTGTAAATATTTATGCACCCAACATAGGAGCACCTCAATACATAAGGCAAATGCTAACAACCATGAAAGGGGAAATTGACAGTAACACAATAATAGTAGGGGATTTTAACACAGCACTTTCACCAATGGACAGATCATCCAAAATGAAAATAAATAAGGGAACACAAGCTTTAAATGATACATTAAACAAGATGGACTTAATTGATATTTATAGGACATTCCATCCCAAAAAACAGAATACACTTTCTTCTCAAGTGCTCATGGAACATTCTCCAGGATAGATCATATCTTGGGTCACAAATCAAGCCTTGGTACATTTAAGAAAATGGAAATCATATCAAGTATCTTTTGTGACCCCAACGCTATGAGACTAGATATCAATTACAGGAAAAATCTGTTAAAAATACAAACACATGGAGGAAAACAATACACTACTAAATAACCAAGAGATCACTAAGAAATCAAAGAGAAGATCAAAAAATACGTAGAAACAAATGACAATGAAAACACGATGACCCAAAACCTATGGGATGCAGCCAAGGCAGTTTAAGAGGGAAGTCTATAGCAATACAATCCTACCTCAAGAAAGAAGAAAAATCTCAAATAAGCAATCTAACCTTACACCTAAAGCAATTATAAAAAGAAGAACAAAAAATCCCCAAAGTTTGCAGAAGGAAAGAAATCATAAAGGTCAGATCAGAAATAAATGAAAAAGAAATGAATGAAATGATAGCAAAGATCAATAATACTAAAAGCTGGTTCTTTGAGAAGATAAACAAAATTGATAAAGCATTATCCAGACCCATCAAGAAAAAATGGGAGAAGACTCAAATCAACAGAATTAGAAATGAAAAAGGGGAAGTGACAACTGACACTGCAGAAATACAAAGGGTCATGAGAGATTACTACAAGCAACTTTATGCCAATAAAATGGACAACCTGGAAACAATGGACAAATTCTTAGAAAAGCACAACCTTTGGAGACTGAACCAGGAAGAAATAGAAAATATAAACAGACCAATCACAAGTACTGAAATTGAAACTGTGATTAAAAATCTTCCAACAAACAAAAGCCCAGGACCAGATGACTTCACAGGCAAATTCTATCAAACATTTAGAGGAGAGCTAACACCTATCCTTCTCAAACTCTTTCAAAATATAGCAGAGGGAGGAACACTCCCAAACTCATTCTATGAGGCCACCATCACCCTGATACCAAAACCAGACAAAGATGTCACAAAAAAAGAAAACTACAGGCCAATATCACTGATGAACATAGATGCAAAAATCGTCAACAAAATACTAGCAAACAGAATCCAGCAGCACATTAAAGGGATCACACACCATTATCAAGTGGGGTTTATCCGTGTAATACACGTATTCTTCACAATATGCAAATCAGTCAATGTGATACACCATATTATCAAACTGAAGGATAAAAACCATATGATAATCTCAATAGATGCATAAAAAGCTTTTGACAAAATTCAACACCCATTTATGATAAAAACCCTCCAGAAATAGGCATAGAGGGACCTTACCTCCACATAATAAAGGCTATATATGACAGACCCACAGCCAGCATCATTCTCAATGGTGAAAAACTGAAACCATTTCCCCTAAGATCAGGAACAAGACAAGGTTGCCCACTCTCACCACTATTATTCAACATAGTTTTGGAAGTTTTAGCCACAGAGATCAGAGAAGGAAAAAAAATAAAAGGAATCCAAATCAGAAAAGAAGAAGTAAAAGTGTCACTGTTTGCAGATGACATGATACTATACATAGAGAATCCTAAGATGCCACCAGAAAACTACTAGAGCTAATCAATGAATCTGGTAAAGTATCAGGATACAAAACCAATGCACAGAAATCTGTTGTATCCCTATACACTAATGATGAAAACTCTGAAAGAGAAATTAAGGAAACACTCCCATTTACCATAGCAACAAAAAGAATAAAGTACCTAGGAATAAACCTACCTAAGGATACCAAAGATCTGTATGCACAAAACTATAAGACACTGATGAAAGAAATTAAAGATGCTACAAAGAGATGGAGAGATATACCATGTTCTTGGATAAGAAGAATCAACATTGTGAAAATGACTATACTACCTAAAGCAATCTACAGATTCAATGCAATCCCTATCAAACTAACAATGGCATTTTTCACAGAACTAGAACAAAAATTTTCACAATTTTATGGAAACACAAAAGACCCCAAGTAGCCAAAGCAATCTTGAGAAAGAAAAATGGAGCTGGAGGAATCAGGCTCCCTGACTTCAGACTATACTACAAAGCTACAGTAATCAAGACAGTATGGTACTGGCACAAAAAACAGAAATATAGATCAATGGAACAGGATAGAAAGCTCAGAGATAAGCCTATGCACATACTGTCACCTTATCTTTGATAAAGGAGACAAGAATATACAATGGAGAAAAGACAGCCTCTTCAATAAGTGGTGCTGGGAAAACTGGACAGCTACATGTAAAACAATGAAATTAGAACACTCCCAAATACCATACACAAAAATAAACTCAAAATGGATTAAACACCTAATGTAAGAACAGACACTATAAAACTCTTAGAGGAAAACATAGGCAGAACACTCTATGACATAAATCACAGCAAGATCTTTTTTGACCCACCTCCTAGAGACATGGAAATAAAAACAAAAATAAACAATTGGGACCTAAGGAAACTTCAAAGCTTTTGCACAGCAAAGGAAACCATAAACAAGATGAAAAGACAACCTTCAGAATGGGAGAAAATATTTTCAAATAAAGCAACTGACAAAGGACTAATCTCCAAGATTTACAAGCAGCTCATGCAGCTCAATATCAAAAAAACAAACAACCCAATCCAAAAATGGGCAGGTCTAAACAGACATTTCTCCAAAGATATACAGATTGCCAACAAACACATGAAAGGATTCTCAACATCACTAATCATTAGAAAAATGCAAATCAAAACTACAGTGAGATATCACCTCACCCCAGTCAGAATGACCATCATCAAAAAATCTACAAACAATAAATGCTGTAGAGGGTGTGGAGAAAAGGGATCCCTCTTGCACTGTTGGTGGGAATGTAGATTGATACAGCCACTATGGAGAACAGTATGGAGGTTCCTGAAAAACTAAAAATAGGGCTTCTCTGGTGGCGCAGTGGTTGAGAATCTGCCTGCCAATGCAGGGGACACGGGTTCGAGCCCTGGTCTGGGAGGATCCCATGTGCCGTGGAGCAACTAGGTCTGTGAGCCACAATTACTGAGCCTGCGCATTTGGAGCCTGTGCTCTGCAGTAGGAGAGGCCGCGATAGTGAGAGGCCCGCTCACCGCGATGAAGAGTGGCCCCCACTTGCCGCAACTAGAGAAAGCCCTCACACGGAAAACGAAGACCCAACACAGCCAAAAGTAAATAAATAAATAAATAAAATTTAAAAAACCCAAAAAACTAAAAATAGAACTACCATATGACCCAGCAATCCCAATTTTGGGCATATACCCTGAGAAAACCATAATTCAAAAAGAGTCATGTACCACAATGTTCATTGCAGCATTATTTACAATAGCCAAGACATGGAAACAACCTAAGTGTCCATCGACAGATGAATGGATAAAGAAGATGTGGCACATATATACAATGGAATATTCCTCAGCCATAAAAAGAAATGAAATTGAGTTATTTGTAGTGAGGTGGATGGACCTAGCATCTGTCATACAGAGTGAAATAAGTCAGAAAGAGAAAAACAAATACCGTATGCTAACACATATATATGGAATCAAAAAAAAAAAACCAAAATGGTTCTGAAGAACCTAGGGAGGACAGGAATAAAGATGCAGATGTAGTGACTGGTCTTGAGGACACAGGGAGGGGGAAGGGTAAGGTGGCACAAAGTGAGAGAGTGGCATGGCCATATATACAGTACCAAATGTAAAATAGATAGCTAGTGGGAAGAAGCCGCATAGCACAGGGAGATCAGCTCAGTGCTCTGTGACCACCTAGAGGGGTGGGATAGGGAGGGTGGGAGGGAGGCTCAAGAGGGAGGAGAAATGGGGATATATGTATACGTATAGCTGATTCACTTTGTTATACAGCAGAAACTAACACACCATTGTAAAGCAATTATATGCCAATAAAGATGATTAAAAAAAAAAAAGAACCAAGTGAGGAAAATAAAAGTCTCTGTGAAGGAAAAAGAAAAAAAAATTTCAACCATCTTAAGATTTTGGCATATGGATTGAAGGAGTTTCAGTTTCCAAGAAGGAATTACCTTTGTTTTAGGTATTTACATCTAGTACACAAATGATGTTATAATGTTACTTTACAGGTATGTATTAGCTGGCCTATGGCAAAGTTCTGTCAAACTCTAGATTTCTTCACCTATTATTGAGTAGTTTCTCCTCAATAATTCTCATTCATTTGGGCTCTTATTCCTGAATAGCTTGGGAAGCAATCTTTTATTATTATTTGTAATATTTCTAAGAACTATGGTCTCAGAAATTCTTGAATTTTAATTTTACATTCATATGTTGTGTGAGCAGTAACCACATACATCTAGAGAAGTATAATGCCAGTGTAAAATGTGTCTACTGACTGCTAACAAAATTAGTCTCGTCAGAGACTAGTGTTAGATTATCAGTGTGTCCTGGAACTCTTTTCTTGTTTTTTCTCACTAGTTTATATAGACTTATACACAACTTTCTCATGCAGAAAGCTAATATTTTATCTCTTCTAAAATTCCATCATATAGCTGTGCTAAGTTGCTGTTAAATTCCTTCAACTGCTTCCACAAAATGACTATAGAATGGTTTGAACTAATGTTGAATGTTAGAAGAGGAAAAACATCAGTTACTGTGTGACTTTTGTCAAAGTTCAGCAAGTATGTTTAATGTATACTTAGAAGCTGAGTTTATGCAAATAAATGTCTAGTTTATTCTTTCATACTCTCCTTTAGACTAATTTCAATAAAAACTTCATTATTTTTAATTTATATATTTTTCATTATTTTAATAATGAAACTTTTAACAGAGGTTCTCCAACTATAAACAACTTTTGTTTATCATATACCCAGTAAATACATTCTTCTCTTATTTTTTGATCTCTACATAACAGTTTTATAATATATTTGATATAATATGCTAACATTCATATTGGGAAAATCGTAAATTGTTTGGAAACTCATATAGAAAATAAAACATTTTGTTCAAATGTGACAGAGTTCTGGAAAATTATAATTTTTTCTGAGCTTATGGGATTAAAAAGTCACTCATTGAATTGATAGTAATTTCCATTAATTTGGATATTAAATATTTAAAGTGCTAAGACTTTTTATCCTAATTCAAGCTAATTTTAAAGGACACTGCAACTGCTAAGTTTAGCATAGGAAAAATATACATAAAAGTACAGGCCCGATTATTTAAGTAAGAAAATTATTGTATTTTCAGGGATAGGAAATTCCAGAGAAGCTAGTAATAATGGTTCATCAATTTCTTCAGCTCCCCAAATTTGGTATTTAGACACTTTAAAAAATAGAATATTTTTAGAATAAATAGTCTTTTATTATCATTAAACTTCTAGAGAGAAAAATGAAGGGGATGATATGGCCAAGATTGAGATGTTAAAATTTTCACTTAATTCTGCAAGCCATTTTTTAGTGACATTATGGAAATCCATGAAGTCTGTTCCCTCAGCTACGTACTGTGCTGGGATGGTGGCTGGAACTAATTGATTGAGTGACATGAAAACTGAATTCTGTGCTCTATAGATCCACCTCTTTGTAAGCAAAAGAAATGACTTTAAATGTGTTCCATTTTATACATCAAAGTGGCACTTGCGCACCATCTGTGGGGCATGTGGTCTGAGATTTTGCTGACAGTGGGAATAAACTTATAACGATTCAGCCACATCTCTTGCCAAGACCCCACTTATGACCAACAAGTTGGCCAGGGTTAGAGGCTGCTAGTTACAGACATAGATCACAGAAAACTAACTGCCTTTCTTGGGTTTGGACATTTTCTCCCAGCCCAGTATTATAACCAATCAGAATCTTTATAAATATAGAACTTGTTCTGAATAGTAGAGCTTATAGTGAAACCCCCCAGCCATACCCATGCAGGTATACCATGCCTGTGCCAGGCATAGTCTTTTTGGCATAACTTCTGAGAGTGGAAAGATACAACAGAGGAGGCCTCAGTGCTAAACTATTTTCAAGTCTCTGGAGCTATCCTGAGTACTAATAATGCCTGACAGCCTATCAACAACACAAATGCTTTTGGAAGATTTTGACAACATTTAAAAAATAATTCCTAAAAGAGAAGCATGTGAGAGTAATGGATAATAAAATACATAAAGAACACACGTGTATAAGCACACACATAAATGACATGCTTGTACTAAGTATTCAGCTGAAAATAACAGCTAGGTATGGACATTATTTAACTTTCTACAACTCTATGCCAGAAGTATTTCTCAGTCATTGATTTTATTAATCATTGTTAGTCAATGTTTAAAACAAATAAGAAAAATACAAATTTGGAAACTATTTCAGATAAGATTCAGATAGAATATTTATTTAAAATGATCTCTAAGTTATAATAAAAATAAATTTAAAAAATGAACTCATGGTCATAATATATAAACGTCTGTCTCACATTAGCTTCTGTTCCATGGAGGTTGTATAAAATGTCCTTTACCTCCCATGTTCTATGTACTGCAGAAGGATAAGTAGTTCTCTACTTGCTCTGTTCACATAGTTATGTCTCCTGGAAAATTACATATATGTCCAGGGAGGGAGGCTCAAGAAATCAAAAGTTTGGAGTCATAGAAAAAATATTTTTGCTTTTGAAAACATATTTACTACTTTTCTTGTCTGGGGAAACTTCCAAGTAGTTTGAATAAGTATTCATTTATATATTTCCTGGAGCATGTGAACAGTAAACCTCAAAAACAATTACCACATGGTTCATAGTTAGGAAAAAAACAGTTTGTCTTTGTGACTTGTATTAATTAATATTGAGTAATTTCAGATGTTAATTGTCTTCTTCACCTATTTGATTTCCTTTAGAGAGTTAGTTTACTCACCGTAGGGGTCAATTTCATTATAGTTAGACTTTTTAGTTTGGTAGTATATAATTTGTTTTCTCGGTGAATGAATTAACTCTATTACAGAAGAGTATTTTTTGTCAAAAATGTTTCATTAAAATATATGTTTATCTTAAACTTTTCTCCCATTTTATGATGGACTGTATTTGTTTGATGCTCTATGTACAATATAATCAATTAATAATCCCTTCATTAAAAAATTTATTGTAAAACAATAAACAAAATCAAGCAGTGGTATCAAATAAAAAATACTCTATCTCACCACTTATTGCCACTATTGAAATATAAACTCTTTTAGTTGTTTTTATGTTTAGCTTTATGGTGGTTATCTCCATAACTTCAAATAAAAATTCATGCATTTGTTTCTAAATTTATGTTTTTTATTCAATATTTATAGATGCCTGTTAGAAAAGATGCAACATTTTGCTTGTTTACACTGGTAACTCTTGCTGCATTTTATCACTGTTTTATTTGTAATTATTTTCAGTTCTTTATTTTAAAATGTTGTATTATTACTTTTAAACATTAACTAATATACATAAAACTCCAAATTTCTGCACTCAACTTTCTTGACTCCAAAAAATGTAATAAGATGAAGTTTTTAGTGCTATAATTAACTTTACTTTTCCCTCCCACCTTCCATTTTTTAAAATTGAAGTAGAGTTGATTTACAATATTATATTAGTTTTTGGTGTACAACATAGTGAATTAATATTTTTATAGATAGTATTCCACTTACAGTTATTATAAAATAATGGTGCTATTTCCCTGTTCCGTACAATATATACTTGTAGCTTATTTATTTTATACATAGTAGTATGTATCTCTTAATCCCCTATCCCTACTGTGTTCCTCACCCCTTCCCTCTCCCCACTAGTAACTACTAGTTTGTTTTCTATATCTGTAAGTCAGTTTCTGTTTTGTTATAGTACTTGTTTGTTTTATTTTTTAGATTCCATGTATAAATGATGACATGCACTATTTGTTTTTTTTGTCTGACTTATTTCACTTAGCATAATACCTTCTAGGTCCACCCATGTTGCAAATATGTCAGAATTTCATTCTTTTTTATGTCTGAGTAACATTCCATTAATATACATATATATCACTTTTTCTTTATCCATTCTTGTTTTTTTAAACTTTTTATTTTATGTTGGAGTACAGTTGATTAACAATGTTGTGTTAGTTTCAGGTGTACAGCAAAGTGATTCATTTATACATATACATGTATCTATTCTTTTTCAAATTCTTCTCCCATTTAGGTTGTTACATAATATTGAGCAGAGTTCACAGTGCATGTGAGTTCACAGTAGGTCCTTGTCGGTTATCCATTTTAAGATTTTTTATGTTTTGATTGTGGGCCATTTTAAAAGTCTTCATTGAATTTGTTACAACATTGCCTCTCTTTTATGTTTTTTTGGTTTTTTGGACACGAGGCATGTGGGATCCCAGCTCCCCGATCAGGGATCGAACCTGCACCCCCTGCATTGGAAGGCAAAGTCCCAACCACTGGACCACCAGGGAAGTCCCGGTTACCCATTTTAAACATAGCAGTGTGTACATGTCAATCCTAAAATCCCTAACTATCCCTCCTCTCCACCCTTTCCCCTGGTAGCCATAAGTTTGTTCTCTAAGTCTGTGAGTCTGTTTCTGTTGTATAAATAAGTTCATTTTTATAATTTTTTAACAGATTCTTCATATAAGTGATATCATACAATATTTGTCTTTCTCTGTCTGACTTACTTCACTCAGTATGACAGACTCTAGGTCCATCCATGTTGCTCCAACTGGCATTATTTCATTCTTTTTAATGGCTGAGTAATATCCCATTGTGTTTATGTATCACATCTTCTTTATCCATTCATTTGTCAATGGACATTTAGATTATTTCCATGTCTTGGGTATTGTAAACAGTGCTGCAATGAACATTGGGGTGCATGTATCCTTTTGGACCATGTTTTTCTCCGTACATATGCCCAGGAGTGGGATTGCAGGATCATATGATAGCTCTATTTTTAGTGTTTTAAGGAACCTCCAAACTGTTCTCCACAGTGGCTGCACCAATTTACATTCCCACCAACAGTGTAGGAGAGTTCCTTTCTCTCCACAACCTCTCCAGCATTTATTGTTTGTAGATTTTTTGATGATGGCTATTCTGACAGGTGTGAGATGAAATCTCATTGTAATTTTGATTTGCATTTCTCCACTAATCAGTGATGTTGAATATCTTTTCATATACCTCTTGACCATCTGTATGTCTTCTTTGGAGAAATGTCTGTTTAAGTCTTCTGCCCATTGTTTGATTGAGTTGTTTATTTTTATGATATTAAGCTATATGAGCTGTTTGTAAATTTTAGAGACTAATGCCTTGTTAGTCTCATTGTTTGCAAATATTTTCTCCCATTCTGCGGGTTGTCTTTTCACTTTGTTTATGTTCTCCTTTGCAGTTCAAAAGGTTTTGAGTTTAATTAGGTCTCATTTGTTTATTTTTGTTTTTCTTTCCATTACTCTGGGAGACAAATCGAAAAAGATATTGCTGTGATTTATGTCAGAGAGTGTTCTGCCTATGTTTTCCTCTAAGAGTTTTATAATGTCTGATCATACATTTACGTTTTAATCAATTTTGAGTTTATTCTTGTGTATGGTGTTAAAGAGTGTTTTAATTTCATTTTTTTACATGTAGCTGTCCAGTCTTCCCAGAACCATTTATTGAAGAGACTGTCTTTCTTCCATTGCATATTCTTGCCTCCTTTGTTGTAGATTAATTGCACAGAGGTGTGTGGGTTTATTTCTGGGCTTTCTATTCGCTTCCATTAATCTATATTTCTGTTTTTGTGCCAGTACCATACTGTTTTGATGACTATAGCTTTGTATTATAGCCTGAAGTCAGGGAGCCTGATTCCTCTAGCTCCGTTTTTTGTTTTTTTTTCCTCAAGATTGCTCTGACTATTCAGGGTCTTTTGTGTTTCCATACAAATTGTGCAATTTTTTGTTCTAATTCTGTGAGAAATGCCATTGGTAATTTGATAGGGATTGCATTGAATCTGTAGATCGCTTTGGGTAGTATAGCCATTTTCACAATATTGATTCCTCCTATCCAAGAACATAGTATATCTCTCCATCTGTTTGTGTCATCTTTGATTTCTTTCATCAACATCTTATAGTTTTCAGAGTACAGGTCTTTTGCCTCCTTAGGTAGGTTTATTCCTAGGTATTTTATTCTTTTTGATACGATGGTAAATAGGACTGTTTCCTTAATTTCTCTTTCTGATCTTTCCTTGTTAGTGTATAGAAATGCAACAGATTTCTGTGTATTAATTTTGTAACTTGAACTTTACCAAATTCATTGATGAGCTCTAGTAGTTTTCTCATAGCATCTTTAGGATTTTCTATGTATAGTATCATGTCATGTGCAAACAGTGACAGTTTTACTTCTTCTTTTCCAATTTGGATTCCTTTTATTTCTTTTTCTTCTCTGATTGCTATAGCTAGGACTTCCAAAACTATGTTGAACAAAAGCAGTGAGAGTGGACATCCTTGTCTTGTTCCTGACCTTAGAGGAAATGCTTTCAGCTGTTCACCGTTGAGTATGATGCTAGCTGTAGGTTTGTCATATATGGCCTTTATTATGTTGAGGTATGTTCTCTCTATGCCCACTTTCTGGACAGTTTTTTTTTTAATCATAAATGAGTGTTGAATTTTGTCAAAAGCTTTTTCTGCATCTATTGAGGTGATCATATGGTTTTTATTCTTTAATTTGTTTATGTGATGTATCACACTAATTGATTTGTGGATATTGAAAAATCCTTGCATCCCTGAGATAAATCCCACTTGATCATGGTGTATGATCCTTTTTAATGTATCGTTGGATTCTGGTTGCTAGTTTTCTTGTTGAGGATTTTTTTCATGTATGTTCATCAATGATACTGGCCTGTAATTTTCTTTTTTTGTGATATCTTTGTCTGGTTTTGGCATCAGGGAGATGTTGGCCTCATAAAATGAGTTTGGGAGTTTTCCTTCCTCTGTAATTTTTGTAAACATTTTCAGAAGGATAGATATTATCTCTTCTCTAAATGTTTGATAGAATTCACCTTTGAAGCAATTTGGTCCTGGACTTTTGTTTGTTGGGAGTCTTTAATCACAGTTTCAATTTCAGTACTGTGATTGATCTGTTCATATTTTCTATTTCTTCCTGGTTCAGTCTTGGGAGATTGTACCTTTCTAAGAATTTGTCCATTTCTTCCAGGTTCTCCATTTTATTGGCATACAGTTGCTTGTAGTAGTCTCTTATGATCCTTTGTATTTCTGTGATGATATTTGTAACTTCTCCTTTTTTATTTCTAATTTTATTGATTTAAGTCCTCTCTTTTTTTGTTGTTGATGAGTCTGGCTAAAGGTTTATCAGTTTTTTGGTTTTTTTATCTTCTGAAAGAACCAGCTTTTAGTTTCATTGATCTTTGCTATTGTTTTCTTCACCTCTATTTCATTTATTTCTGCTCTAATCTTAATGATTTCTCTCCTTCTACTAACTTTAGGTTTTGTTTGTTCTTCTCTCTCTAGTTGCTTTAGGTGTAACATTAGGTTATTTATTTGAGATTTTTCTTGTTTCCTGAGGTTAGGTTGTATTGTTATATAAACTTCCCTGTTAGAACTTCTTTTGCTGCGTCCCATAGGTTTTTGGATCATTGTGCTTTCGTTTTCATTTGTTTCTAGGTATTTTTTGATTTCCTCTTTGATTTCTTCAGTGATCCATTGGTTGTTTAGTAGCATATTATTTAGCTTTCACGTGTTTGTGTTTTTACAGTCTTTTTTCTTGTAATTTATTTCTAATCTCATAGCATTGTGGTCGGGAAAGGTGCTTGATATGATTTCAATTTTCTTTAATTTACCAAGGCTCACTTTGTGGCTCAGCATGTGGTCAATCCTGGACAATGTTCCATGTGCGCAAGAGAAGAATGTGTATTCTGCTGCTTTTGGATGGAATGCTCTATAAATATCAATTAAGTCTGTCTGGTGTAATGTGTCATTTAAGGCCTGTGTTTCCTTATGGTTCTTCTGTCTGCATGGTCTCTCCATTGATGAAAGTGGGGTGTTAAAGTCCTTCACCATTATTGTGTTACTGTCGATTTCCCCTTTTATGGTTGTTAACATTTGCTTTATATATTGAGGTGCTCCTATGTTGGGTGCATATATATTTGCAATTGTTATATATTCTTTTTGGATTGATCTCATGATCATTATGTAATGTCCTTCCTTGTCTCTTGTAACAGTCTTTATTTTAAAGTTTACTTTGTCTAATATGAGTATTGCCACTCCATCTTTCTTTTGATTTCCATTTGCATGGAATACCTTTTTCCATCCTCTCACTTTCAATCTGTACGTGTCCCTAGAACTGAAGTGGGTTTCTGGTAGACAACATATATATGGGTCTTGTTTTTGTATCCATTCATCCACTCTATGCCTTTTGGCTGGAGCGTTTAATTCGTTTATGTTTAAGGTGATTATCAATATGTATGTTCTTACTGCCATTTTGTTACTTGTTATGGATTTGTTTTTGTAGGTGTTTTTTTTTCTTCCCTTCCTCTTTTGTTTTCTTCTCTTGTGATTTGACGACTAACTTTAGTGTTGTGTTTGGATTCCTTTTTCCTTTTTATGTGTGCATCTATTGTAGATTTTTGGTTTGCAGTTACTATGAGGTTTTGATATAGCAGTCTATATATAAACAATATTGTTTTAAGTTGCTGGTCTCTTAATTTCAAATGGATTTTCAATGGCCTCCATTTGTGCTCTCCTATTCTCACAATTGCTGGTTTTGATATCATATTTGTATGTGAATGATTTCCTACCTTTACCGTATGTTTGCCTTTACAGATGAGATCTTCCATTTGTAATTTTCTTGTTTCTAGTTGTGGTCTTTTCTTGGCCACTTAGAGAAGTTCCTTTAGCATTTGTTGCAAAGCTGTTCTGGTGGTGCTGAATTCTTTTAGCTTTTACTTCTCTGTAAATCTTTTGATTTCTCTGTCAAATCTGAATGAGAGCCTTGCTGAGTAGAGTATTCTTGGTTGTAGGTTTTCCCCTTTTATCACTTTAAATATGTTGTTCCACTCCCTTCTGGCCTTCAGAGTTTCTGCTGAGATATCAGCTGATGACCTTATGGGAGTTTTCTTGTATGTTATTTGTTGCTTTTCCCTTGTTGCTTTTAATATTTTTTCTTTGTCTTCAATTTTTGTCTATTTGTTTACTATGTGTCTTGGTGTGTTCCTCCTTGGGTTTATCCTGCCTGGGACTCTCTGCACTTCCTGTGCTTGGGTGACTGTTTTCTTTCCCATGTGAGGGAAGTTTTCAGCTATTTTCTCTTCAAATATTTTCTCAGTTCCTTTCTCTCTCTCTTCTCTTCTGGGACCCTTATAATGTGAATTTGGTGCAGTTCATGTTGTCCCAGAGGTCTCTTAGACTGTCGTAATTTCTTTTCATTCTTTTTTCTTTATTCTGTTCCATGGCAGTAAGTTCCACCATTCTGTCTTCCAGGTCACTTATCCATTCTTCTGCCTGAGTTATTCTGTTATTGATTCCTTCTGGTGTATTTTTCATTTCAATTATTGTATTTTTCATCTTCTTTGTTCTTTAGTTCTTCTAGGTCTTTGCTAAACATTTCTTGCATCTTCTTGATCCTTGCCTCCTTTTTTCCCCAAAATCTTGGATCATCTTCACTATCATTATTCTGAATTCTCATTCCTGTAGGTTGGCTTTCCCCACTTCACTTAGTTGTTCTTCTGGGGTTTCATCTTATTCCTTCATCTGGGATGTATTCCTCTGCCATCTCATTTTATCTAAATTTCTGTGATTGCATTTTCTGTTCTGAAGGCTGCAGGACTGTAGTTCTTGTTTCTGATGTCTGCCCTCTGGTGGATGAGGCTGTCTAAGAGGCTTATGCAGGCTTCCTGATGGGAGGGGCTGGTTCCTGCCCAGTGGTGGGTGAAGCTGGGTCTTGTCCCTCTGGTGGGCAGGCCCATGCTCAGGAAGACTTTAGGAAGCCGTCTGCTGATGGGTGGGGCTGTGTTCCCACCCTGTTGGTTGTTTGGCCTGATGTGTCCCAGCACTGGAGCCTACAGGCTGTTGGGTGGGGCCAGGTCTTGGGAAGGAAATGACAGCCTCCAGGAGGACTCACACCAATAAGTATTTGCAGAACTGCTGCTACCAGTGTCTTTGTCCCTGCAGTGAACCACAGATGTGCCCTGCCTTTACAGGAGATCTTCCAATACTAGGCAGGTAGGTCTTGCCCAGTCTCTTATGGGGTCACTGCTTTTTTCCTCTGGGTCCTGGTGCACATGAGACTTTGTGTGCACCCTCCAAGAGTGGAGTTTCCATCTCCCCCAGTCCTGTGGAAGTCCTGTGATCAAACCCCACTGCCCTTCAAAGCCAGATTCTTTAAGGACTCCTCATCCTGTTGCCAGACCCCCAGGCTGGTAAACCTGATGGGGGCTCAGAACTTTCACTCCTGGGGGATAACTTCTGTGGTATAATTGTCTTCCAGTTTGTGGTTTGCCCACCTGGCAGGTACAGGATTTGATTTTATCACGATTGCACCCCTCCTACCATCTCGTTGTGGCTTCTTCTTTGTCTTTGGATGTAGGGTATCTTTTTTGGTAGGTTCCAGCGTTTTTTTTGTCAATGGTTGTTTAGCAGTTAGTTGTGATTTTGGTGTTTTCGTAAGAAGGGGGTGAGCTCGCATCCTTCTAGTCTGCTGTCTTGAGCTGGGAATCTCCCATTCATTTGTTGTTGGACACTCAGGTTGCTCCCATATCTTGACTATTATAAATAATGTCAGTGTGAACACTGTGGTGCATGTATCTTTTCAAATTAGTGTTTTCATTTTCTTCAGGTATATACCCAGCAGTGGAATTGGTGGATCATATGGTAGTTCTAGTTTTAGTTTTCTGGGGAACTTCCATACTGTTTTCCATGGTGACTACATCAATTTACAATCCCACCAACAGTGTATCAAGGTTCCTTTTTCTTCACATCCTCGCCAACACTTGTTATTTCTTGTCTTTTTGATAAGAGCCATTTTAACAGGTGTGAGATTATATCTCATTGTGGTTTTGATTTGCATTTCTCTGATGATTAGCAATATTGAGCATTTTTTTCATGTGCCTATTGGACATCTGTATATATTCTTTGGAAAAATGTCTATTCAGGTCTTCTGCCCATTTTAAAATTTGGTTGTTTGCTTTTATGATATTGAGTTATGAGCAGTTGATATATTTTGGATATTAACCTCTTATTGGTCATATCATTTGCAAATATTTTCTCCCATTCAGTAAGTTGTCTTTTTGTTTTATTAATGGCTTGCTTTGCTGTGCAAAAGGTTTTAAGTTTAATTAGGACTCACTTGTTTATTTTTGCTTTTGTTTCCTTTGCCTGAGGAGACAGATCCAAAAATATACTGCTATGATTTATGTCAAAGACTTTTCTGCCTATGTTCTCTTCTAAGAGTTTTACGGTTTCTGGTCTTACCTTTAGAATTTTAATCTATTTTGAGATTATTTTTGTGTACAATGTGAGGAAATGTTCTAATTTCATTCTTTTACATGTACTTGTCCAGTTTTCCCAGCACCACTTATGTTATTGAAGAGACTGTCTTTTCTCTATTGTATATTCTTGCATCCTATGTCATAGATTAATTAATCATAGGTGTGTGGGTTCATTTCTGGACTCTGTATTCCGTGTCATTGATCTATGTGTCTGTTTTTGTGCTAGAACCATACTGTTTTGATTACTGTAGCTTTGTAGTATAGTCTGAAGTTAGGGAGTGTGATGCTTCGAGCTTTGTTCTTTCTTCTGAAGCTTATTTTGGCTATTTGGGGTCTTTTGTGGTTCCATATAAATTTTAGGATTATTTGTTCTAGTTCTGTGAAAAATATCATGGTATTTTGGTGGTGATTACATTAAATATGTAAATTGCTTTGGGTAATATGGATATTTTAACAATATTAATTCTTCCAATCATTGAACATGGGATATCTTTCTATTTCTTTCTATTATCTTTAATTTTCTTCATAATGTTTTATAGCTCTCAGCTTATAGGTCTTTCACCTCCTTGGTTAAACTTATTCCTAGGTATTTTATTATTTTTGATGCGATTTTAAATGGACTTTTTTTTTTTCTTTCTATTTCTGGTAGTTTATTATTAGTGTATAGAAAAGCAACAGATTTCTTTATATTGAGCTTTAACCCTGTAATTTTCCTGAATTCATTTATCAGTTTTCATAGCTTTTAATTTTTTTTTTTTCGTGTAGACTTTAGGGTTTTATATGTAGAGTATTATGTCATCTGCAAATAATGAAAGTTTTACTTCTTCCCTTCCAATCTGGATGCCTTTTATTTCTTTTCTTTTCTTGTTGTTGTGGGTAGAACTTCCAATACTATGTTAAATTGAAGTGGTAAAACTGAGTATCCTTGTCTAGTTCCTGATTTTAAAGGAAAAGATTTCAGCTTTTCACTGTTGAGTATGATGTTAGCTGCAGGATTATCATAAATGTTATGATATGTTGAGATATGTTTGTTGAGTTGAGGTATGTTCACTCTATACCAACTTTGGTGAGAGTTTTTATCATGAACTCATGTTGAATTTTATCAGATGCTTTTTCTGCATTTATTGAGATGAGCATGCGATTTGTACCTTTCCTTTTATTAATGCAGTGTATCGCATTGGTTGATTTGTGGATATTGAATCATCCTTTCATCCCTGGACTAAACCCTGCTTTATCATGGTGTATGTTCCTTTTTATGTGTTGTTAAATTCAGTTTGCTAGTATTTTGTTGAGGATTTTTGCATCTGTAATCATCAGAGATATTGGTCTGTAATTTTCTTTTTTTCTTTTTTGGAGTGTCTTTGGTTTTGATATCAGAGTAATTGTGGCCTTGTAGAATAAATTTGGGAGTGTTTCCTCCTCTCATTTTTTTTGGAATAATTTTAGAAGGATAGGTATTAGCTCTTCTTCATATGTTTGATAGAATTCCCCTGTGAAGCCATCTGGTCCTGGTCTTTTGTTTGCTGGCAGTTTTTATACTACAAATTCAGTTTCACTATGAATGAACAGTTTGTTCAGATTGTCTGTTTCTTCCTGATTCATTCTTGGAAGTTTATATGTTTCTAAAAATTTGTTCATTTCTTCTAGGTTGTTCAATTTTTTGGCATATAACTGTTCATAATATTCTCTTGTGATTTTTTTGTATCTCTGTGATTTTGTTTGTTATTTCTCCTCTTTCATTTCTTATTTTGTTTGTTTGGATCTTCTTTCTTTAATGAGACTTGCTAATGGCTTATCAATTTTGTTTATCTTTTCAAGAAACCAGCTATTGGTTATATTGATGTTTTCTGTTGGTTTTTTTGTCTCTATTTTATCTATTTCCTTTCTGATGTTTATTATTGCCTTTCTTCTGCTGACTTTGGGGTTAGCCTGTTCTTTTTTTCTAATTCATTTAGATGGTAGTTAGGTTTTTTATTTGAGATTTTTCTTGTTTCTTGATCCCTATCACTTAACTTCTACTAAGTTACTTCCTATGATTAAAGTTTAGAGCATTTATATTTTTCCTTTTTATATTTAGTCAATATGTTTTATCTGTAGACTAATTCTATAAATTGATAATAATAAGTGATTTTAATTAATTTTGATTTTATCATTTATTTATAATATCAGTCACTGAGAGTACAAGTAGTATGACTTGATATTAGAAATGAAAAGTAAAATATTCTGCTCTTGGCCATCATAGGATAAATAGTTTGGACCAACATTCCCACTTAAAACAACTAGATAAGGTGGACAAAATTTTTTTTGAGGAATTATAAAAGTACCAAAGCAGTAAGGAATTGCAGGGCCAATATCCAGGAGAGGAGAGAACCACAGAAATATGAGCCCAGAATTGGAGGCTGTTTTTATCCAGAGAAATCTTGTGTTTCTGAAAGTGGTGGTGGAGATTATAAAAAGATGAACAAGTTTTACAACAGATTTCTTAGGCTGAAGGGGCAAAAATGGGAGTCAGAACCTGAGGAGAATAAGCAGTATGAGGAAAAAAACCTAAACAAACTTTTGATTGGGTTCCAATCGTTACCCTTTAGGACTAAGAGTAATCCATCAAAATATCATCTCTCAAGGATTTTAAGTTTAATTTCAGATTATCTCAGTACATAATTTTATTAAGATACTCTAAAATTCCTACTTTTCCTAGTCTAGCTTCTTGTCAAAAATAAAAGTAAATTCTGTCAGATACACTTGACATAATTCAGAGCCTAAAATTGTCTCTATAAAATTTCAAATACAATGTCTGGCCTTCCATAAAAAAGTAACTAAACAAATGAAAAAAACAAAGAATAGCCCAAGCCAAAGAGAAACAATACAAGTTGAATGTGATGCAGAGGAAATTCAAATAATTATGTGTTATCAGAGACAGATTTTAAAATAATTATGATTAATATATTCAAGGAATTCAAAACACGCTTGAAAATTTGTCAGAAAAGTGGAAACAAACAACCAAAAAATACCTGATGAAAATGGAATAGTAAGAAGAAAAAAAACAAAACCTCAATGGATGAATTACCTGCAAATTAGAAACCATTGAAAAGAGAATATATGGCCTGGAAGATGGGTCCAAAGGAAATACTCAGATTCAAGGTTAGAAAGACTGAAAAACAAAGAGAACAGTGTGAGGTATGATTTAAATATCTAACACAGGCATAATCTGCATAGCAGACATAGTGGAGAGAATGGGATAGAATCAATATTCAATGACATGGTGATTGAGAATTTTCTAAATTTGTCACGTGGTATCAACTAGATACATTATAGCAAAACGATTAAAACCAAAGGGGAAAAAATTAAAAGGAGAGAAGACATAGAATGTTAAAAGCACTAACTTTAAAATACACAGCTGACTTCTTAACTGAAATTATGGAAGGAAGAAATCACTAGATTTTAAAATCTTTAAAGCACTGAATGACTGGAGCCAGGTGGGGAGAAAGGGAATTACCCACTAGCAATAATTTTAGTTCAGTCGTGAGATCAAGACACCCACTTGTATCTAGGCTATGGATCTAGATAGTAGAGGGAAAAAAAATAGTTGCCAACCTAGAAGTCCATATCCAGCAAAAAACTGTCTTCAAAGTGAAAGCTAAATAAGTAAGTTTCTATATAAAATAAAAAGGAGAAAATTTGTCACTGGTTGAACTTTACTAAAGGGTCTTAAAATTGCTATCTGCCACCTGGCAGATGTGAAATATTTTTAACTGAAAGTGCATGATAAAACGTGTTCACAGCTGTATAAAAAAGTTCTGGGGCTTCCCTGGTGGTGCAGTGGTTAGGAATCCATCTGCCAATGCAGGGGACACACGTTCAAGCCCTGTTCTGGGAAGATCCCACATGCTGCGGAACAACTAAGCCCATGCACCACAACTACTGAGCCTGCGCTCTACAGCCTGTGAACCACAACTACTGAAGCCTGCATGCCTAGAGCCCAGCTCTGCAACAAGAGAAGCCATCGCAATGAGAAGCCCGCACACCACAATGAAGAGTAGCCCTGCTTGCTGCAACTAGAGAAAGCCCACGTGCAGCAATGAAGACACAACACAGCCAAAAATAAATACATAAAAATTTTTTAAAAAAAGTTCTGTTTATGTTTTGATATTTTGCCAAAAGCCCTATTCAGAATGGGTGTCAGCATCTTGGAAGAAAACTGTAACACAACATTGGAACACTTTTATATGATACACTTCTTCACTAATGTTCTTGATAATGCAGAGGACAAAGTAAGTGGAAAAACATGGATATTGTTGACTCAGTTAAAAATGATTCTCCTGGGCTAGGAAATATATGAGTCTGGAGAATCTTATAGTGACAGTAAATAAAAAAGTACTGAAAAAAAAAAAGCCACAATGATAAGGATGTGTTAAAGAAACACTGGAGACAACTGAAGGGCTCCCAATGGTCAAAACTGGAACAATTTGAGTAACAAAGTAAGAATAGAATTGGATTATAGCCCAAAGTATAAGATAAGTATCTGTCAGTACATACTGACATTAAATAAATGATTAGATAAATTAAAAAATGGGGAAGAGGAGACAAATCTCCCTGCAGAAGAATTTCAAATAACTTACATAGATACCCCACCCTCAAGGAAGTGGAGCATAAATTAATTATGGGCTGGTCATAGTAACTTTCTTCCAAAGAGTATAGTACGGAACTTTACCATGGAGAAACGTGACAAACATGACTTCAGCTAGGTGTTCAAGGTCAACATCAACCATGATGATGTCATCTTGATAATATATACCCTTGATATGTTATGGTATTCTTCTACAGAACCTATGACCCCAGTCTAATCATGAGAGAAACATAAGACAAATCCTAATAGAGGACATCCTACAAAATACCTGACCAGTACTTCCCCAAATTGTTAATGTCACTAAAAACAAGGAAAATTTGAGGGATTGCCATATTTAAGAGGAGACTAAGGAGAAATGACAACTAAATGTAATGTTATGTAATGGATGATATTCTGGAACATAAAGAGGACATTAGGTAAAAACTAAAGAAATTTGAATAATTAGTTAAATTTAGTTAAAATAATTAGTTAAATTAGTTAATAATTTATCCATATTAGTTCATTCATGGCAACAAATATATCATGCAAATACAAGATGTTAATAATAGGGGAAACTGGCTACGGGGTATATTGAAACTATCTCTGCAACTTCTCAGTAAATCTAAAACGATTATAAAACAGTTTGTTTCTGAAACGTGATTCAGAAGTGTTTGACTTTGAATGTGACGTTTTAAAAACAATTTAACACATTTTATTTATATATGTTGTATATTTAATATACATTATATAATAAAATCATGTTTAATAGACTCTTTAAAGCATATCCAATAAAGACAATAATGTAATGGACCCGAGTATATCTATTATCTAGCTTCCAAAGTTACCAATTTCCTGTAATTTTTGTTTTATCTTTCCCTGCTCCTATTTTTGGGGGAGGGGGCAACAGAGTATTCAAAATCAAATGCCAGATATCACACCATTCTTAAATTCTTCATTGTGTATCTCTAACATATAAGGAATTCAAAAAACACATAACCATCATAGTATTATTTCACTCACTAGTAGTAATAATAATTCTTTAATAAAAGTTAATACTCTGTCCATATTCAGTTTTTCCTGCTTACCTGAAAAATTAATCTGTACATTTGGTTTGTTAGAATTAGGTTTCAAACAAGATCTACACGTTGTATTTGGTTAATATGTTTCAACTTTCTTTTAATCTATAATAGTTCACTCTTTCTCTATGCTATTTTTGCTGTTGTTAAATAAACAGGTTTGTTTTTGTAATAGAATTTCTCACATTTTGGATTTGGCTGACTATTTCTTCATGATGCCTTTTAACATGTTTTAAAATAGCTCTTTCATTAAGCATAAAATAAAATTCTAAATTATGAAGAATATTGTGTTATAATTTAATTAATGGCATTTTGTTTTCTTCCTTGGTGATATGTTAAAAAAATGGTGTGTCTTACTATGACTCTTTTTTTTTTTAAATTTTATTTATTTATTTATTTATTTATTTATTTATTTATGGCTGTGTTGGGTCTTCGTTTCTGTGCGAGGGCTTTCTCTAGTTGCAGCGAGCGGGGGCCACTCTTCATCGCGGTACGCGGGCCTCTCACTGTCGTGGCCTCTCTTGTTGCGGAGCACAGGCTCCAGACGCGCAGGCTCAGTAGTTGTGGCTCACGGGCCCAGTTGCTCCGTGGCATGTGGGATCCTCCCAGACCAGGGCTCGAACCCGTGTCCCCTGCATTGGCAGGCAGACTCTCAACCACTGCGCCACCAGGGAAGCCCTACTATGACTCTTAGATCTAATGAAATAGAGTAAAAGTCAATTCATTTCTCTGTCTCAGTTTCCTCTCTGTACTCATAGAGGATTAGATAATGATTCTCTGAGGACCTTTTTCATTCTAAAAGTCTATGAATTTGCCTACATGATGAAAAGATACTCTAAACACTAAGCTAGTAGACACAGATCTAAGCAACCTCTTTTCCCACCTTGAAGTATATAGAATTTCTTTGCATGTCCTTGAAGCAACTCGACTGTCATGATGTTAGGGAGTAACAGATTTCACTAAAGATGTTGTAGGCAATGGCGTGTGTAGTCTCAAAGACCATAAAGTAAGCCTTAAAAGAGCCATTAGAAATTCTTGTTCTACTCCTCTCCAACTTCTTTTTCTGCCTTTGGTTCCTTTCTTCATGAAAACTCATCTTGCAGTTCCTCTAGCTCATTTTATCTTTTTCCACTTCCTGGAATTCTTCTCTGATATTTCTATATCTTTACATTTTTTCTTAAGCAGATAAGTTTGTCTGTCTTTGTTGTGCTTGCATCCTCATATCCACCACACTGATCATCACACAATCTGCCTCTTAGAAGCAAGGTGTGGAGGAGGTAGGGAAGTGAGAGATTTTCTTCATAATAACAGATAATATTTCACACATACACTTATACTAAATTCATGCTCTTATGAAGCACCTACCACATATATGCCAGGAATTAGACTAAGTGGTAATAATGACTAACAATAACTGCTTCCTTTCCCTTGTGAATGTATGGTCAAATTATTTATACGCCTTTAGTAAGATGTCAAGCTTATGTACAGAATAAAAGTCAGTGTGAATGACTTAAAAAAAAGAAAACCAGTATTCACACTTTAATCCACTTCTGCAAATCCATTGAACATTTGCATATTCCCTTAGTGTTTCTGGGTGACAGCAAGCTGTAGTGAAGCCAGGACTCCCCTGCCAGGATTCCATCCGGAGTTACACGCTGGCTCTCTGTCTCAGTCTGCAGTCAGAGCCAGGATGAGAAAACTTTGCCACAGGAAATGAGATAATGCATCCACAAACTCTTCTCAGGAAAAAAAGTTACCCTAAGATGTATATTTATGCCCCAGACATTTTAACAGATACATAGCAATTACACTTGGTTTTTCTTCTTCTTTAGTGTTACTGATTCACAATCATAATTAAGACTGTTAAGTATACCTCTATGAAACACAGGAAAAGTTTCTAGTTTCCTAGGCAAAACATTCCAAAATGGCATATTTTCCATAAAAAAGACAGTAAGGTGGTGTAGAGTGAGGGGGAGAGTGCTATAGAATTAGAAGACCTAGATGGACTTTGGTCTTGATTTTCCATTTAAAAAATGTGACCTTGAGCAAGTCTGTTAGCCTCACTTTACTCATTAAATGGTAAGAGGGAATCTAGTTTGTAGGAATTTTGAGAGGATTAAATTAGATAATATGAACGAAAATACTGAAATAAGAATGCACATGCAGAGACTTTGTCAGTCTACTGGTGCGGACTGGTACTTTGAACTTTAATGGCCCCTTCTTCGGGTTAATACACAAAAAACAAATACAAAACACTTAAAATGTAAAGAGGTAGTGACATCACTGGCTGAATTGAGTCAGAAGTTTCAATTCAAATTGTTCAACCTGTGTATACATGGGAGAATTTCCATTCCAGTGGGAACATTTCACTAGCCAAGCAACAGCTTTAGACATAATTTCCTGTATATCTTGAAATGGATGTTGTGGTTTGTTCTTAATGATTGGAGGAAGTTCCAGTTCTTGCTGGAATGATCTCATTTAAACATAAAGCAGGATATGAGAAAGAACAATTAACTTGTTGTTCTGGTTGATGTTGTATATTTTACACACAGCTGGAGAGATCTGTGAATGTAGTAATTAACAGTTTCTTGCATTAGATTATTTTTTCCTTTTATGAGTATTTATTGAATACCTATTATACTCTAGGCATTGTTATAGGGATTAGTTATGACAACAATGAACAAAACATAGTCCTTGCTTTCAAGGAGTTGATGATCTGATTTAGAAAGCAGACAAGGAAATCAGTGAGTACAGTATAAAGAGGTAAATGTTTTTCAGAAGTTGGTGTGATCTTTTCATATTAGATGTTTCTCAGCTCCTGCCTCTGGAGTCATTTTTAATGGTGCTCCGTACGAATTGTAGTGTTCACATGAGTATGTAACAGAAGGTCTACAGAAGCTCAGATTCATTTACTGGCTTCTTATCCCCCTAATTCCCAGCAAGTACTTATTGAGTTCTTGTGTGACAAACAATAACTGACTCTTCCCAATGTAAGTCTTTAACAGTGTCCTTTCTCTTGTCCTATATTTACAGAATTTCTGCTGTTGCAGCAAAAACCCAGTCCCCAGAAATACGGACACAGATTATTTTAAATAGTTTAGATTAAAGAGTTAGACAATAAGGGTGGAACTGTGCATCCTCACAGCAGGTATTTTGTCAAGCAAATTGGAAGGAAGCCAAAGCTTTCATAGAAATCAGCTGATAATGATCCAATACTTAAAAATTATAATTTGAAAAGGTACAAGGGAGAGATGATTTCTTGGGAATGAAAGCCCAGAAACAACCATATCAGTGTTGACAGCAGGGGACAAGAGGGACACAGAGGTTTCTGATAAGACCAGTGTCTTTGTCTTTGTCACTCTGGGTCAGAGTTATCACTAGTTTTCTAGTGGGGAAGAACTTGAGATTAGTATCAGAATTTACTGATTATACCATATAGGTCATTGTTTTGTGGGTACTATTTTCAGAGAAGAATGTGAAAAATGTAACACTTTTTCTTGCAAATCAATTTAATGTTACCTTCTCAGTCCTTATTCTGCTTGATGGTAGGAAACTTAATCTAGTCAATTCCAGATGAGCTCAGACATCTTCCAGTGTTTTACTTGTCTTCAGGAAATCATCTAGGGTCTGGGGGCTCACATAACGTGCTGGCTGTGGGAGAACTACACGACCCATGCTGGCATCTGTCGAGATGCCTGTGTTTGCCTCACTCTGAGTTCTGCTCATTCTGGCTACATGGCCTCTGCAGACCTCCAGGTCATTTCATTTCTCAGCTAACTTCCATGTTCTTTTGCTGTTTTGCTTTGCCACTTGCAGATGGGACTGCAAAAGACTCCCTGGGCTGTGAGTCCACATGGTCCAGGCTGCCCCACAGCTTCTCATCCCCTACTGCCCTATGGAAGCAGAAGGAGCTTTAGTCAGGCTGCTGCCCGGAGTTCCCGACAAGCAGACAGCATGTGCCCTGACAATGGGGCCCTCAGAATGTGTCCTTCCCTGGAGGTCTGCCTGAAGAGAAGTGGACCATCTCCTCTACCTTCCAGTCTAAAGCTCTTCAGCTAGTTTTGGGGTAGGAGACAGTGATAAAAACCCCTGTGCCTGGTCACGTCATCTTCCAAATATTACTGTCATACAGCTGGACTACTTTCAAAATTAAAAATCTGAGAATTTCATGTCTTATTTTTGCTCTGATTCTACTCTCCTGGGGAGGATGGAGTACTCATATCTAGTTTGGAAACACACATCATCGTCCCTCTCCATTAAATATAAATACAGATCATGAACTGAATAGGGTTCTCATTATAAAATGTGCAAATGGTCATTCTTGAGAAATTTTACTATTACCTTCATAAGGTTAGGTTTAACAATGCCTCCAGGTATCTCTACAGGTAAATATGTCCATTAGGTCTCTTTTACATACACAATTTCAATGCCCAGAGCAGGTTAAAATTGATCAGCACTATCCTTGGAGAATTCTATAGAACAGTTTTTCTCTGTCTGGCGTGGTAACAGTCGCTTATCTGAAGAGAGCAAAGAATCATAGAAGAGGGATTATGTTAACATTTTAACTGAGGAACACAGAAAATTGTGATTGGTCTAATTTATTTTGCTACATGTGCCCCTTTGGAAATTTATAGTTGAAAGACCTAAAATGACCACTTTATGGGAAATTCCTTAAGGAAAAGGCCTATGTATTATAGTTTTAAATTAATCCTACTGTCGAAGAGCATGTAATAGGCCTTCAATTTTGTTGCATGAATATTGTTTCAGACTACTAGAGTACCTAGGTGCCTATAAATTTTTCAGATAATTTGATATTTTCCAAGCATATTCCTCAGAACAGAGTCCCAAGTAAAGTCAAATGACAAAAACAAAAATAAAACAAAACAACAGAGTAGTTTCTTAGCAAGTAACTTTGAGAAGTAGCTGCATACCACATGTACTTTTGAGAGAATATGTTGAATAACCTTATATGAAAATTCCTCCCTTTTTCCTTTCTGTATCCCCTCTAATTGATATGCTATTTATTTTCTCATTTATTAAACATTAGAATTTAGTATGTTAACTTTTTTCTTTTCTACCAGCTATAGCTATCATGATAATCATGATTTATTAAATCATAAGGCATGATCTTGGGGTGATATGAAGCCTGCAAGGCAAGCTTCATTTATCTTCGGGTGGTTAAATTATACTGTTTCTTGACCTTGGCAGTTTTCATATGAGACAGTACTCAAGGTTGGAGTACTTTTCACACATTGTAAATCCATTCAAAATCTTAGGAGGAGTTTCTAACGTATAATACAAATGCCGATAATTAAGCAGTTCGGAGTTTTCTTATCTACCTTCCTATTTATTGAAAATTTATTTTAAAATTACCTTTACTGATTTTCTTCATGACTATGCTTGACTGCATGAGTTGCTTTTACCTAGCTATCTGTACACACGTTATTATTTCTTCAAGAAAGCTAAATTACAGAAAGTTATAAATTGTTAAAAATATTATACTGAACTGTAAAATGAATCATCACTTAGATTCCAATATATTTGTTTATTCTATTTATATACTACTTTATTTCAAAAGCAATTTGATGGTGCTTATTATTTCATACAAAGAATTTTTTTGTGAAGACTGTAATGAATACAGTAAGCACAGCTGTAATTACTATTCCAGCCTTGCAAGCCACTGTGATGAAGTCATGGAATTATGATCTCTTCTAAGCTTATAATTGTGTGTGAACATATGTACAAGTTTATCTTACTGCAGTGGGCTCCTCAGAAAGAAGCACGTTCTGGAAACATTTAAGGAAAAATAAGTCTTTCTGATCTGTTAATAAAGTAAACAATCTTGATTTAAAAAGAATAAATCACATGTTAGGGACCAAAATGTCAAGTTCTTTGTATGGGGTCACGACTCAGTGTTTTCTTCTCTTCAAAAATGGAAAAAAAAAAAAAAAAAAAAGGCTTGTAGTTGTTTTTATTGTTGAAATGTAAATGATTCACATTCCAAAAGTTTCTTCAGGCTAAATAAGCAATATTTTAAGAAGTTTTTTTCTTCTTTGAGTTTACCTGGGCCCTGAGCTGATCTCTTAGAGTATGTAGGCTGTGTTCTGTAGAATAATTGGAACATCAGTCACTAGTCAGCCCTGAGGCACATTTCAGGGCCATTGGACACCCAACACCCACTTCACAGGAGGCTGTGCCTGGTGAAAAAAGGGCCTGGCCATCCAAATGACTGTACTTGGAGATTCTGCAAAGAGACTTTCCCTAATAATGACGCCTTTATACAGCCCATGTTTGACTGTGCAAAGTGGTAAGACAGAAATGAAAACTGTGAATTGATTTACCTGCTCAGGAAGCCAAACTTAAAAAGAAACCATTCATTTGACCTTTCTGACTACTTTACCTTGTCTGAGAGGCCAAAAGGAGCTGGGCCTTTTCTTCCACCATTTTTTTCTGCTTCTGCAACTTGGCATGAGTTCTGAACTGGCAACAGAGCTGGAAGTCTTTTTTGGTGTTAGATTTATTCAGGGAAAAATATATCCAAGGACTTATAATTCTGAATTTTCAAGGAAAAATCCTAAATGCAGAAGCAAACATGAAAGCATATATACCATAATTTACTTAAACTGCTGATGCGTTTTAAGATGTTGAAAAATTCTTTTATTAAAATGACTTGAATTTATATGCTTATTGTAGAAAACTTGAAAACTGTAGAAAAATGTAAAGAACATTTGAAGTCCCACTTCTGTCCTAAGTAAACTAGCTCTAACAAGAAAGTCTACTCCAAAAGGGACATCACGCCAGTGTTCTGATTGCGGTATCCTTATTGAAGCCATCCTTGGAATAAGATCAGGCTACAGGGTCCTCCATGCAATAGAAAGATGCAGGATAAATAGAGCTCAGGAACCAGAGTGCAGCACTCCTCCTAACACATTGCTTCTCTTGAATTACATTCATTTAAACCAACAAAGATGGTTTCTAACACACCTTATACTGCTTAACAAAGCATTTGGTATAGGTTTGATTAGGGACATGTTGTGTTTCAAGTATAGTTCTCTTTAGGTACTGAGTCCTGATTAAATAATGAACTGTTCCTGGAGTGTAGATTAGAAACAACTTGTTCAAAATACACATCCTGCTGTTTACACTAATGCATTTTAAAATAAATAGTCATATCCACAGTATAAAAACTCTTTTATTTCACAAAAGTAAATTTATCTAGGTAGGAAACTCCATATCAGTACTGTAATTGAAAAATGGGTAACAATGCTATGAATAGAAGCCACCTCTAAAAATGAACACAGTGTATCAGAACAACACTGGGTACCATGACCTAGTTAAGGCTCTACATGAGGCCAGTTATCTCTTTGTTTAAAAAGATGAGTAATTGAGATTCTTTTCCTTGACTTAATTGGCAGGGAAAAAACTGAAAAGGGAGTCATTTCCTTAGCCGGTTATTCAAAGTTATTTAAAACTCTCTAAGTGTACCACCAGTGTCTAGGTCTTAGACTGTGAAAAACTGGATTAGATGATTTCAAAGTTCTTGACAAGTTTGATAATCTCTGAAATGCAATTTTTCTCATTCTTCTTTTGTAAAGCTGTGGGTGGAAATGTATGTCATCACAGGAAATAGTACATAGGTCATTGGTATCTTATACAGATTAGTTGCTGTGAACACTCAAACTAGTGAAGTATTTATTTTCCTAATGAGCTCATTAATAAATGAGAACATTATAGGCAATAACATATTTTTCCTTGTGCTGTTTATATTATGTGTTTATACTATTTACATTACAGATTTTAAGCTGTATTAAGAATGCAAGTTCAGGACTCCTGGTTTCCTAGTTTTAGTGAAAACAAAACAAAACAAAGCAACCCCCCAAATGGTTTATTTGTCTAAAAGCTTTCAGAATCTAATAAGCCAGTGATGAAGTAGCAGTATCTGGTACAGCTTGAATCGGGGCACCACTCAGCGTTCTTTCAATGGTATAGAGCTCACGTGCTTTGATGGATAAGTACTTCCAAGTGACCATTACAAAAGTCATCATGATGTCAGCTGAACTAAAAGAGCCTATACTAATAACCAGTAGTTTGGTTTTTCATCGTCTTTGTGACATGTTTGGCAGAGTATCTGCATTCTTTATGACTTGCTGCAGAAGAGAACTATTCTCTATATAACTTACAGGAAAATGAGAAAAAGTGTTTTATGACTTTGGGGAGTGATATAGGTTCTGGTGCCTGGAATTACTCACCCGTGGATAACCTCTCCCATTCATTTTCAATAGTGGGAAGTGAAGTTCAGGAACAACATTTATCCACTTCTTACATTTTTCGATTTTAAAATTTGTCCTCAAATACACATTTTATTAGCCTGACTAAAAATTTGAGAGAGATAACTATTTGAGTTCTTTTAAAAAAATTCTCTAACAGTCTTCAATTTCTTTCATACAATTTTATCAAGAACAAAAAAGACCAAACATTTCTGCTACAGTATTTCTCCTACAGAGTTTTATCAACGGCTGGTGAAAGGTATCTTCTGAAAGGTATCTGCTGAAACTTTCCAATCTCCAACCATCTTACATTTTGTTTTAATATTTTAGCATTTTTAACCTTTTTGAAGTTTAATATTGAAACCAGTTTTTTCTTTCTCTTTATTACTAGTTGTTACTTTCTCTTGTTCCAAGGAGTGGGTTTTTTCTAGCATCTAATTAAATGTTAATAACTGAAAGTAGGTTGTATTAAGGACAAGATATAAAAGAACAAATGCAACCAAAAATAAAATTAGCAATTAATTGGTGGAGCTTTCTTTAATGCTTCTCCAGATCCCTCATAGCCTTCACTCACTCTGTTTATTGATTTTCTATGCTTCTAAACTTCCATCAATATTCATATGTTTTATGTCTCACTTCTGCATGAGATAACATGATAGCGTAGTCATCTCTAAGGTATTAGTATTGACAGCTACAGTTTTCCTCAAAGGCAACATATGGTTTGACAACTGCCTTTTATCCAGTCTAGAGCAGTAACAAACAGTGACAATTTTGGCACTGAGGCAAGAAAGTGACAAAGAGCTTTTTGCTGTAATTTGTAAGTTTTTTTTTGGGAGGGGGGTATGCATCAAACTACACCATTCGTATGGCTAAATATGGCACAGATTCTATCTGAAGTAGAGCATAATCTTTCATTAAGGTTATAATTTTTGCTCACTCTGCTAACAAAGCTTTTTTTTTTTCTGCAGAAGAATGTGTTTCTCATTGAGATACAAGCATGCCAAGTCTGAGATTTAAAATCCAAAACATACTATATTATCTAAGAGCAAATAAAGCTTTGGAAAAAATTATCTGATGGAAAATTACTAGATTGTTTTTTTCCCTTGTGCCCAAATATATTTCTTTTAAACATTTGTCAGCTAATCATTTTGTAGTTTTAGGGACATAAACATTTATTTGGGAAAACTTATAGAACATTAAAACCAGCAATGGCAGGGCTGATAACCTTGGAAGTTTATACTATATATCCATTAACACTGTCAGAAATGTTTGAATTTCTAAATCCATGTGATTTATTTAGCTCATTTTTTACACTGAGATATGTAATGGTTAAACATTAAAGTCATTGTATAATGTTAATCCTGGGCAAATTGCACCAGTTTGACAACTGGGTGGTTTGACGTGCAAAAGAATGGATCGTTGGATATGTCTAGGTTGTATTACATGTATATGGTTACATGGATTAGGGCACTATAGATGTGTTTTAGCCAAATGTTGTGTTAAGTGGTTCCTACCTTTCATATCACTTCTCCTGTGACCTATGCTTGTCCTGAGGTATAACCAATTCATACACTCAGGACAGAAATGCCTTACCGAGAGTGAGAGCAGACAAAGCAGTGAGGATGTATGGTGTGTTACATTCAAACAGCCAGACTCGGTTATGGGAGTCATTTAACTTTAGTGTCCTTAGCTATGAAACTGGGATTATAATCAGCCTGACTATGACGATGAAATACGTAAAGCAAATAACACTTTTGCTTGGCAAATGGAAGTTGCGCAAGTAGTGCTACATTTTACATATATTTTAATCTTAGGGATTAAAATTGCCCAGCAGGTGCTGGAGGTTGAGGAGATGGTGGCTGGGATTTTGCTAGACAGAATTAATGATAATAATTCCAGTTGTACTGACCTGAATTTGATCTATTTTTCTCTTTTCTTAGGCTGATGCATTCTTTTAGAAATGTTTTCTATTTTAGCAAGACCAAAATCAGTTATGATGATGTAGTGCAAGAGCAATGTGCTCTAGAATCGGGAGATATTATTTCTAGCTGTGGCTTTGCCACTTACTTGCTGGAAATGAGGGTGGTCTGCTGTGAGGTCTGAGACCACACCAGGTGTGGAATGGGGCAACTGCACTAATCAGATCATCTGTGCCACTTCCCTTCCTCCCCTCTCCTGAACTCTGTCTTCCAGAGTCAGGAAAGACAGTGGTATAACTCTGCAATTCAGGAAATTTGATCAGCTAAGCTCCCCTGTTAGAAACACCCCAGATTGATTATTGACCTTGTTTTAGAATAGATACTTTCTTGTTGTCATCTCTACAATAGTTGTAGCAAAGTTGTGGTCAGCTGCCCGCTGAGTACTGCAGAAGTGCCCTCCAGCCTTTTAAACCCCAGTAAATGTCACACAACACTTTCCACTCTTTTTAAGGACCATTCTACTTTAACTCAGACACTGCAGCAGCCATTCGGAGTCAAAGACTAAGATATGATGCTGAAACTATGTGGTTCTCAAAAAGCAAAATGAGACAAAATTTAAAAAATAAACAAACTGCCTGTCCCACCACAAACAATTCTGAAAGCCATGTTAAAATATACTCCTGAAACCTTCCTATAAGCCTGAGCCCCTCATGTCCCTCCCTCCAAGCAGAAGTCCACTGGGGAGTCTGGGCTCAGCATCAGAAGGTTGTTATGTGTGCATAATTTCATTATCTCTTCTTCAAGGAGTGGGAATGCAATGTTGGTTTCAGGGTGCCTGCTTCATTTCTACTGCCGAATGCAAGACACCGGCTTCTCTCAAGTACCTCCCAGAGGTGTTTCCCACATCTCGGTGCATCCTAGCCTACCAAGGCTTTATCAGAGTGCCAGGTTGATATCTGGTTGTCTTTGATCTTTCCTGGGAATTTCATCATCCTCTCTAATTCTTCCTCTCCATCCACACTTTCTAAAGTGCGAAACAACTAATATTTTATGATTCATGATAATATTCTAATGGGGCTGATGATATTCACCTGATTTGGGGAAATGTGACCCTTTTGCCAGTGACCTTTTTGGGACACGCAATGCATTGCCTTTGCTTTCTAAATGCAGAGATGAGTACCCTTTCCCCTGCGGTCCACTATCTTTTTTCTTCAGGAAGGAAGGGAGGCAGAATGAAAAAGAGATGGTGTAACGACATTTTATAGTCAAGTACTCGCCTATTAAAGCTGCTCTGCTATAAAAGCCATTTTATACCTTTTACTCTTTTGTATGACCATGAGATCTTTCGTGAGGATCAGTCAGTTTTATAACAATTTCCAGGGCCATGACATGGCTTTTCATTCTAAAAGAAGATAAATGAATGAAGGGCTTGGGAGAGTATTACACTAATTTGAGAACACTCCCGGGGCAGTTCTGTTTACTAATACCTGGATTCCACAGTTGTGGTAAATTTATCATCCTGCTGGCCAGTCTGTCCTTGTTCCTAGCTTCCAAAGTCTGCTCCCAAACAGATGACACTCCCAAACAGATGTTCTGGCTCCACGCTCGGACTCCCACCTAGCAGCTTTTGGCTGCTACTCACTTATTTCTCATCACGAGTTTCTCCTGGGGCAGAGGAAGACCAGATCCCAACACCTGGGAGGGTCTTTGAATGACCTTGGCTCTTGTTATCTTCTACTTAATCACCATATAATTTACTTCTTTCCATTGCTGCCACCCCTGTCCCACCTCCCATTTCAGAGACAAGAGCCCGTCTTTTCTAGAAGGCATTTCTGCTACTACTCAGAATCATAGACCATATTTAATTAGACTTTAAATCCTCAGTGCACAATAGTAAGTAATACATAGTTCAATAAGCTAATAAAATTCCCAACATTGCTGAGGGTACATTTCAGAAATCACCCAATTCTCTAAGAAGAAACAACAACAAAGAAAATAGGACTGTTATTAGTTCATTAATTTCCTTACTCCCATGTTCACTTTACACAGTTTACTTTTAGTCATATTCTCTAATCATGAGAACATAAATCATAAATTCATTAATATGCAATCGAATCCCCAACCCATTTGACTTTGGAATGCATTCTGTGGTTACAGGCAGATTCATACGTCTAAAGCCTGGGAGAGACACTACCAATAAATCAAGAGGTCCGGACATCTCTCAGTTTGGGAGGAACTGGGAATATCTCCAATTCCCTCTTATATTTTTCTCTGCCTCCCTTTCTCCATCCTATAGATAAACATCTTGGCCTCATTCTGAAGCAAATAATGAGCAGAAGTGCCCTTTCAGACTTTTACTGAAGAAGAGAGGCATTTAAATGTCTGGGGTTAAAGGACTTCTTTGCGTGGTATGTTCAAAATAATTAGACTCAAAACCCCTTAGACAAACATTGTATGTACTGAGCACACTACATTCCCAGGGAATTCAGGAGATAAAGACAGAGGTTGATTTTAAGATAGGGGATGCAAATCACTACGTACAGAAAAAATATTATATGCAGTACAGTAATAATAACCATCTGCCTGACACAGACAATAAAAGTTCTGGGCCTTCAGAGGAAGGATAAATCCTTTCATCTGGGGGCATAGAGGAGTGACCAATAGTTGGAGCAATTTTTACCTAGGCCTGCGATTATGGAATGAATGTTTTGGTAGAACGGGTTAAAGGCATTCCAGTTTGAGGGAAGGGCCTGAACGTAGAGGTAGAGGCAAAACATAGCCATTTGTGTCAAGAGAACAGGATAAATGTATGAAAATGGTGCCATATAAGAGAGCAGAAGAGCACAGTGGTTTTACAGTATGTTTATCATTGTTGAATGAGCGAGGGTATGACATGATCGGATTACTAACATGGAAGCAGTTTATAGGAAAACTAGACAGCTGGGGTCAGAAAAGCTGGCTAGAAATTCCTTTCAGTAAGAGAAAGTATGTAGTAAAAAGTCTTTGAATAGGGTGGCAACCACGGCCAGCTTCCCAGACCTGGGCCCTGTGGAGTCCCACACAGGGTCCCGATCTAGAGGGGCCTCATGCTTGATGTAATGCTCTGCTATGGCTGCCTTGAAATTCATAATTTTTGATCAAGAGGCTCCACATTTTCATTTTGCACTGGGCCCCACAGATTAAGTAGCTGATTCTGCTGCTCAACAATGGAGATTAATGAAGGGGCCGTGCCCAGGGGCACGAGGAAGGAAGAAGGGACGTGACCGGCGACCAGAGTGTAAAAACCCACAGGGTCGTACGTTGGAAATCCTACAGCACAGGCAATGCAGGAAGAGTTGGGTTGGGCCCAGGGGGTTACTCGGGGCAGGTGGTCTGTTGGGAACCACTGTGTTTAGTATTGAAAGCCAGAGGCATGTGATAGGACAAGGTGTGCATGAAACAATGGTGAAGAAAGTGGCAATGATGGGCAGAAAGAAGGTAGGCACGGATTCTAGAAATCAGGACAGAGAAGAATGGGGAGCTTGTAATCCAGCAACAGGACAGGTGATCTGTGGACAAAGAAGAAAAGGAGTAGACTTGAGAGGCCCCAGTGGTGTTGACTCCTTAGGGTAGGGGCACCCGGAAGGCAGGAAGAAAGTTTCCAGGTTAGTCGTGGTGGGAGATGCTGATCCAAGGCAGGACCTAGAACGGGCCTCCTGCAGGGAGTGGAGGAGCCACTTCTCTTTCCAATCCTGTGCTTCTGAAAGGGAGTAAAGGTCTTTCTGGTTCTCAAAGCCACAGGAAAATGTACGCACATTCCTGAAGCATTGATTGTATGTGTAGATGTAGGGAAATTTTTACATTAAGACAAATACTACTGAATTATGACGTTGGAAGAAACATCCACAAGGATGTTTAAGGTAAACCCTGAAACGTTCAAAGACATTTCTGCTCTCAGCCACTGGCTTGCATCACTGTCTCCAGCTCACCAGGGACACGTTCAGGACTGACTGGCCAGGCTCGCGGCAGGAGGCGGGACCTTGAGCATCACTGGGGAGTTTTGAAAAATCTCCATTCCTGGAAACTGAGTTAGTATGATTTGTGTTTCTTAAGGATTTCACAAGTGATAGATACTTGACTGTTATAGGCCTTTTTTTCTCCTTTCTTCTCCTCTTCCCTCCCTCCCTCCTTCTACCCTTCTCTTCTCCCTCCCTTCCTTCTCTTTCTCCCCCACCCCCCCTCTCTAATATGAAGGAATATAGCTCTGTTTGGGGACAATCCCAAATAGTGTCCATCAAATGAAGGCCTTCAACCTGAAGAGTAAGCTGTAGCTTTTAAATTAGGCCTAAGTCACTGAAAATATGCTTTTATTTCTGTGTATTTTTCCCTGTTATCTAAACCTTTAACAAAACGTTATTTAGAGCATTCTGTCCAAGGCTCTAATGTATAGAGTGTTAAAGGAAGGGTTGTAGATCCCCTCGAGCCGGCTCATCTAAAAGCGAGCAGAGTTCTCCGGATGGGAATGAGAGAAAGGTCTCCAGGGAACCACTAGGGCGTCTGCGCTACAAAGTCCAGCACCCTCTCCACTCAGGAGCCTCCTCCCACAGATAACTTGGGAGGGTTTGAGAGTATTTTGTCTTATTTAATAAGCCAGCAGCTTTTCTTTTCTTTTCTTTCTTTCTTTCTTTCTTTCTTTCTTTCTTTCTTTCTTTCTTTCTTTCTTTCTTTCTTTCTTTCTTTCTTTCTTTCTTTCTTTCTTTCTTCTTTCTTTCTTTCTTTCTTTCTTTGTTT